>NC_137922.1:42539918-42842418 GCF_963457725.1 Sprattus sprattus | reverse complement strand
TAAGGCATACTTTGTCTCAAGCTGTCTCAGGTTTGTCTGTGTGTTTGCCGCCTGGGTATTTACCCATAACCTTGGTGGTGATAGCATGTTGTACTAACTAGCTCAGCTAAATAGTAAACGAACCAGCCAAACAACAAGAACAATTTGTGAATGGGAGAGTAGTATGACAGAGGGCAGTATAGGAACGGCAAGAGAGGAAGGTTTGTGTGTGTGTGTGTGTGTGTGTACTTGCTTGTAGCGAGGACAGCGGGAGGTATAGGAACTACAAGAGAGGGAGGTGTGTGTGTGAGTGTGAGTGTGTGTGTGTGTGTGTGTGTGTGTGTGTGTGTGTGTGTGTGTGTGTGTGTGTGTGTGTGTGTGTGTGTGTGTGTGTGTGTACTTGCTTGTAGTGAGGACAGAAAGTTGTGTATGCGGTGGAGGTTCTGGAGCCCTTCCAGCACATGAAGTTGCCCACAAGCTCCTTCACCGTCTCCAGAGTCTTCCTCTCACAGGGGTATGACTCCACAAAACAGCCTGGGGAGAGAAAGTGACCGACAGAGGGAGAGAAAGAGTTATGGAAAGTATGGAGAGGTTGAATCTTCATCATTCATAAAGGCAGATTTTCAGGCTTCTAGAACAAATTTCTAGAACATCTTTATCCGGATATTTTATCATATATCATGGCATTGTATACAAAAAACAAGTAAGTTGTCATATTCAAAATTCAGGGCAATAACATAGCATTATCAAGTACTTATGTTCATATACCCTATATAGGTGATGAATTTGTGACTTTGAGCAGGTGTACATATGTTCATATACCCTATATAGGTGATTAATGTGTACCTTTGAGCAGGTGTACATATGTTCATATACCCTATATAGGTGATTAATGTGTGACTTTGAGCAGGTGTACATATGTTCATATACCCTATATAGGTGATTAATGTGTGACTTTGAGCAGGTGTACATATGTTCATATACCCTATATAGGTGATTAATGTGTGACTTTGAGCAGGTGTACATATGTTCATATACCCTATATAGGTGATTAATGTGTGACTTTGAGCAGGTGTACATATGTTCATATACCCTATATAGGTGATTAATGTGTGACTTTGAGCAGGTGTACATATATTCATATACCCTATATAGGTGATTAATGTGTACCTGGTGGGACAGCCGAGCAGACATCAGATGAGGCCAGAGAGGTGTACAGGCCGTTTACCGCATCCTGGAAATGCTCAGCGAAGAACACATGGCTCTCTGCAGGCGCACTGGCCAACTCATGCAGCTCATCCCAGCTGAGAGAAATGACAGAGAGAGACAGAGATGAGAGAGGCATGAGAGATGAGAGAGAGAGATGAGAGCCAGAGACAGAGGAAGAAAGATAAAGGGAGAGATATAGAGAGAGGAGAGGGAGGGAGGGAGGGAGAAGATAGAAGAGGAGAGGAAGGGAGAGAAAAATTCCATGAATGCTGAAACTGCGCTGAGGCAGAACCTCATGTCACTCAGCTCCTCCATTTGAAAGCAGGAACTCACATTTTCAACACTGTCATTGGGGTGTCCCTCAACGAACCTCAGTAGTCGACGAAAGTCAGTGACAAACATCAATACCCGCAGGGCTCAGGCCACTGACTAAATGCACACCTTCAATCACAGGCAGGTGACGGTCGGCAACTACACTATGCTACGCTAAAGCCCTCTCGAATCTGTCAAGACAAGGACTTCATGCCCCGGCACAAAATCGAATGACCATTAACTAGAGTGCACTTGAGTCTGGACAGACAGAGAGGGACAGAGACAGAAAGCGAGAGAGAGAGAGAGATAAAGAGAAAGAGAGAGAGAGAGAGAGAGAAAGAGAAAATGAGAGAGAGAGAGAGAGAAAGAGAAAGCGAGAGAGAGAAAGCGAAAGAGAGAGAGAAAGTGAGAGAGAGAGAGAGAGAGAGCGAGAGAGAGAGAGAGAAGAGGCGATCCACGAGGGGCAATCAGTTTAAGAGGACGTTAGTGCAAGAGCGCACTCTTACAGTGGAGAGATAGTGGGTAGAACAGATGGTGGGGTACACTAATGCAGCCATCACTCTTCCGCAGTACCAGCCGGCGGATCATTACCATTACTATAAAATTCCCGGTTTTTACATCTCAAGGAGTTACGAGGGACGAGGGAAGGTCGAGGGCAGCTCTGCTCTGTTTCGATGTCCGTAAGAGCTTAGGAGCGCTCGGGGTTCCCATGATGCAATGGTGGGTGGAGAGTAATCCAGGCTGATCCCGCGTGACCGGAGTTGTGAATGCATCCAGCTACGGCACTCGCCAAGAGCATATACAACTCAACAGTCTTAAATCATCCATTCATTCACAGACACACACACAGGCACACACACAGACAGACACAGATATATGTTCCCATGGGATAGCAGCGCATGTGCTTGACCTACATATACAGACATCCAAAGTGACATCCAAACAGCTGCATGCAAACAGATGTGCAGTAACACACACAGAAACACACAGATGTACTTTCATATAGAGGGTATTCTACAAATGGAAATACAGACAGAATTCACACAGACAGATTTTAACAGATGTGCATGTGTGGAATCACATATTCAAAGACACACACACAGACACACACGGATTCCACTGTCAGGAAATACAGCGTGATAATCCCCAACATCCCCAAATTCACCGTCCACCTGCTGCTAGCGCCCAGCCCAGCCTGGCCCAGCGCCGAAACCCCTAGACCGATCCATCATGGCACCCAGAGAGCACCAACAAGAGCACCGCAGCCTGTCCGCGCCACCTCCAGAGCCAACTTTCCACCCAGGCATCTGTCTCTGTAGGGCTATCCCTGTCAGCGGTGACTTCTTCCCAGTCCATCGCACCTGTCCCCCCCCACCCAACCCCCACCCCATCCCCCCGCGCCCTGCAGGCAGAGAGGCCTTAAGGCCCAGCACACACCTGCTCCTCAGCACGCTGCGGGCGCTCACTCTTTAAAGGTCTACACATATCTTTCATCATCGTACAGGACAGCCTGCAATCAGCTGCCGCCAAATCACTGAGCGTGAAACGATGCAAAACACTGTTTATGGAGCAAAACCAGAACAACTCATGGGAATCACACTGTCCTCTATGCAAAACCCAGCCGGCTATGCAAAGGACTTCTGGAGTTTATAGCATATGGCTCTGAAGTGAAGCACGCTGTCCAACAGAAAATTGCTCTCCAAAATGTTGTCTACTCATGACATATGCAGAACACATCTAGGACTAGATACGGTCACTGCGGACTTATCAGCATGGTATGTGATGGTATGGGAACTAAAGAATACTCTACTGTTCAGATTTGATTCCCACATTTTATCCCATCTCAATAAAACAAGTCATAATATATCACTGCCAGTATTAACAACATGTGCATCTGAAAGTAGATGTTGTCTTATATTTATTAATACTTTAATATGTTTGTCAGCCCACGGAACAAGTCAACTGACCATTTTTCGTATTAATAATTCCCATACTCTTGGCCATGGGGAATAAACCAAACAACACCAGCTTTATGCCATTGCCCTGACAAGCCTTGATCCATAATCATGCATACAAATAAAGTGATACTAGGTTTGATAGAAGATAAGTGGGCAACAATCCATGACATGGTTTAGATAAAAAATACTCTGTTACCGTGGGTAGCGCAGGCCAACGGCAAACAGGGTGACGCCGGTCTGCTTGAGCTCGGAGGCAGCAAGCTGCACGGCACCCTGGGAGCGGCCGTCTGATAGGAGGATGAGGATGCGCGGGATGGTGCTGTTGCCGGAGGAGGGGAAACCCTTCCTCAGGACGTACTTAAGAGCCAGCCCAGTCTGAGTGCTGCCTCCTCTACAGAGGAGAGAGAGAAGAGAGAGAGAAGAGAGAGAGGAGAGAGAAGAGAGAGAGAGAGAGAGAGAGAGAGAGAAGAGAGAAGAGAGAGAGAAGAGATAGAGAGAAGAGAGAGAGAGAGAAAAGAGAGAGAAAGAAGAGAGAGAGAGAAGAGAGAAGAGAGAGAAAGAAGAGAGAGAGAGAGAAGAGAGAAGAGAGATAGGAGAAAAAGAGAAAGAGAAAGAAGAGAGAGAGAAGAGTGAGGAGAGAGAAGAGACAAAGAAAGAGACAAAAGAGGGAAACAAAAATGAATAGCATTAGAGTTATCTCATGTCTAGGGAACAAGGTAACCTGATTTGAAAACTAGATGTGGGTGCAGCCGTCTGTCTCTCTCTTTCGTGTGTGTGTGTGTGTGTGTGTATGTGTGTGTGTGTGTATGTGTGTGTGCGTGTGTGTGCGTGTGTGTGTGTGTCACACACTGATGTCATGAGGGTGAGTGTAAAAGGTCGTCTGCTGTCTGGGAATCCAGGCTCTCTGAAACCCCAGTGGGAGAGAAATAACAAAGGCCAACAACAGCTTCTGTTACAACAGGCTATTTAAACGCTGTGTGTGTGTGTGTGTGTATGTGTGTGTGTGTGTGTGTGTGTGTGTGTGTGTGTGTGTGTGTGTGTGTGTGTGTGAGTGTGTGTTTGTGTTTGTGTGCGTTTTTGTGTGTGTGTGTGTGTGTGTGTGTGTGTGTGTGTGTGTGTGTGTGTGTGTGTGTGTGTGTGTGTGTGTGTGTGCTGACTACCTCTTCGCTAATCTCTTATTAATTTGATTCCAGACTCCAGCCTGAGCTTACCTCACACAGTGCATGACTTTCTCTCTCTTCATCTCCGTCATTCTCTCCCTCCCTCTCTCTCTCTCTCACTTTGCATCTCTTTCTGCCACCTCCCTCCCTCTCTCTCTCTCTCTCTCTCGCCGTCTCTCTGTCTCCATCATATCATTCCAGATCACACTGTCATACTTATTCGGGATTAGACTCTAATACCGTAATGAATATGGCTAAGTCAAGACTCTGTGGCTGAGTCCTATTGTGATTATCTGAGATCAGGCAGAATCTCTTTCCCCTCTGGTTCACGTCTCTCCCTCGCTGGGCTACTTCATACCTCCATAATCTCACTCTTCCTTCCTGCCGTGCCCAGTTCCTCCATTTATGTTCACTCTGACTTCACTTTTTAGAGACATGAGTGAGATGCATGAGAACTACGGGAGCTCTGGTTGAAAGGCACACACATATAGACAGACATATAGACACACACACACACACACACACACACACACACACACACACACACACACACACACATACATACATTAACACATGTGTAGATGTGTGTGTGTGTGCATGTGTTGAACAGTTGTTCCGTCAGATTGACAACTGCTGATGTGTTTAAGAGCCATGATGAGATGATGATTTCACAGCTGTTCAGAGAAGTCCTGGTATGTCCTAGCCTTGGGTGTAAATTATACAGATACACACACACACACTTAAGTACTGTGAGTTCTAAAAAAACTTGCTGCTGTGTATTTCTCCTCTGACTGTCTTTCATGTCAACACACACACACCTATGCAGCCAGTCTCTGTAGAATTCAAGCACTACTAGCTGGTTTTGCTGCTAATCGCAAAAGAAAGACATGACAATACCCTATCATAAATACACACATACACACAAACGAACAAACAACAAACTGAAGCTGATTACCTGTATGTGATTTTCTTTAAGTGTTTCTTCAGCTCCTCTTTGGTGGAGTAGGCATCCAGAGGGATCTCCAGCCGTGCTGTTGAGCCAAACTGAATGACCCCCACTCTCACCTGACACACACACATACACACACACACACACACACACACACACACACACACACACACACACACACACACACACACACACACACAAGCACACACACACACACACACACACACAATTATACACACATCTTAGTGCTGAAACAGCAGTTCATAGGCAGCATTTTTACATAATGCTACGAAGCGTAATATCAGCTGGAGAGATCTGTGGGCTAATTTCTCCAAACTCCGCAGAACTTTAGTCAATGGGTGGGTGAAAACAGAAGCTGCATGTTGGCTCATTAAAACATATGTTATCTGGATGTAGAACTAGCTTGACTGAGGGTTAATACACATGGAGTTCAGGTTTTCAATGAGGTTTTCAAATCACTGGCGTGTTTGTTTGAGAATAAACCAGTTGAGGTTAGTTAGTATAATTTATTTTGTGCAAGAGGGGCAGAGAGTGGACACCTGGCACAAGTGCGGGATAAGAGATTGCTGGCTGATGTTTGAAGGCAACCAGAGTTGAAGTGCCACAGCGTATTGTTGTGACTGCTATGAGACCAGACATGGTAGTATTCTGAGTGTAGGCACACTGTTTACTTTACAGAGTTAGCAATTCCCTTTGAAGATGCGATTGAGGAAGCCTTTGAAAAGGAAGACGCTTAAGTATGTGGAACTGGTTGTGGAAGCGTGGGAACGATGTTGGAAAGTAGATACAAGACCAGTGGAGATAGGTGTTAGAGGCTTTGTAGCTACATGAATCACATCGCTATAGTTGGATTTTGGTTATTGAGGATGAGCTTGAAAGGAGTAGTCTGAGGCAGCTTAAAAAAGGAGCCAGTGGTTATGGCTGAGGTTCTTACAGGCTACTTGGGCACATGTGAATTAATCTGTATTATGTGAAGACGCTGTCGGTAGACGAAGGGGAGACTTTTCTTTGGTTGAAAGTTATTTAATTGGTTTGCTCAAATTACAGTATCTTGCGTGAGCTAACTACCTATCGTAAGGGTGTTAATTATCGGACGGTGTGTTTTCGGCAAACATTCATGTTGTCATGTTAATCCATTAGTAAACTGAAAACTGGGTCTGGAATGCCAGAAACCACCGTTGAGCATTCTGAAGGTGTCAAGGGCGTAATTCAATGAAACCCTGACAAAGGAAGGTGCCCGCTTGACAACCCCAGTAAAATGCTCACAAAGGCATCTTTGTTGTTGTTAAGTATCGGTATGAGGGATGCAGTGCACCCTGTTGTTAGGCTAGGTTGTTGGGTATGAGTACTTGCGTATGACAATGAGACATTTGACTGTTGTGGGATGTTCCCAGCAAATTAAGTAATTTACCATCTTTTCCAGTGTATAAGTAAAAAACGAACACATGTATCATTGCATGACTGTAGTTAGTATGCTGCTGTGGTTTTGACGCCCAGTTATTGTACCTTATCAGCAGCAATGTCCAGGGCCTGACTCAGCTTAATGGTGTAGTGTTTGCACCTCTCAAAACTGCCCTTCCCCACACTGTAGGAACCATCCATCAGGAACAGCACATCCATGCGCGCTGAACACTGCATCACTGCAAACACATACACACAAACACACACACAAACACACACACACACACACACACACACACACACACACACACACACACACAAACACACACACACACACACACACACAATATCTTTATTTATATAAAGAAATATCAAGAAATGAAAAGGAGTCTTTTTTTCTGATGCACTCCCACTGGTGATGTATTTTATACAGGTACAGAAAGCTTACATACCAAGAACATGTTCCCTACATGCAAACCACTAATCATAAGTAAGAGTGAAAAGCACTCTGCTAGCTGTTTGCCCTTGTACCCCCAACCGATGCATCACTACACACACACACACACACACACACACACACACACACACACACACACACACACACACACACACACACACACACACTAATCAAAAAATATTCTTGACCACAAAAATTATAGCAATCCTACTCATGGGTTAGTAAGCTGTGCAGGTCTCTCCTGCATCCAAGTCTCCAAGCGGCACATGGGTAAATGAGATGGATAGAGATGTCTCTCACACACTCACCCAAAACCACACACACATTATTTACAGGAAAGTCTGCCATTGACTTTGACACATTGCACTCCCCCGAAAAAAAGGTGCACACTCACCTGTCTCACACACATACGGCGTGTTTGCACTCGTCAGATTGAGAGTATTATCCATGTAACTGTCATGTTGGAACCCGCTGGGTCATAAACAGGGTTATTATTGCTAGACTACATACCATTGTGCATGTCTGTGTGTCTCTATTACATACGTGCGCACACACACACACACACACGCACACGCACACGCACACGCACACGCACACGCACACGCACACATTCCCTTTTGTACTGACAATTGTTTACCCAACTACACATTAACATGCTAATTTACTTCAGTAGAATTTACATTTGTTAGTTGTTGGTTTGAAAGTGCTTGTTAAGTACTAGTAGTATACTACTGCATACTACAACTAGTACTATAGTAGGCTTGTGCTATAGTAGTTAGAATTCAGTACGCTCCTGTGGATATGGAGTGCACTACTGTGTCCAATTCTTCTGCGTCACTGTCTGCTGTGCTGTTGTGAGACAGTGGGCTGTTCCACTGAGACTGTGACTGCTCCAACCCCAATACTCACTATATCCTGCTGCATTGATCTTCATGATGGTCTCATGGTCCGCCTGGATCTCCTGCACCGAGGAGATGGTATGTACTGGAGAGAGAGAAAGAGAGAGAGAGAGAGACAGAAAGAGACACATAGAGAGAGACAGAGAGAGAGAGAGAGAATGCTTAGTCAATAGATTGAGTTTTCAAATCTACCTTATCTTTCACCCTAATCCCTTATCTTTCCTCCTACCTTTACTTAAGCAAACACACACACACACACACACACTTTGGCCATGTAATGAGTTTGCAGGAGGCTGGTAAACAGCTGATGCTGTCCTGTGTTTATGGACTCAATGACACACCTGGGGTATGACAGCCCCTCATTTGTGCATTGTTATAGACCGAGTGGACCCTTCCCTCTGGTAGTGTGTGTGTGTGTGTGTGTGTGTGTGTGTGTGTGTGTGTGTGTGTGTGTGTGTGTGTGTGTGTGTGTGTGTGTGTGTGTGTGTGTGTGTGTGTGTGTGCGTGTGCGTGTGTGTGCGTGTGTGTAAGTGTGTACGTGCGCGCGCACATGTGTCCATGTGTCAAACGGCTGGTGCTAAACACCCTTTAAAAAGAGATAATTTAGGGGGTAGCTGCATTCCAATAACGCCCACTGGACAGAGAGATAAGGGGCAGAGAATAGAGAGACAGGGAGAGAGGAGAAGGCTGAAAGAGAAATGGAAAAGAAAAGAAAAAGAAGGGAAGAGAAAAGAACTGACAAAGAGAGTGAAGCTAAGTCAGAGTGGACCGGGAGAGAGAGAGAGAGAGAGAGAGAGAGAGAGAGAGAGAGAGAGAGAGAGAGAGAGCATGAGAGAGAACGTGCGAGAAAATAAAGGACACAGAAAGACGGCCAAACAAAAAAAAATCAGCCCAGTAGCGCGCTACCCTCAAAGAGGTCCATGTGAGCGCTTGAGTGAGCACTCCTCCCGCTGAAGCACAATGGCTGATTGAGTGGTTCTGGAGCAGAGTGGGGGTGTGTGTGTGTGTGTGTGTGTGTGTGTGTGTGTGTGTGTGTGTGTGTGTGTGTGTGTGTGTGTGGTTATACTAAGGGCCTGGTGGACCTAAAGAGAGGGAACATGCAGTGTGGACTCCCATAACCCATTCCACAATATTACTCAATGACCACAGCTCCCATTGAAGAGGATTTGTGTGTGTGTGTGTGTGCGCGTGTGTGTGTGTGTGTGTGTCTGTGTGTGTGTGTGTGTGTGTGTAGGTGCATATGCATGCCTATGTGTGAGTGTTTGCATGCCTGTGATTGTGTGTGCACATGTGCATTTCTGTGTGCGCATTGTAGAGTCTTTCCAGACAGCCTGCCATACACACACACACACACACACACACACACACATACACATTTAGTGTAGGAGACACGGAAAGACATTCTCCATGGAGATCTGGTCGAGTCAGAGAAACTTCCAGAAGGTCAGAGAGGAGTAACGGAGAGTAGTGGCCTCTAAGGGGCTTCACAGGACAACGGGCTTACGCAGGTCATAAATCTGAATCTCCACACTCTTTCAGCCCGTCTCTTTCAACTAGCTCAAAGCTAACCCTGCTGGGCCGCTGTTGGTCTGTGTGTCATGGTGATTCACTCAGGAAGTATGGAAGTGGCTGAGTGAGTGGATAAAATGGATTGACTGCGGAGAGCTGTCAGTCACTGGGTTAAATTAGCCGCTGATGGAAGGGTTCTCCCCATGGTCTGCTGAGGCAGCAGCCGGGTGACTGTGATTCTTGGGTAAAACACTTAATCTCCAGAAATGCAACATGACAGCGCTGTACAGCAATAACAGTCACAAACTGCATGAAGCTTAGTAAAACATATATAATTGGGAACATACTGAGGCCTAAAAGAGGGCAAGTGACATGTCAACAGCTGATTATCAAAGAGAACACTAAACACTCTCATTCCTTTTCTGTCCCCCCCCCCCCCCGAACACACACATAAACACACTCACACTTACACCCACACACACTTCCTCCAGTAACTTTTCAGTGAAAATTATGACTTCCTGACTTTTTAGTTTTGAATATTCTGTAAAACATACACCTTGCTTTACGGCACAGCCTGTCCTCTGATTACCACCCCTGTAAACCACAGGCGGGTCACAGTTTTATGACTATCCTGACACCTTCGGACATGACCCACAGTGACAGCTGAGGATGTCACACCTCCACAGAAAATTCTAGAAGCCCCAGGAGGCTTGCCATGTGATGAGACCGAGAAAAGGAACATTTAAGCCCAGGATTTATGCCGACCTTCATGTCATCTGACAGGTAATATGTTCAAAAGGAACTTCCACTATTCCACCCTCAGACAGAGAATGAGGAAACAGCCATTGTGGAACAGGCCAACAGGAAACTTTTATAAATACTCCAGTTATGAAGTTGCAGGTAACAATGCAAGTAAATGTTTGACTAAAACATACTTAAATATACTGTGATGTGCATGAGGTATTTGAAGGATGCTTAGAGAGAGACCGTGGGACTGAGATACTTAGTGGATCGAGAGGTCAGGTTGACTAGAGAGGTCAGTTTAGGTGGAATCTTTTGACCCGACCTGCCACAGGTCATCGCAGCCATCCAGAGCTCAACGCTAGGCCACGCTAGGCCTCCGTGTCTCTCTATGCACACACCATCACGCACCCCCACCTCTTAAGTCACCTTCCAGAGCAGAGACAGGAGGTATTCCTTATCAAGCCCCCCAGAGATTTAGCTCCCCTCCCCTATATAGATTTATAGTGGACCCTACATCACAACACTGCAGGTCTAGACCGCCCCCCCCTACCTTACTCCAACTCCAACTCACACACACACATAAACATCCACCCACTCGAAGCATCTGAGATGGGCCTCCAGGTTCTTATCTGTCATAAGAGCATAAGGAACTGTCTTTCCTCAGTCATTTATGAAGTTCTACAAAAAACAGGAGTGCTGTCAAACATGAACTTGGCGGAGCCTGAGGCATCGCGACTGCTCATTCCTGTGGCATAACAATTCGAAAACATTTTTTTTTTCCAAAAAAATTAACACCACGTGGGATAATGGTTTAAGTGTGTGGCAAGCCCTCAAGGGCAAGTTTGAAACTGATGTTCCATTCTGATGGGACTGTAAATACTTTTGGACGGCACTAAAGCTGTCATTATAAAAGAGCAAGAGCTAAATTTAATACTGGTGTTATGGTTTCAGTTCCTTCAGGGCAAATACTCCAAAAACAATTATACTGTTGTGGTAAGGCTGTAAAAATATCAAATTCTTGCATGTGGAACGGAGCGTTTCCGAGAGAAAGGAAGTCATTCAGCAACATCGCATTTTTAATGTAGACTGGGTTATACGAAGTCACTGAATCGAGAACTTGCTTTAGGGAACTTGATTTCTTCATCCAGGGTATCAATTGAATTCTACATGACGTCTTAGTGTCACTCAGCTTTTAACAGACCTTTTTTCAGTTATCTCATGTCATACTTGCTTCACAAAGTTGGCGGAACATGCTGGGCTTGACCTGATGGGTCTTCAAAGTTTCCCAGGAACCTTAACAGCAACCTTAATGTACACTCTGACTTCAACTTTGACCCAAGGCTGTTAGACCTGTCAGTTTGTTTTGCGTTGTGTGCTCAGCCTTTTAACTTAAACCATTACCCTCAACAAGGTCAAGTGTCAAGCATGTGTGAAGCTCCAGTTACAAGTCAAGTGAAACCAAGGCAGACTTACAGTAGACTATAGGTCACTGTCATTTGAACTCCACACTAAATGTACAAGAAAACAGTTGTATTTAACCTGGAGTTTCATTCTGCATCTGACTATCGAGGACCTGGAAACTGTGAAACAATATGGACTGATTTCAAGCTGTATTTCTATCAGTTCCTCCAGTGCTTCAAGCTCACCTTGTAATAGCAGGAACAGCAGGAAGAGATGAAGGTGGCCTGTGGAGTCCATCATTAACGACCTGAAAAGACAAAGACAAATATAAAAGACTCATTATGCTGAACTGTGTTAGATGGTGAGAACGGTGAAAGCGTGTTTTGATTGTTTGAACCCTCTGTGTGAGAACAGTGGTGAGTGATGTTGGTTTAGCTCTTTGAGACGCAAACAAGAATAGCCCTCCTTGAGGGGAGGAGGACAGCTGCGACGCTGGAGCTTGAGCAGAACAGCGGCAACATTCCTCCTCCATTCAGTAGAAGAAAAGATGGAGAGCGAGGGAGGGACTGTCCTCTGAATTAAAGCCAACCAACAACGTACTTGTCAGCAGAGCGTTAGTAGAAAGAGCAGGCGACAGGGAAGGGACAATGTCTCATCGAAGAGGGGGGCTATTTTTGAAGAGACTGAAGGGAAGGCTGATGCTGTAGGCTATTTTAGACAGGGTTAAATCATCTGACTGATTGCTTTGGTGGTTAGGGAGTCACAGGCCCATGGTCAATGAGCTCCAGGTGAAGCACTAACTGGGCATTACCCATGAGGGTTAACAAATGGGACCGTAATAGAACCACAGAGTATGTGCGGTAGTAGCAAAAAGACGACGTTTTACTGTAATGACAGAGGTCAGCCAAATTACGTGTCTGCCAATATGAAAGCATGTGCATATGATGTCTACCATCCTAAATCTCTCCATAGCATACTACCATCCTAGATCTTTCCATAGCATACTACCATCCTAGATCTTTCCATAGCATACTACCATCCTAGATCTCTCCATAGCATACTACCATCCTAGATCTTTCCATAGCATACTACCATCCTAGATCTCTCCATAGCATACTACCATCCTAGATCTTTCCATAGCATACTACCATCCTTGATCTCTCCATAGCATACTACCATCCTAGATCTTTCCATAGCATACTACCATCCTAGATCTCTCCATAGCATACTACCATCCTAGATCTTTCCATAGCATACTACCATCCTTGATCTCTCCATAGCATACTACCATCCTAGATCTCTCCATAGCATACTACCATCCTAGATCTCTCCATAGCATACTACCATCCTAGATCTCTCCATAGCATACTACCATCCTAGATCTCTCCATAGCATACTACCATCCTAGATCTCTCCATAGCACCCATAATACTACCAGGCTTCCAGCCACACAGAGGTTGTTCCACCACCAGCAACAAGCACAATAATCAATGAGATATGGTACCCGACATGGTAACTCCAAACCAGCTTCTGAGCTCCTGCACTCATTAAAACGAAAACCAAAGGTCATACCTTCAAGGGCAGCACTTGGGAATTAAGCCAGCACTGACAAATCCCCCTATGCATTGTAATCCAAAAGTATGCAGACCACGTCCCAACTCAATGACTGGTTTCAATCCCAGGAGCCGTCCTCCTCTGCCCAGCTACTGAAGCATGGCTAAACAAACGTAGCGCTGGGATTTGGTCATCTGACAGCACCTTAGCCACTGCCATTTCTTCCTCTGAGTGTTACACATTAACCCAAAGGAATTTCTCTATGTCTCCACATCCATCACCTAAAAGCTTCTAGAAGCATCCGGTGTCAAGAGGGATTTGGGCCAGGATTACATGATGTCATACTATTCACACACACACCGTAATACCTGGTCCTCCAAAAAGATGGCATCCAGTTCAGTTCTGTATCTGATGAACTTCTCTTGGGTTTTTTGTGAATGCCGAATGTTTGACAAAGAGATCAAAGCATCCATAAAGTTGGTGTTTATGTGTGCATGTATGTACTGTGTGTATGTGTCTGTGTATTATGTCTAGGGGGCTTGATATCTGATTGGCCAACGCCCAGCTGGTGGGAGGCAGTGGGCAGGCAGGTGCAGTTGGATTTATGAAGTGGTTACGGAGATGATACTGAAGCATGAAGCGTCACTGGGTCTCGCTTTGATCGACTCGCCCACAGCTCGACTCCGGCACATTCCCCACCGCTGTCACATTGTGAAAACACTGGAGGGATATTATGAATAAACAACCAACATTCTTCACGAAGAGGGCAGATTATAAAAGACAATAAAGTGATCGCCACATCATTTGAATTTGAAGAGGGATTGGGACTGACCACAGGAGGACATCGAGGGGCCCGAGAATATGTGCGCCTGCCACAAGATGGCAAGGAAGAATGGAATTTGACAAAGTCTCATTGTGCAGACAATCCGTTGAGCTCTTTTAGAGAGGGTTTATGCATGTGATAGCCATCTGAAGCCTTGGCCCAGGGGTGGCTCTGTGAACAAGCTGCCTCACAATCATCTCGCGATAACCATCACGGCTTCCCCTGCCACTCTCTATGTGACCAGCGGAGCGTTCTGGAAGGAAACAGAGGAGAAGAAAGAGAACGCAAGAGAAAGGGGGAGACACAGACAGACAGACAAAGAGACAGAGAGAGAAAGAGCAGAACATCCACTATGAAGGGAGAAAAACATTTTCCTTCAGTGATTTAGTCTGTTACTCTGTGATCCTATCTTACATCCTTCACTGTTTATCTTTGTCATTCCTTCACTCCCCCTTCTTCATTTTCACATTCGACTTTTAATTTGTTTTATCTCTGCTCCTTTGACAAGTCACCCATACCAACTGGAGACAAGCATATCTTGTCACAGAATACCACAAATACTTCAAACGGAGGATGTGTATATTTAGGCTGGGCATGCCAATTTTTTTTGTCAAGAAATAGAAGCCAAGAACCCTAATGTCGTAATTATATACAAGTCTCTCTTGGGCTTCGATTATCCATGTTAACAGAGCTTGCCATTTCAAAAGCTGAATAAGAACTTTGTTTTGAGTTGCATTTCAGATCCAGATTGCTAAAATCCAAAGCTACTGATATTCAAAGTAGAAAAACAGACAAACAAACTCAGACAGAAATGAGCCTTTGAAGATGATAAATGTACACAAGTAGAGGCACTCATGTACATTTAGAAGTAGCCTAGACACATGAAATTTCAATTAAATTCAATGTATATAGTGCCAAACCAATACAAATGTCTCAAGGTGCTTTACAGAGCCCAGTGACTGGACCGCCTTAGAGAAAAGCACAATGGAAAGAGGGGCAAGGAAAAATAATGAAACTACTGTGGTCAGTACTTATTTCTCAGTATTGTTCCTGTATCTTGTTCACATACTTTAAATGAAACACTGACGTGAGCTGCCTACTGTGGAGAGGGAGCTTCTGAGCAGCAGTCGGTGTATGTCCGAGGTAGAGGACATCTTTGATGTGGGTGGAGTGTGTGTGTGGGATGCTGACCTGTGCATACTTGCCTCTGGCCTCTGCCATAACAAGGTTGAATGGTTGACGGAGGAAGGAGGATGAAGTCTGGAGACTGAACGTACTGCATTCCATGTGCAGACAAGCAATGAACAGCTCCCTACCTCTCCACAGTAGTTGCCCAGTAGACGACAATACTGCACCCACATACGTATTAAAAAATAAAGATGAAACAATAAAGTGAAGCAGTGTTAGGGTACTAAAGGTCAAGTTTCCGTTTGAATGTGTTTACTAGTCTATGAGACTTGACAGTTATGTTTTATGGGTGCTGGTCCTTCCATCTCTGAGAAGATAAATTCTACCTCCGACTGCCTTCTGGTTTGAAATGGTAACAAGTCAGAAGCTGCCTCAGCATGACATAATTAGACAGGAAAACCCTTGGAAGCACTTCACACAAGTGCAGTAATCACTAACCTGCCGTTTTAATAGCTACAAATTCTCAACACACAAAATGCGAGGACAGTCATAAAAATACATTCCACTACGGTTAGCTAGAAGAGAATGAAAATGATCAAGCCTCAGTCGGTCCCCCTCTTCTTTGATGTTAATACTATCATTACTGTTATAGTTTTTTGTTGCCTTTTATAATCTGAAACCCTACACTTCAGCACAAAGGGACATTCACAGATACAGGAATCACTTAGGGGGGTATGCAGAGATAATAATGGAATGCTTCCCAAAATGTTTCGGAGTTCTGATTTAATGTTCACAAAGTTTTGAAGACATAAATGCGGATCAAAGACCAGGCTGCCTTCGATAGGTCTCTGGAGTTCTTTGTAGTGAGATGCCAGACAAGCTTCTCTAATAAAAAATCAGAGGAGTGAAGGGAGTCAAGTCTATTTCTTGCTGGTTTAACATCAAGGTCACACACAAGAAGGCAACGCATAAAGGTGTGCATTTATCCCCGTGTAGCCTACCTCATAAGAGTTTACTAATCAGCAACCTGGAGTATGGAACATGAGTCTTTTTTCTCTTTATAGTAGGTGTTCACGCTATTTCCAAAACAAGCCACAGGGCAACACTCAAAGCCGCGCTCAATAACACACACTGCATCTCCGACACAAACTTTGCCAAGATGTTTATGTTCGCTTGTATTTATGTTTTCATCAATTTGATTGTCACAACACAGCTGGTAAGACGGTAACCTGCTACATCAAGATGTCACGTGCAGCGGTCATTACAAGGTAAGGGCGGGTCACAGGGTTGTGATCCTCGAGATGTTTGACAGAGGTGTGCGGTTAAGCGGGCACTGAGCAATTGTGCAGTTTCACGCACGTCTTAAAACAACTCCCAACGCAAACAGGTAGGCTAAGCACTAACCCATTAGCACTTGGGGTTCAATCCGCCCAATCCTAAAACCCCCAGGACCTCCCGCGCTGAAAAGTTAAATCTGTCAATTCTGGCATTTTAACCTACTTCCAGTCCCCCGATTCTTTTGCGTAATACAAGAGCGGTTGATAACGTAGAAAATGTTTTCAACGAACCTATTCTCTAACATGTAGCAATCTATGAGAACATTTTATCAGGTCCTACAAGTTGAAAAGTACCGATGTTCTTGCCACTTCGCTGACAGGTCTGACTATATGCAGCAGCTGAATACCCCTACCCTTTAAAAACTAACTTTACCGATAATTTCAGATGTAGGCTACCCTGCAGGTGAGGGGATGGAATGGAAATAGAACATACCATTCAAAACGTCGTTCTCTTAATCGTATGACTTGTTAACGCGGACAAAGCCAGGTCCTCTTATCCAAACGCGTATTTCAGTGATGGCAAGCTCCGTCTGGGGAGAAAGCGCTCCCCGCTCAAACTTCCGCAGGCTGCAGGCGTGACTTTGAGAACACTGGTAGTCGATGCTGGGCTCCCATTCTCATCCCATTGACAACAAAACCACCCCCTTCCATCTCCACCCCCGGCTGCCTAAACTATGGTTTATGCAAAGTAAAATTGACGCATTCAACGCGTTGCCTATGTCAACTTAGGTAAACACAACTTGGCGCAAGAAACCGTTCAATAACTGAATCAGGGATTTTATTTCAACAAGGCGCAATGTCGAAGAGTGTACATTTTTGACAAACTGATATCCAAAACTGACTAAATTGAGGTCATCTGATTCACGCCAAACAAGAGTTAATATATTCTGCTTACTGAAAGGCAACACAACCCTTTAAAGGTTCATGATCTACAGTACCAGTCAAAGGTTGACACACCTTCTCATTTTTTGAGAAGTTTTTTCTTTACTTTTATCATTTTCTACATGGTATAACAGTTTTTTTGTTTTGTACATAATTCCATATGTGTTCTTTCGTAGTTTAAATGTTTTCAGTATTAATCTACAATGTAGAAAATGGTAAAAGAAAATACTTAAATTAAAGGTGTGTCAAAACTTTTGACTGGTACTGTACATCCACAATATGTATTAAGTACTTCAGTCAACACACTACACAAACGGAACTTTTTTTGTTTTACTGTGCTTTGAACAGAACAGGAAGCAGGAAAGCCACTCAATGACTAAGACAACTACAGCAAGTAAAATAAGTCCAGCAAGTAAAATAAAATAAAACAGACTTTGTCAATAAACATATGGCCACCATCATCTTTGCTTGGGCAACATAATTTGTCTCAACATAAAACAATAAAACTTTGTTAAAATAAAATACAGGCTCTTTTAACTCAGTGGACCACAGAATTCTGCCATCCGTTTATCTGCTGCATCAGATGTACAATAAGGTCTTCAAGCTTTTCCATCTGTAAAGCAAGAACACACATCATTAAGTAAGCTATGTGCATTCACAGTATGTAACCAAAACTCAATCATCTTTATCAAGAAGGTCATTAAAATCTCTGTTCGAATCTACATTTAAACCAATTAAATCCTCTAAACGTGTGGTTAGTAGCAAAACTGAGCCAAAAGTCTCCTCCAATGTCAAATGTGACGACTCCATCTAAGTGCAGTGCTGCTACAAGAACTGAGGCATCTCTATGTCTCTAATTAGAGCTCCATTGGTTTGGATTTCAAGTTGTGGTCAAAATGACTAATGACTAAGGGGAGCATATTATATCAGCTTAGGCTATGTGAAACAGGCTCTCACCTTGTTCTTCAATTCACCGCAGCAGCATGGCGTGTGAGCGACTGGAAGAAAAACAAAGGACAGTGTGAACACTACAAGATAAAACTATACATCACAGTGTGTTTCCTGAGGTGTGCATTGACCAACAAAAGCTATATCTATGATATCTATATCATATATAATGTAATTCTGTTTAAGGAATAAAGATACAGTATATGTTTAAAGAAAGATATAAGGATGAGAACAATGGGGACCGTCCTTCCTAAAATCCCTTTTGGGGGGATGCTAGGTGGTCATACACACCATCATTAAGCGCTGAGCAGGTGCTGCCCAGTGTGTCTTTGGCTTCCGGCATCTTCAAGCCACCTGAAATAATTGAAAACATCATAAATGCATCCACACATGCAGAGGGCCCTGGCTGGGAGGGAAATGACACCTCTGACAGGTTATGGGCTTGAAACACACCTGGAGATACATCTTCCTGGGGAGATGAGCTCTGTACTAATGAAACTTTTGCTGAAAGGTTTTTTTTAAAGATTTATACTGTGAGCAACAACAACAAAAAGTCTATTGGCATTTCACAAGAACTGTTTTGAGGATTCTACTCCACTGATTGGTTGAGTGAAGCTGCTGTTGGGTTGCCCAAGTTTGCATTCCTTTGCAACCAACGACCTGACTCCTTGAAAAAACCCCAGTGAATAGAATCAATATCTAGGATCAGTACTAGTTATGAGGGGTGTCTTCACATGTGGATAACAGATAACTGCAAATGAAAGAGTACATACTAGAGAAGTGGCCTCATCTGCCCCTGAGAGTGAGGCTGACACAGCACTCCATTCCTTGTATTTAACTAGCTAAAAATTCCCCCTCATGTTCAAGCCGGACTCTAGTGGTTAATGGGGCAAATTATTACTGCATAGTCATTCCACAGATCTCTGAGGACCTCCAGAGAGAGTTTTCAAAGACAGTGGTTGTGAAGTCGTCTTTGGGTGAAAATAACAAGGGGAAACGACACTAATGTGTCACAAATGCTACCTGTCACTGGAGGAGCCTGTTTGGCTGTGCTGTGTAGAGGTTTGGCTGGAGCTGCCACTGGACTCTTGACCGGGGCCCTAGATAGAGGGGCGCTGCTGGGCTGCTGCTGTGTCACGACCGTGCTCTGCTCCTGGGCCTCCTGAGCGCTGGCCCCAGCCTGGTGCCCCTGGAGGCTCTGTAGCAGGAGGGAACTGATGGGGCCATTGGCCTGGTGGGTGACGTCCAGCAGGTTGAGAGTGCCATCGAAGGCCTGAGCCGAGGCCTGGAGGCTGCCGCTGAGCAGCGTTCCAAAGACCTCCATGGCCCCTTCAGGCCACACGGAAGGGAAACGCTCCTTACCTGGGGGACGGGGTAGAGAAAGAGCTTTTAGTGCAGCGGATGGATGGATGAATGAATGAATGGATACATGAACAGAGAGATGGAATAACTCATCCGGACATTTCACAAAGCTGTTCCAAATCCAGGCCTTAACACAGCTTTGCGGAGTGATGCCATGTTCACCTATGCAATGTTAACTGGTCAAATCTAGACACTTGATATACAATCCATGCTCACAATCTAAATCAGTTGCATTTCCATCAGTTATGGCATGGATATTGACATGTGCGATAGATAAATGGGTCAGAGGATGGCGGTAAAACAGGTATTCACCGGAGAGGGCACACCGCACAATCCTGACGGGAATCTGGAGGAAGTCTCTAGGGATGGGCAAGACGTGGGAGAACGGAACCTCCTCCATGTTCCCAAAATCGGCGAAGATCACACTGACCTTGGAGCTGCTGACGCCCAGAACCACGGCCCTGTACCACTTCTTATCTCCTGAGGCACGGGAGTAAACACAATGACAATTTTACATTCGTTTTATGCAGTATACTTCAGCCAAATATGTTCAGAACCAGCTGTAAGGAGAGAGGAAAATGCTTACAGAACCAGCTGGAAAAAGGAAGGAAAAATAAATTAACAGCTACATGTTTCAGCACGAAAGCTCAACATACTTGTCTTCTCACTACAAACAAATTTGTTCTGTTCATTGACAGAGAACAATGCATGGAAAAGCCGTTAGGGTAATCCTGTGTTTAGCAAGCTTACGGAATGCATAGTGACACACAGACACACACACACACACACACTCAGTGTTTAAGAGGGCAGGCCAGGCAGGCGTTGGGGCAGCTCCTGGAGGGTGTCATTACCCCGCTGCAGACGTTAAATTAGTGGGCTCGGGGTAGGAATGCCATGGAACTGCACACCTCCCAGCTCCCCACCTGGGAAGGAGGGCTCTGATGAGCACCTGGCCAACCCAGCGCTCTTATTGGCTGCCACAGATCCCACTGAGCGGTGCATCCAAGAGGGCTCTGATCCTTAGAACACTGCCCTACGGTAAACCTGGGACAGCTTGAAAGGTTCTGACTGAACCACTAGTCTGTTTGTGAAACACAGGTTTGTGTCTCATTGGCGTAGTGGTACATTCCTCAATGACTTGAAATGATGATGCCCGTTTCTGAATGAGTAAGTCCTACTGTGACTGTCAGGGCAGGCTGTCATGTAGCAGGGCAGGCTTACCTGAGAACTGGGCACAGCATGCTGCTCCCGGCAAGGGTTTGGTCTGGCTGGGTGAGGCCTGTCTGCAGTAGTTGTCCAGCTCCATGATCAGGGCATGGAGCTTATCTGCGTTAACTGGGAGAGATGACATTCATACGCGTGCTCGTCAGCCAGAGCCCTATGATATACATTACATTGCACACAATGAAGCAGAGAAGAAGAAGAAAAAAAAAATGCACAGAATGGCGCTCCTATAGTTTAATGTCCATAACAGATCAAATGACTGGCTCCTCACCTTCAGTGGAACTCATTATGTAGAAGAGTGCGGGGCTGATGGCGGCCGCCACCTGAGGCACGAAAGGCTGGTTACGGGGCAGCTCCTCTGTCTTCCAGTCCAGCGGAAAGGTAGGAGCTGAGGGGGAAAGGAATGAGAGGAATCAATGGCCGCGGTCAGATAGTCATAAAAATTACGTCCCAGGTCCTTGACCCCAATGGAAAACTCATAGAATTGGAGAATTCACAAGGATTTGAAGTTGTTGCCACAATGAATTGCGTGACGGTATTATGGGCAGTCCAGTGCACCCTGCGCTTAAGCAGATGAGAAAGACAACTTTCTTTAGCATTTAGGGAACGCTCCCAATATGGCTGCCACTTAGATACTTCCAGGCCATTTCAGTCAGTTAAGAACCTTCCAAAGTTAGGAACCTTCCTAAGCAACAAAGACTATCCGACCACAACCAAGGATTCAGGATGTTGATGGCTATTTAAACCTGTATTGGATGGCCTGGCACACAGGGGTACATTCACACACTGAGAGACACAATCATGGTAAAGCCCAACTACAAAATATAACATAACAATGATTTCACTTCTCACAACCTGACATTTAACCTTCTCACTCTCAGTCTTGAGGTACCTATCTCTGCTTATGTCAACACTCATAATTGACTTACACGCATAAACACATGCAGGAGACTCCTAGGGATCAGGACTGATTAACAAAGAAAACTCAAATAACAGACTCACTAGGCTGGGACACTTTTCTCTGCTCCGCAGTGGGAAGTTTCATTGGTGGAGCTGCAGCCAGTGCCTCTCTGTGAATGGTGGCACCAGAAGGGCGTGTACTAGGAGCCTGGCTCTGATTGATGGCACCAGAAGGGCGTGTACTAGGAGCCTGGCTCTGATTGGTGGCTACCGGGGAACGAGTGACTGAAGCCTGAGGTTGACTTGTGGCATTGGTTAAGACCTGGCTCTGATTGGTTATACTAGGAGGGCGTGTTGCTGGCGCCTGGTTCTGATTGGTGGGACTGGCTATGCTCGGTGTAGGGGCCTGGCTCTGACTGGTTGCAGTGGGAGTGCGAGGGGCAGGAGGTTGGCTCTGATTGGCTGTGCTGGGAGCGCGTGGCGAAGATGTTTGGTTAAGATTGGGCGGTTTGGCCAGCTGCTCTGAGATGAGTGTTCCCGCGATGCTGTGGGTGTCGGATTGGAGCTCGATGCCATAGCCTCGCTCAGTGATGGAGATGACGCGTCCGGTCAGGTACTGGCCAACGCACAGCCCCTGCATTCGCTGAATGGCAGCTGGAGTCCACTGGCCGCCCACTGGCTCCACACCTGTATCCACACACACACACACACACACACGACCAAACGCAGATACACCATATGTTTCACAGAAGCATTAATTCTAAATCAAATATAAAAACAGGCATTATATACAGTATATATATATATATATATATAAATAAAAATAACACAAACATTACCCTGGTAGAATGCAAAACACAGCTTACATTTAGCAAATACCTCAAAATCATAAACAATCAATGCCAAAAGTCCATAAAACAATCCAAATGCTAATGTACGGTGTGCCATATTTAACTACTTATGATAACACTTACATTTTAATAAAATGACCAAAAACACAATCATTTGTATTCTATTCCGTGTGGATTTGCTTCAGTCGTCACCCCCAACACAGTCCTCATACCTGCCAGCCAGCAGCGGATAGCCAGGAAGGGGAGGGTGAGCAGCCGTGTCTCTATGGTCCTCAGGTGAGTCGCCTCCACCGTGCTGTTGTTCCCGTAGTCCACGAAATACACCTGCACCTTCCCATCAGCCCCTACGCTCTGCACCATGGCTCGGTACCAGCTGCCGTCTGTCAGGGATGCAGCAGTTACATGGACCAGAGAGAAACTGAGTCAGGTAGAGCCACAATGGCACACTACTGCTATGACTGCAAACAAAACTGAACCAAGTGAAACAATCCCACAGCTCTTCGTGGCTAGCAAAGTGAAATCACAACCTCTTGTTTGAAACTGCTTGCCAAGGATGTCAAATATACTTTGCTCAGGTACAGGGGCGCAGATAGCACTGGGGACGGGGGGGGGGGGGGGGGGGACATGTCCCCCCCAGATTCATAGTGATCTCGATCCGTCCCCACCATTCTTCCTACGTAAGGCAACTAGCATCAGTTAATAACTCTGATTAGGCGATGTTAGCGTCCCCCTCAGTTTAAAAATTCCATCTGCACCGCTGCTCAGGTAAAATGATGACATTCTGTGTTTAACACACATACACTAAAGGGATAAAGTTCTTTTAAATGTCTGTCAGTTAAGTATAGATGGGAGGAACTTCCCTACATAGTCCACTACAACACTTTACTACATCCACATGCTGCAAATGAGCGCCCCCTGTTGGTGGAGAGAGGTAGCATCTCACCAGAGAAGAGAGCACAGCAGGGCTCTCCCACCACTGGGCTGAATGGAGCCGCGTCTCCCTGACAGTGTTTCAGCAGCTCAGCAGACAGCTCTGCCAAGGCCTGTTGGTCTGCAACACACACACACACACACACACACACACACACACACACTATAAATACACATATACTACTATACATACTGCCTCCATTTGTGAGACAGCATTCAGTGAAAATCTATGGCTCATAACTCACCATGAGGTAAATCACAAATATTCACAAAGAGAGTTCACACACACCATGCACAAATTAAAAACACTATTCAATGGCATGGAAATAATATATTTTGCATATACAATAAAGCCATAAAATATTATACAAAGATTAGTATATAGTTAACAATTTTCATCTACTACAGAAATACTATGGTGTCGTTAGCATGGGCAGCACCTTCAGGTATGTAGCGGTAGCAGTAGAACTGGCCCGGGTCCTCAATAACTACAGCCACCATCGCCACCAGCTGGCCCTCACACGGGAGCTCAGCGCAGGACCACTCCAGCTTTGGAGCCTTTGGGGCGTTCACCACTACAAGAAAAACGAGGCATCAGGACAGACTGACTGACACACCCACACACAAGCCATACATCTCACATCAGCTATCACTGCACTACTGCTGTTGTCAAAGCCATATTTGTGAAATATTACCAAAACAAAAAACAATCCAGACCAGACACTGACAAAAGACATCCAATGAAGTAACCTGAAAGCTGCAGTGATAAATGGCAAATGTTGAAGTTTATGCATGGTCCTGTCAAAACATCCAAACAGTATGCTTAATCCTCAAAATCTGTTTCTAAAATAAAGGACTTTGTTTTATTGACCTTCATCTATATCAAAGAGACTCAACACATATCTTCCAGTTGGTACTGTACTCCTACCGGGGGTTTTGGGTATGGCTCCCGGGCCGGCTCCGCTCTTGGGCTGGGGCTTCCCCTGCGGAGAGGACTCTGGTGGGGGAGCTTTGGGCTCGGCGAGGGCGTAGCCCATGGACACCAGCAGCTCGCCCACGTCTGTCTGCGGGTCGCTGGCCTCATCCACTATGGCCACCAGGATACGACCAGTCCTCCGGCCGCGCACTTCCACGCGCAGGAAGCGGTTTGACACCAGCCTCTTCAGCATCCAGATGGCCTCCTCCGGCCAGCAGCCATCGGAGGGCCGAACACCTGAAACGCAGAGGGGACCAAGGCTTCATTTCAATATCAGCTGTACTTTTAAATGGCGCCGTTAATAATATAAATAGCCCAATCCAGAGTGGCCAAAAAGAAACTCCCATTTAACAGGAAGAACTCTCAAGGCTACTTGTGACACTAGGCCACATATTTAATAATTAAGGATACAATGGAAATATATTACCTGGTTTCATTATATAAAGAATTAACAGGTATAATGTGGTGATCCTAAATTAATGTTCCTACTTGAATGTGTACCTGTGGCCTTATAATTATATGTATTTATGACTTATTTTTTTCTGACCGGGGATCTGTGTTCCGCAAATCAGCTGACGGGCCTGTCAGCTGACGGGATGAGGTTCGAAGTGAATTGCTGGGGATTGGCGCGTAATGAATTAATGAATGGGAGTCTTAGAGGGACCTCTAACAAACGCCAGTCAAACTGAGAAAGCTTAATAGTGGGAAAGCTTTAAGAACCACTGAGACAAAGTCGACAACTCTTGCCGACTCTTTGGATACGTCAGTAAGAGCGATTTATATTTTTTGCTGGAGGTTTTTGTTACGATCTGGGTCATCTCTTTTTCTTTGCATGTTTTTTCCCCGGATTACCTATTTTTTCCCCGGAACGTAAGAGACAGTTTGCTTGCGGAGTTTTGTTCGGGGACATCAGGGATTTCGTTTGGATATTCTTTTGGTTTGCTTTGAACTAGAGGGAGAACGCGCGAGTGTGCGCAAGGGGCGCGCAAATGGAGGCCGCTTATTAATGCGGTTATCGGATCACATCGGTGGAAAAGACTTTTGGGGTATTTGGACTGTGGGTTTATTTGAGGGTTGTTTGGTGAATGTACAGTACTGTGCAAAAGTTTTAGGCAGGTGTGAAAAAATGCTGTAAACTAAGAATGCTTTCAAAAATGGAAGTGTTAACAGTTTATTTTCATCAATTCTTCATAAATTAACAAAATGCAGTGAAGGAACAGAAGAAAATTCAAAATTAAATCAATATTTGGTGTGAACACCCTTTGCCTTCAAAATAGCATCAATTCTTCCAGATACACTTGCGCACAGTTTTTGAAGGAACTCGGCTGGTAAATTGTTCCAAACATCTTGGAGAACTAACCACAGATCTTCTGTGGATGTAGGCTTCCTAAAATTCTCCTGTCTCTTCATGTAAACCCAGACAGACTCGATGATGTAGAGATCAGGGCTCTGTGGGGGTCATACCATCACTTGCAGGACTCTCTGTTCTTCTTTAAGCTGAAGATAGTTGTTAATGACATTGGCTGTATGTTTGGGGTTATGTTCCTGCTGCAGAATACATTTGGTGCCAATCATACGCCTCCCTGATGGTATTGCATGATGGATTAGTATCTGCCTGTATTTCTCAGCATTGAGGACACTATTCATCCTGACCAAATCTCCAACTCCACATGCAGAAATGCAGCCCCAAACTGGAAAGGAACCTCTACCATGCTTCACTGTTGCCTGCAGACTCTCATTATTGTACCTCTCTCCAGCCCTTAGGCGAACAAACTGCCTTGTTCTACAGCCAAATATTTCTAATTTTGACTCATCAGTCCAGTTGAACTGCACATTTCGAAACCCCTGTCTGCTTTGAAATCTTTGTCTGGGAGAGACCCTGCTGATGCAGTATAACTATGTTGTGTCTTGTTGCTGTGCTCAGTCTTACCATGTAAATGGATAAAAAATAAACATTTATTGTTTACATTTTTCAAAGCATTCTTAGTTCATAGCATTTTTTCACACCTGCCTAAAACTTTTGCACAGTACTGTATATGGAAATATGAACAGTTTGAAAATATATGAGTTAATGTAATTTCCTGAGCTATATCCTCGTTATTTGTAGTATTGTTAAGTGGTCTCGAACAAACACAATCAATGTGCTTGGTTCTCAAATTAAGAAACTCGCATTTCTTTAGTAATAATTGGGCTACAAAATTAGTCAAAGTGTTACATACTGACCTCTACACGATTATCACTCCCCATTTCTCTCTTAATATAAGTATCTCTTAAATATACTAATTCAAGTTTATATATCAGTTATTTTTGTAAGGTACAACATGAATGGTGATTCATTGAGGCATGCTCATCGAGGTGATCAAAGGGTCTATGGGTAACTCGTTACTAATGGCATAAACATGACTGCATTACTTTTACTATCCATTGACCCCACCCCTCGCTCTATCTATCTTATTACACACACACCGACACACACACACACACACACACACACACACACACGTAAGGGATGATGTACAGTCCAGCGGTCATTATCGAAAAAATTAATCCCGACGGGACGAACAGGACCCCAACGTGCAGCGGACACACACACACACACACACACACACACACACACACCTGTCAGGCTGCAGGGGATACCCTGTGCAGCTAATGTAAGCAGGTCCGCGCTGATGGGCAGCAGGAGAGCCAGCTCCACCTCCTCCACGTTACCGTAGTCGATGAGGCTCACGGAGACACGCGTCTCTGAAGTGTGCTTCAGCACCTTCGCCCTGTACCACTCATTATCCTCTACACAGCACAAGAGAAAGCATCACTTAACGGAGGACTTCTCAAGGACACACCAGCAATTCTTTAAAAAGGAAACACTCTAAATATTTACAATGATAAATTACATACCCTGTGTACTTACAGAAGGAAAGACCACATTTGTTAGTAATAGTACTTTAGTACTAGTAGAAGCTGTTACTATTCGGACTTATTACGTATGGAACACAATTAGGGCGAGAGAGAGAGAGAGAGAGAGAGAGAGAGAGAGAGAGAGAGAGAGAGAGAGAGAGAGAGAGAGAGAGAGAGAGAGAGAGAGAGAGAGAGAGAGAGAGAGAGAGAGAGAGAGATGATAGATAGAGAGATATATAGATCGGTTGATAGAGATAGGGACACTGCACCAGAGAAGAGGGCACAACAGATGGTCCCTGGGGTGGGTCTGAAGCTCGGGCTGGGCTTAGTGAGGAAGCAGTGCTCTTTCAGCTTCAACTGCAGCTGCTGGATCACACCTGAATAGGGTGGACGTGGACACACACACGCACACACAAATAATAATACGGATGACAGTTACCATTATAACTTCAAATGTGTCATTTCACTCATCCTACTGAATGATCTCACAGACCTCACTCTAGCACTAAGCCAGAAGACTTATTCTTTAAATTCATTTAAAAAAGCAAGGGGATATGCACAAGGGATAAAACGACCTAGATATGCATCATGCTCTGCATCTCAAAACACCAACTCTAAGAACTTAACAGCCGCCTCGGAATAAAGGGTTCACAAAATCCTTTGGGGCTCACTTACGAGAATTCTCCACCATCTGGCAGACGATGTCAGAGGGAGAGAGCAGGTAAGTGACCACTGCGGTGAAGGAGTCTCCCACCTCCTGCATGAGCTGGGCAGGGTGCTGGGCCTCCGTGTTGTTGTTGGTGTCCGAAAGGCACTCCTCCACAGATGCATTCAGCATGGAGTCTGTGGTCGAAGTGGAAGAAAACCAAGAAAGTCATGAGGCCGTAGCTTCTCGATTCCATCATTTGGAATTAATCTATTACTCAACAAGCAGACTGGCAGTTAACAACCACAATGCATTAGACCGCAGTCATTTTCTGCGAAAAGAACACAACGCTGCAGGATCTTCGAACAAAAATAAAACCTACCTACAATGAGGTACAAGTCTGTAGGCCCACATGTGAAACCTATTACTCTTCCAAAAAAGTATTGACAGATTGACCTTAACACATAAAGATGTATGAAGTAAAACAAATGGACATGTAAGCATGTGCTATGCTACACATAGTCTAATAACAATGGCAGCTTTAATAATAATAATAATTAAAAAAAACTTTATTTATAGAGCACCTTTCATGCAAAAGAATGCAGCACAAAGTGCTTTAGCCCCATTAAAGGATATTGCCAACAGTATAATTGCTGTAAAGGGAACATGTATTTAGAGACGGCATATGTTTTGTTCCATGATGACTGGTTTATCCACAGTTTTAGATTTCCAAGAGCTATCCTCTTGGAAGTCTGTGCTGAACTGGGACCTGCTTAAGAGGGTGATACTGTGAGGAGTAACCAGGGCCGGCTCCAGGGATGGTACAAAAGCCTCCGATAAATTTTTGTCTGGCTCAGTTTTTGTAAAAATCTGATCAATTACAAACTTGCCCGGTTAAAATGTCCAGTAATACTTCTCATAAAAAAACATTCAAAAATTATCCTAACAGAACGTTTGTGTTTTAACCAAAACAAATAAATCAATAACGGAAGTAGGCCTATATCTTATTGTACATTTCATTGACTAATGTAAGTCACAAATTCAGACGGATTAAATTCTAGCAACCTTAAGCTGGGTAAGTAATGTTCACTGTGGAACACGTTTTGCCGATGTTGACAAATAAATGAATCTTCTCGTAGTGCCATTGCTTTGATAATCGTGTTTTGTAGCAGGCTACAAGTAATATAGGCCTATAGTTAATGAATGACGGTATACAACGAAATATGGCATACCTAGCAACAGTAAAATGCATTTGTATGCTTGAAAAGTGTGTGTTTAAAAGCTACATTTTAAGCTACGTTTATTTTTATCCCTGGTTAAACATTGGTGGCCTATTCCCTCTAGGGTTGCGAAGCAAGAAAGTTTAAATGATTTAGAATCAAGCACGGCCGTTTTATGAGGATGCAATTACAGCCTACACTATGGCTGATGGAGTAGATTTTGGTCACTACGTAGTCATGCTGAATTTAGCTGCCCACTGTACACAACTGCCCATCCAAGTAACAGCCCAACTCAGGACATTGAGGACATTGTCATTCAAATGTCGTCCAACAAACCATGGCCTCCTTGCCAATTTCAATTTAAAATGCCCCCTCAGTCACTGTACCCTGCAGTGGGCCCTGGGAGTCATGCATTTGCCAGTTCCCTCACAAGTGCTTCCCACTCTGGGCTTCTTGACAACAGGGGCATCATACAGTGCGGGCACATGATGGCAGCACTCCGATCCTATCCGATTCTCTCCATGGGGTCTCCATGGGGGGTTAACTGCTCTATCTCAAAGCACATGGAAGTGACAAAACTAGATCAGTTCAAATCAAATGCGGAATGTTTACATCTGCTACCGTTGATTATACAGTAAATACGTTGTGAAATGAAACAAAACCATTGATTATACAGTAAATACGTTGTGAAATGAAACAAAAACACACCACAGTTAAAGTTGTATTAGTATTGATTGATTCACATCGATATGAATGGATTACATGACTAACAACGGGTGGAAAAGTAATAAGAAAATATTTGTTCACTGAATTAGCGCGTTCTGTCCCAAACAGTTGCGTTCCAGTTTCTAAGTTTCACTTTCGCTTTCAGTATTTCAACGTGAATGAGAGGGAGCACAAGAACTGAGCGTCTAGCAGCGTTTATCATATCATATACATTATATATGATGCATGTATATGTCTGTGGGCACGATCTCAAGCACGTGCAAAAGTTGTTGTTGTCCAATTTGAATCAGATACGAGAGACACATGCGCGCCCAGTCCAATTACCAGCGGAATCGAATCGTGTGTCTGGGGGTTTACATCGGAGTCCAGTCGGACTCAAGTTGGACACAATGAATCTAGTTCTGGGGAGTCACATGTGTCCAATATCCAATTTAAATCGGACTGAAATCGGAAATTGGACGCATGTGTCCACACTGACAGAGGGAATTGGCAGACTGGTCAGGATCGGACAGGATCATTTATATTTCAGCCGTATATCCGGTATATAAGGTTCAGATATGCCTTGACTAGGCTAGTTGCAGCGAGATCCAGTTTGGCCAATGTAAGTGGACTGATTGCCTCCATCGTTAACTTTGTTAATAGAAAGTATTCTCATTACATCAACATGCAAATGATCTTTGATGCAGAAATGCAGTGGCGAGGAGGCCTGGAGCGATTCGTTATTCATTTATCTTAAGGTGATGGGATATGCGACGGGCGACTTCCCTGGACGCAATCAGGGAGCAAAATTGACTTTTTGGAGGAAAGTAGTTGCCGGCCAGGCATATCTTTTTACGCTGCCAAAATTAAACATTAGCTTTTAATGACTTAATTTGTATGTATCAGTAATTTACTACCTTCATGTTTTATTTTCATTTCATTGTGCACCAGATATGGAATGGGTTTAAGAACTGAGAAGTTTTACTTTCGGTATGGATATTATTTATTATCATTATCCTTTTATCTTCACACAATTCATACTTGTTCAACCATAAAAACTGATTTAAATTACTACACTAAAAAGCACACAGTGACTTAATCAATCGAGAAAATGTCTTTCCAGGCTCTTTATAGCCTCGACTTTCATGATGGATGAGCCAACAACCAAAAGAGTTTTGCCTCCCCTTGTCCCTTGTGAGCGCTCCACAAACACGGCAATGCACTGTGCAGAATACTTAAGTATACTTAAGAATCTGAATACTTAAGAATCAGGTTACCTAAGGGCTCACCTGAGGCTCATCAGACTCTGTTAGGAGCATGTCAGAATTTTTTTCAATTTATGTGAGCATGTTAAGAAAAATATATATTGGTCAACTGCCCATCAAGGCACTTCGGTTACCCGGTTAAAGATGAGGCTGCCAAACACCCTCGCCAACTCCAAGACCAGGGAACTATTTTGTGCAGCTCTCCGACACCACTTGTCTTCCTTTACTTCGAATAAGAGCACTTCCACCATGCATCCACTGAAATTTCCTTTTGGGTTGATTTGCTACTTGCTTTTGGCATTTTATCTAAATCAGAGCACGGGTAGGCCAAGGCCTATTTACGTTCATCAGAGTATTAAAATGAATAACTGAGAGAGGAGAGAGGATGGAGTGTGATGCTTGTGTATGTGCACTACATTTGTCAATGATTGGAATGTACAAAGGAAAGGTGTGTGGAAACTTGCATGTGCAGTTTCATACATCTGAAATCTTTGTGTAGAATTAATGCTGGAAAGCTGCATATACACAAAGCATTGAACATGAGACCCCTACAGTGTGAAAAACAGATACAGACACCAACAACTTCACTCTTACCAATCTCTTGCTCAGTAGTCGGAACGACTTCTTTCACAGCATAGCCCTGCTCCAGGAGGAAGCTGCTCAGGACCTTATCTGAATAAGACAGAAAACCATTACATTATAATAGCCTCATCAAATATGAAACAAAGCAATAATATTTCAATACCAATTCTAATATGTGAGTGAAAAAAAAACAATGTTGGTGCCTGGCATCATTGTGAATGCATGCATTGATTCCATTCCAAGTCTTGCAGAAAAATCCCTGAATTAATTAGCTTTAAATGTCCTGTACAACTCAAGAGGATGTGGGAGGCCTGCACAATAGGTACCAGATATGCCCCTTAATTGTAACTAGGGGTTGAATAATATGTTGGTTTTGCCTCCTTTGCCACTTATCGGTACGGTATTGGCACTCATTTAGGTTTTGCTAATGTTTGTCCAAGCACCCCCTCTTTTGTTCACGCTGTGTATGGCAGGTTTACATACAGACTTTAAGTACAACTATTTATAAGAACAAGTTATCTACTTTAACATCCTATTTTAGTTAATTGACACAGGCCCATTTAAGATGTTTAAACTGCTGATGCCTGATGAATGTAACGTTATTTAAGATGCAAAACATAATGGTGTTAGGATAGCTGAGGCTTTAAGTTCGCTGGCTAGCTAGTTAACATTAGCTTCATCCCTACCTATGCTACCCTAGTCATTGCATTGTTGGTGCCATTCATAGCGGACCTGTGCAAATTAACAGCACGTGTGCATACAAGCATACAAGTTTTAAAGCATGGGTTCAGGATCAAGAGAAAGCAAAATACATTTACACTATTTATTTGTTTGGCATACACTTTTATACAGTTTTGCATCAGTATGTGTGCTACCTGGGATTAAAACTACTAGACACCAAGTGAAAGTGCAGAGATAACTACAGACCTACAAAAAGACAAAAACTAACATCAGTCTTTGCTTGATAGATTGACGTGATGCACAGATAGTATCTGAATTCAAACACTGAGATTGATTGAGCTTCTGCCATGAGACGCAATAACAGAAATAGAAGTATACTTTGAAGACACTTCAAGTTCATGTTGGCATCTGTGCTCTGTGAAGGCACATGTTTAGATGTTCACACCTTTAGGCCATATAGATCCTTTGACAGGCTCGTGGTGGATGGACAAACAGACTTTGCTAATTCTGTAGGCTGTGTGCAGCCACGAGTGGGTGATCCTATAAAGTTATATTACTGTGCTATCCGTAAAAAATAAAGTAATGTAGTTTGTTAGTTGGAACAGTGTTTTTCCTTAGTCTTTTCTGAACACAACCGTTTTGAGCACATTTTTTTGCACAGTATGTAAATTCCATTTAAGTGTGTAAAAGAATGATTATCTCCTGGTGGTGTCTGGATCGTTTCACATAGAATAGATGCAAATTAAATCATTACAATTCCCTTTATGCATTTTCCTTTTGCAATAGACAAAATATGGTTAATGTATCAGCTCAAAATAGTACTGGAAAAATATCTGCCATCCTAAGCCATTTGATGATGATATTGGAATCCGCCCTTTAAAATGCTAAACCTAACCACACCATGACCAAATTCACTTATTTTCTCTCCATACCCGTGGAGGCCAGTTTCATATCCACAGTGTAGAGGCTTCGGCCCTCCCCGGTGACGTTCAGCACATGAATGGCCAAGCTTTTCCCGAAGAGGAGCTGCTTTAGGAAGAGGCAACACTCCTCCTTCCAGCCCCCTGCTCCTGCTGCCACTCCTGCCACTCCGCACTGCAGGGCCTGCAAAGGAAAGACGGTCACACAGTAAGGGAGAGGAGCAAGACCTCCTCTAAAAAGACATGTCACTGTTACCATGGCAATCCTTGACAACAACGTCCATTATGTATTTCAAGCATCATTTCTAAATGATGACAGTGATGGCTGATAAGGCTAGCATCTACTTTACTGAATATCGTTTAATATTATTGTTTGTTAATTTTTGTTGTCTACAAAAGACAGAACAAGACAATGAGGAGACAGACTGACGCTAGGAGCTGCGCGGTCAACGCTGTCGGGGAGAGGCTTGATCCGCTCGAGCGGGACATCTTCTTCGTTCCCAAAGTCAATGTACAGAACGCTGGCGTGCTGTTGGTCCCCACTGATAGACTGCACCAGGCCTCGGTACCAGTGCTACATTGTACAAGGCAAATGAGAATAACTCCATCATCTGATATTTTTTGTGTCGTAACAAATGGCAATGCAGCTGTATATCATATATAAGGCCTGTCCAATACAATGGGTAGATAAGTATCTTAATTCAAACACAAGTGTGATTCCTAATAAGCATGCTGAAATGGACTTGACTTAATTATTTGGCATCAGGAATCAACATCTTTGTACACATGCGTCATGATATAAGCGTCTTTGAGAACTGTGAAAAGTGCTATATAAATGTAATGTATGATTCATATTATTATCTTGCCCACCTGGTCCTGGGAGTATTTGACTGCACAGATCTCTCCAGCCTCAGGTCTGTGTGGGGCAACAGATAAGCCGGCGCAGGCCACCTGCAGCCCCATGGAGATCTTTCTCAGAGACTCCTGCACTGATGGGTCATGGGCATGGATGAAGAACTTGCTGGGGTTTTGCACATCCACTACTAAGGCCTGTGGACAGATGGTTAGCCATTACACTTACACCAACCCTCTGAAGAACAGTCAGACTGTTTAACACAGAGTGGCCATATTGAGGCTCTACTCTGCATAGTGAATACATAGGTGCTCTGCAACTGCTGCCGTCTCCACATCTGACATACATTACAATGGACAGAGAATTGCTGTATGTGAAAGAATGAGTTACAGACCAAACTAGATTTAGTCTCTGTAAAGATGAGCTAATTATCCAACCATCGAAACATAATGACCATCAGGAATAAGAACATAAGTTCTAGAACGGTTTGTACCTGGATCTCAGTTCCTTTACGAATGTCATTTTTGCTTAGGTCCTGCAAGTAGACCCTCTTAGTCTGAGGAGCAACACTGTCATTCACCTGTAGATGAGAAGACTGCATTACACAGGAATGTTTTTAAAGTAGAAGTGTACTATAAAGCCTTCAAATCTGAAATATAACAGCAAAAACATGATTAAATCTGGCCATGCTTCATTTAGCGGCTAAATAAGGTACATTAATAAAAAATATGCCACACTTTAATGACAACTGAAATGAGAACGGTATAATAGATCTTGTACAAACATCCAAAAGTACCTTGGATTCTACCACACTGGTTCCAGCTGCAGCAGACATGACAGGGCTTTCTTTCGGTTTCTCACTGTAGGAAATGGAGGAGGGGGACAGAGAGAGCAGACAGACAAGCACGCCAAAGTTTATTTTCATTGCCTGGTGAATATCCTACCACCCCCAGAAAAATCTACACATCACTATGTACACATGGTCATACTGAAAACTCGTCAGTCCAAGTTGTGCTCTCATGACTTATGCCTGTGCATTTGTGGGAGGGTCGTGGGAGAAGTCAGAGTTTGGGGCATGGGAGACGTGCAAGGAATGACTGATTACGTATTCTGTCATATGTATGAAAACTGCTGTTTTTTTTAGGTTCTTCCAGAAACATCAGCATTCTAAGAGCCAGTTCTGCTCATCTGCACCATGGTAAAAACAACCTTAACTTTAGTTTGCTTTCATTTCTCATGTCCCTTCATGTACCTGCTACACTATTGAATGTTTATAGCTGCACAAAAAGTCAGAATAGTTTTTTGAGTGGTGTAGAATTACTGCCCTGTACCATCTCTGTTTGGTGAAACTATGTTTAGGAGGGGCATAGATTTCAAATATTCCAACAAACGACTGCCCACTATGAAACAATGTCCTTGAACTTGGCTTGCCCATCAAGCAGATGAACAATGTGAACACTAGAGATGCATTTCTGCAATGAAAATGTGTTTGTGTTGTGTTTGTGGTGCAGCAGCAGTCGGCTGTTGCATTCCATAATCTACGTGCATACTGGCACTTTCCTCGATGAAAGAAAGGTTGGACCCTTCTACAACCTGTTGGATGAGTAATACATTTCATGTCATAAGGCAAAGGGCAGCGATTCTGTAACACCAATGACCCACTAACATTCTGACACACATAGGCAGACAACATACACTATGCTGTTAAAATATCGAGTTGTTGATGTCTCCATTCATTGTGTGCAATGCAGCTTATTATGATCGAAGCAGAACTCCACCACTTTGTTTCTCTGAAGAACGTATGTTGTGATTGCCTTCTCTCCAAAGCAAGAGATGGAAATCAAAACTCTTCATTAGTGGTACCTTGGTGGTGGCATGACCTAGCTAGCACTATCCGATCAAGCGACAGTCATGGTACATTTAAAGAATATCACAAATCTTTTAAATACTCGCCTCTTTGGAACTCATCTGTCCATCTAATGTATTTGTTACAAGATTAATATATTTTATATCATTATTATTATAGTTATATATATATAATTTTACTATGATCTGATATATAATACTGTAAAAGGCGTTTCGAGAGAACTGGCAACTGTGGAAAACCACCAGAATTTGCATAAATTTGTGAAAATGCAAGATCGCAAAATCCTGGAGGGACAGAGTAAGACTTCAGAAGAACGATACTGTGAATGGAATCATGCTGACACAATCAAACCAATTACCTTTGGTCGACCTCTGAATCAGTAGTCTTGCAGATGTGTCTATGTGCGGGCCAGTCCTCTGACTGACAGGTCACTGAGCAGTAGTTGGTCTTCTTGCAGCTGGAACATCTTAGCTGACCTGCGAAAGCCCAAGGTACACAACTGAACCAGCACTGACTCATAACCCACCAAATCAACAGCGCAGTATTCAACGGCGAAAGGACAGCTGTATGATTTATTAGGGGCAGGTGAAAAAGAAAAACAGTATACAGTTTATGGCCAAAAGTTTTGGCAGTCACACACATTTTGTATTTTGCAACTTCAGTATAGTATTTAGATTTTGTAGATGTCTCTATGGTATACTGAAGAACAATTATAAGCATTTTGCAAATTTCAATGGCTTTTATTGGCAAATACATTTTTGCAAATGTATGCAGTCAACATTTACAGTGCTGACCCTTTTTCATGACACCTGCAATTCACTCTGGCATACTTTATATCAGCTTCTGGGCCAAATACTGACTGATGGTTATCCATGCTTGCCTCATTAGTGCTCGGAGTTGATCGCAATTTGTGGGCTTCTGCTTGTCCACCCGCTTTTTGAGGATTGACCACAGGTTCTTGGTGGGATTAAGATCTGGGGAGTTTCCTGGCCACAGATCCAAGATTTCAATGCAATGATCTCCTAGCCACTTCATTTTCATTTTTGTCTTGTGACATGGAGCTCCAACATGCTGGAAAAAAGCACTGATCATCACCAAATTACTCCTGGATTGTTGGGAGAAGTTGCTCTTGATGGATGATTTGATATCATGCTCCACTGTTGGCCCGACACAGGACTCTTGGTAGCATCCGCATTTTCCTCTCCAGACAATCAATTTTCCAGATGTCCCAAACAGTGTGAAGGGGGCTTCATCAGAGAAAATAACTTTGCACCAGTCTACTGCTGTTCAATCCTTGTACTTCATGCAGAATTTCTGTGTCATTGATGTTTTTCTTGGAGAGAAGTGGCCTCTTTGCTTCCCATTGTCCAAAAGTCTTCGCCTTACTGTGAGTGCAGATGCACTCACACCCAGCTGCTGCCACTATTGAGCACTTGCACTATTGAGACGGTACTGGGGCTTGCTGGACACTCTTGGACATCCTGAGCCTTCTTCACCACAGTTGAGCCAATCTCCTTAAAGTTCTTGATGATCTGGCAAATGGTTCTTTCAGGTGAATGTGAGGTAATTTTGATGATTGCTGAATTTGTCTCTTTGGAGGTAACATTTGACGACCAAGTCTACAAGGATTTCAAGCACTTCTTCCCTCCTTTTATAGAAAACGATCAGTCTGCTTTTATAATCTTATCAGAAATGATAGTGATCTGATATCTACGCCTTACTCACTGCTTTTTCATCCTTTTCCTTTTATTTTTGTTTCTTTATTTATTTTGCATGTTAGTATTAGGCCTATTTAACAGATTTGCTGAGCTTCTCAAATGATTGATTCTGTCTTTGTGGGAGGCAAGACCTGGGGGTGGGTGGGCAGTATGGTTGAGTATTATATGTGTTATGTTGTCTTACTTGTGTATGTGTATCGGTTTCTTGTATGAAATATAAAATACAATAAAAAATTGATCACAAAAAAAAGAAAATGATAGTGATCTCACCCGAATCACCTGAATCACTAAAAGTATCTCAGCTGGTCATTTTGTGCTAGGGCCAAAATACAGTGAAAATTGGGTTTTTGTGATAAAGTAAACTTTTTGTGCCAATGGAGCTCTAAACAAAAAAATTGCGTCGCTGCCAAAACTTGGCCATGACTGTACTGTGATAAGTGACAAGAAATAAATTGATGTCAAAAAACATTCAGTTTTCTTCATTTAAGTCTATATTGCTTCCAATTAATAACATTTCGGAAGGAGGCACTCAGCAGAGTGAATGGGAGTACATCTTGTGCAAGGCTGAGTTTAATACAGTTTAAGGTGATCCATCGCACTTATTATACTAACTCTAAACTTTCCAAAATATATCCTAATGTCACAGACACTTGTAACAGATGTAATTTATCCCCAGCAAACATGACACATATGTTTTGGTCTTGTCCTCGCCTTTGTGATTACTGGACAGATATTTTTAGTCATTTTTAGTCAAGTGTTACATTGTCACCAAGTATAGAAGTCGGTATCTTTGGGGTAATACCAAATCATGAGAACTTCACAAAGTGGGCAAAAGACACTATTGCTTTCGCGTCCTTACTAGCGAGGAGGAGAATACTTCTAGGATGGAAGTCACCACTTGCCCCCTCGGCATCTAAATGGCTAGAAGATATTATGATGTTTCTCAAATTAGAAAAAATTAAGTACAATTTAAGAGGATCTCCGGAGAAATTTTAATTAAATTGGAACCCAACACTGGAATACATAAAAGAGTTAAAAACCCTTGAAGATAAATGAGCACTATCATCATATTCAGGATACTTTGGTTACAATCTGACCTTGTTGCCTTATTCCCTTTCTGATTTGTTTTACTGAACCCCCCCCCCCCCCTTTGTTTGTCTTTCCCCAATGGCTTTTGTCACATCTAATGTATGTTGCATTGTACATTATATTGTATTATTATTATTAATTTATTTATTTTTATTTTGTGTTTTTTTTCCATTCTCTGTACAGCGTAGACAGTGTAGTATGGTTGACTGGGGAGGGAGGGAGGGAGGGAGGGAGGGAGGGGGGGGGGGGGTTGAAAGGGTGCGCTTTTGAAGGAAAATAGAAAATAAGCCTTGATGTAATTTGTCCTTTTTTTTGTAACCTGTGAAACCAATAAAAATATTTGTCAATTAATAACATTTCCAAAAATTAAAATTGACTAACCTTCTTGACCACAGTAGTTACACAACTTCACAGTTGTGGATCCAGGCATGGCGAGCATTATCTAGAGAAAGACATGATGAGAGTGAGTAAGTGTCAAATGATAAAATGTTCTGATTCAAAGACATGGACTACTGCAAAAACGAAAATTGAGTTGGGAAGGAACTAACGAATTGTCACTGCATAACATCATGCATATCTCGTCACAAAATACACTAGGATAGCTGAGAACACAAACCGTAGAGAGGTCGTTTGCACACACAGGTCTGTCTGGCTCCTGTCTGTTTATGGCTCCTGCAGAAGATGTGAGAAGAGAACAATGAATGGTCTCCCATCTGGGTAATCCATTATAAGGGTTAAAAAAACGTATGCTATCTGGAAACGGACATCTGCAATTGTGATATTCTAATTTATGAATATGTGTGATCTTTGTAGATGCATACCAATTGTTCATTTAAAAGCAAAAAAATAACACAGTAACACTCACTCACTTTGAAGAGACCGGGAGAGAACAGATTGTACTACAAAACTGAATGTTTTAGAATAAACAACCTTTTTTACTGTTAAGTGTTCTGGCTGGTGTGTTCTGTGTAATGCTAGAGGAACATGCTGCCTGGTTTATGCTTTATAGTGTCATGTTTTGGTGATTTCAAATCCATGTATGGAAAGTTTGGTTTTGCTTGGGATAGGTGACTAGAGTCTCGACTGTAAGAGCCCATACTTTTGGAAAGAAAGGAGCTATATTGGAGAAGCGACTTTACTGACTCCACCTCTTGTTTTAAGATGGATAAACATCCAACATACAGGGAAGTGTAGCTACCTTTGACCTCTTGTGTAGATTGCTCTGCTACCGGGTAACCGCCTAGCTCAGTTGGTACAGGAGACAATGAACAAGATGGGGACACAACACCAGGGTTAGTGGCGGGTCTGCGTAAAGGAAGGTTGGGTCTCACCACCGGAGAGATGAAGGCTCGGTTCATTTTGAGAAGGGCCAAAAAATACACCTAAACATAAGATGACCATGTTTACACATTTCAAGTCAAAATCTTTATTTCAATAGGGTTATTTCACTTATTTCATCCGGTGATTAATTCCAAAGTACTGACCAACACAACTCAAAATATCATGTGTAACGTATATCAAGCGTGGAAAGCATGGTTGGACGAAGGAGCATTTTGAAATGAGCGACTATGTTAGCCAAATTAGCAAGATTAGCAGGCTACTAGGCTAGTAGTTCAAATAGTTTCTGATAAATATATTGTGTGGACACTGGACAACAAATCTTTGCCGTCAATGCTGAAGCAGAATTATTAATTTTAGATGCACCATATTTACTGAAGAACGTCAAATAGTAAGATGTTGGGAAAAGTGGTAGCCAATCAGCTAGCCAGTTATCGTTAACACTTAGCATGCTGGATAATATATTCATTAAATTATAACAGTTTATGGAAAGACACATCCCACTTAAAGGACTTAATAGGATATGGTTGTGTTTTTTAGATTACTAACATATAAAGATATTCCCATCAATTGCATATTCTTAATATTTCACATACCTCTTCAGACACCTGCTTTTTTCCTGAGGTACACGTGGATATTTTATTTGGCCGTCTGCTTGGGGATGGTGATTGTTACGCATGCGTAGTTTCAAGAAAACGTATTCCCGGCTTTGCTCAAGAAGTTGTTAGAAGAGGTCTCGTGCAAAATAAACTGAAATGCATACCTTACTGAAGATTGGCCCTACATTTTCACTTGCAGTTCTACTCACTAAGCATCCCAATAATACATTGTGGCGTTAATACTTCTCGAGGCACTCAAAAGCACTTTGGTCCAGTGGTGTAGTCCAGGGTAAAGGCAGGTATACGGAGTATAGCCACTTATTTTTCAGTCAGCAGTGGGTATACCCACTTCTCAAAACAGGGCGTTTTTTGCTGCGCTGTATGGGCTGCTTAAAAAAATGAAGAGTATAACGATTTCTCCAGGGACCACTACACCACTGCTTTGGTTAGCGTGAGCTGTTTTTAAATGTGCTATATAAATAAATATGACTTGACTTGACTACTTCGGTATGAAGTTCGGACTGGAAACGCTTGACATTTGCATTAAATCTTCTAATGCGAATAAATATTCGATTCGCTTAACTCGCCATTCGTATAGGGTGTATTGCGAGTAAGGTTGACTGAAACGGGTTTATTCGCATAAATTAGCTTTTGTTGCAATTTGATCAGGTGTTAAAGTTGCTGTTACATCCTTACGATAAGCTCCCACAGCTGTTCACAACTAGGCTACCTTGATTAGGAGTGTCCATTTTTAATTCGCATAACACAGCTGATAGAAACGCGCATTGATTCGCATTTTTAAACCGGATTTTCATAAATGCGTATAAAATATACGAATGGGTTGGATGGAAGCCCATCTATGTACCCGTTATTTTATTTGAACTCCTAGCACGAAAATATTCTACCTTGTCCAGTTGAACAAATATAGGCCTACTTAAGACTCATTTAATGAACCTTTGCACAGTCATGTAAAATACCTGATAAGTTATATAAGATGACTTCACTTAAATTTACTTTATGCGTTGTCTTTAACCACTTTAAAAAATATCTTCTAACTTCGACCACATCATAAGCGCACAGCGCCAGCGGACAATCATTGGTCCAAGTCGGAGCCGCTTTTCCCTGCAGTGGCCATATTTGTTGATGTGTCACCTCAGAGCGACCCGTCTTGGTGGTTAGTAACCAAAGGGATTCCACATTTTGCCACTGGCCAAATATTAGCTGAGAGAAATGGATCTATCATAAACCTGCTAACGGTAGGTGCCTCTCATAAAACATTGCTATTAGCAACAATTATAACATAACCTTTCTGCAAGGCATTGCATGTTTATTAGCTTTCGCTAGCAAGCTGGCATGCTAACAACCAGTAGCGTTATCTGGCTCTTTTGCCTCCACCTAGCTAGCGAGTTAGCACTGTTGTAAGCAGCTGGTGAAAATATGAAACGAAGGTATTTTACATCAGTTGGTAAACTACGACGTACTGTGCCGCAATACACAACAAGCACCGGGTTTTTCCATTACATTATTTTCCATTTGACATGTTGGCAAGTTACACAGCCTCTTCCCATCTGACAGTTGATTTTATTTCATCTACTGGTAGGTTAGCCTGCTATCTATCGATAGCTGGGTTAGTACACCTTATAATGGTAACTGGTTATTTTAAGCAAACGATGCCTTGTCCAAATTACACCTCTAACCAGAATTGTCAATTCTGTTTGTGTGATATTCGTATGTATTTGATGGTGGCATAATACATTTCAGCGGTATTTGGTCGCTTAGGTAGGTAAAGTCTCTTGCCATTTAAAGATTAAATCGATGTGGTTGGGTAGCATTGTTAGCTAATGTACAAGCTGAAACAGGTGCCTAGTCAGTGGGCTGTATGTCTTTGGTTAATTTATGAATATATTTAATTGTAAGACATTCTTGTGATGAAAATAGCAGCTGATCACAGTAACTAGGCTCAGAAAGAATCTGACTGATGTCAAGTATGGTAAGATGACTTTCCACCTAGACTAGCAGAGGTATCTAGCTAGATATAAATCGTATAAATGTCTTCCATCGATTCACATGACTGCTGTCACCTAGCAGCAGCCAAAGGCAGTTCCCCTCTGCAATATGAAGAAGCCCGATAAAAATGTTTAATGACACGACAGATTTTCCACTGATATCCGAGAAAAAGCATCTTATCACTTCCCTTATAGTTTCTCCATAAACTGCGCACGTTTGTAATTCATAATCTATATAATTAAGAATTGCCGATCTCCCTGACAGCCTACAGTTAAACATATTCGAATTCTAATTCATATCCATCATTAGGTTCAAGAGTCCTATTTAATTTTCGTTTTAATAAGTATTGAAATGGTTTCACAATCGTGTAACCATGAACAATTTCTTCATCACTGTGCCAGGATTAAAGCCTGTCTTCACAAGTAGTGGACAGGTTGAAATATTTGGCCTGCAGTCTTGTGCTGGTCTAGTGCTGCAGGAAGTGCTGGCCGCACAGAACAGAAACCTTTATGTCTTTTAACTGTAGTGTTTTCTCCTCTTCATTTGCTAAAATTAAGGTTACAACTCATACTCGCATAACACATCTTTGTCTTACTAGCCTTTAGGGAAGGTGAGAGATTTTTTCGGCACAAAGAATAAACACTACAGTAAGGGATTTCATACTAAGTACGTGGCTGTTTTCACTTAGCTGCTGGCGATAGTCAGGTGATACTAACTAAACTAATGAACTCTGCCTTGAGCATGCCTGTGTGAGAAGTGGTGTTGAGGATGAGGTGTGAGGTGCCATTTACAGCCATTCTTCACGTGTTCACATGCCTTATCACACCTGCTAAGACTCTGGGCAAAGTGCAACAGTACAGTCGTCATCTTACTGTCCACTCTCCTCCTCAACAGACAGACACACACACACAGACACACCCACACTCACTCGAACTCACACATATATACATGCACAAAGGGCAGAGTACAGACAAACACACCTACAGTTGTCATTTTACTGACACGTGCATACCTAAGACTTGGAAGCAACAAAAATAGCCCACACGTCATAATGACTTCTTTGGATTCACAGAAAGTGTCCTGAAATGACTTCCTGTTAGTTCCAGCACACACTATGTTTTTATGATCTTTATTATATGAAACTAATCGTAACCGATCTCATTCAAATTACATACTGCTAACTCCAGCATTGAAACCAAATTGCTGGATGATCAATTGAAACACAGACAGCAATTAACAATGGTTTCACCATTAGATCTCTCTGCCTCTGGGTCGAACCAGAGCTGCTGTCTCATTGTGTGTGCGTCAATGCCACACCCTGGGGCCTTCCCACTCTTGTGTGGCTGGGTGTGTTCCTGAATGCCTCTCTGTGCAAGCAAAGCAGTTCTCTCCTTACCGGTTGAGGTAGTGTTGCAGGTCAGGTGGAATATGTGGAAGGGGACATTTTCAGTCTCTGTTTTTATCACAGGAGGAAGCATTTGACGGAAGGAATAGTTTGAGAGTGCTTTGTAAACTTGTGGAGCCTTACTCGGTTGGAAGGATTTGCTAGATGTCATGATGCCTGTTGTCTCAAACATTATGGTTTTTAATGTATGTTTACTTTCCCCTAAACATTCAAGGGTGTATTATATGTGTATTCAAGTATTTAATGTAGGTTTACTGTATGCTAAATCATTGTAATTGCACTGTATTGCAAGTTGTGTGTTGGCACCTGTTCTTCCTGTAAGACACTTATTCTTATACCTCTTATTTCTCTCTCAGCCTCAGCATACAGCTCCGGAGGACGTGAAGGTGAGCATGGAGCAGTCAGACCATCAGGAAGAGCAGGTCGTGAACGCTGCCGACCCACAGGTGGTGTCGGAGGTCAGCGCGGCGCCCGAGGGGTCAGAGCAGGTCATCAGCAGCGAGCTGTTGACTAAGTGTATCGGTACCAGCGCCAAGGATAATGACAGGGAAGCGGAGGAGCCAGACAGCGCCGAGTTGGACAGCGCGCCGTCGGAGAACGGGGACAGGAGCGATCTCGGAACAGACCCCCAGTCTCAGGCCGACGGCAACATCAGCTGCGACAGCGGCACCTCATCCTTAGACGACAGGACTCCGACCGGGGCTCCAGACACATCTTCAGAAGGTTCCCCCGCCGAAATGGTTGAGCCGTCACCGCTCTCTCTAATACAGGAATCATCCCCTGCAGTTCTGGATGGAGTAGACGAACTCTCACCGGTCATCTCGGATGGGATTGTGGGATGTTCTCCAGTTGTTCATGACGGAGCACTACAGTCCTCACCCGTTGTTCTAGATGGAGCTGAGACATCTTCTCCGACCGGATTAGACGGGACCACAGAACGTTTCTCTGCCGATGGAGCTGGACTAGCAGAGCCCACTCAGGCACAGAGTGAGGTGCCCATGCCTGTTGCCCCAGGGGCAAATGGCCCCAGCACCGATACCCCAGGCTCTCCTCACAGTGCAGGGGACCGAAGCCCTTCCACTCCCCCAGACTGTGTGAAAACCTCGAGTCAAAACAGCCCACACACCCCCACCCCAAGCCCAACCCTGGCTCCAAACACAAACCCCAGCTCCAGCCCGTACGACACGGACTGCAGCCGGAAGCTGATGTCCGAAATCCAGCGCTCCCTCTCGCAGGAGTCCCTGCTGGACGAGCTGGAGTCGGAGCTGCTGTCCTGCCAGCTGCCAGGGGAGGAAGGGGGCCACCGGGGGAGCCCCCCCAACGGGATCACCAAGATCTCCTTTGAGAAGTGCATCCAGCACAAGTACTCTCAGCAGGAGAAAGCCATCAAGAAGTGAGTTGCTGTTTTTCTTTTTCTGATTCTTCTGTTGTTGTTCTCAGAACAGTCCCAGGGTGGCCTTTCTGGGGCAGAGTAAATCCATACTAACATACTTGATTATTGTGTTAAACCCGTTCTGTTATGGGTCTTCACTGAAACTGCTCTTAATGAACTGCCTGAATGATAAAAAAAGAAAGAGATTATTGGATGAGGAGAGTCTTCGAATAACCATTTGACAAAAAAGCTCTGCAGGGCACACACAGACACACAGACACACAGACACACAGACACACAGACACACAGACACACAGACACACAGACACACAGACACACAGACACACAGACACACAGACACACAGACACACAGACACACAGACACACAGACACTTGGATTAGGCCTGTGTTCGCATACTGGCTGCCTTAGGAGGCTGTCATGCCTCAGTGTCAGGCCTCCTGCTTATTTAGGCTTGCTATTGACATCCCAGCTAGGAGCTGACATCTGAGCATGCCGGATTAGGGCCAAATCCAGGCCTTATCTGGGCCAGAAAAGGGCTACATCCACTTCAGAGCTACCTGCTCTCTGGATTTGTGTAATCCTTTCACTTCTGCAACACACGGTCTCTCTCTCTCTCTCCATGTACTACAGGAGATCCCCTAGAGTTCAGAGTACTTCCTGGAGGGGGCACTTCTGTTAACATGAGAGGGAGCACAGTGTGCTAATTTGCATGCTCCCAACAATGAAGCCTCTATACACTTGTTAGCACACTGCAGTCTAGACGGTAAATAGCTCATCTATTTCCTAGTCTGAAACGTTTGTGGAACCAAAATAACCGAAAAGCGCTTCCTCACATTCTCACACCTCTGGGGTCTTGTGTACAAAGCCCTGTGGAATTCATGCTAAAACGTAAGGTATTTACAAAGCTGGGGACGTAAAGGCAAGAAAACACATTTTATTTGGCAGTTTGTCATTATCACAAAAAAAAAGTAGGCTAGTCGGAGAGACAGAGTGTGGCAGTGGCTATAAATGCAGTGGGGTAAGAGCCACACCAAATAATCCTCGGTCTGGGAGTTGGTGAGGGGTGTTTAGCAGCCACATCTTTAGCCAGGTAACTACGGTGTCTTGATGGGCAGTTGAACAAAATCAAAATAACTGCACACATAAATAAGGAAAATCTGACATCTAATTAATTGTTTCCTAAGAAGCACCCTGACACCTTTAGTGAAATGAATCATGAGTTGATCCAGGCCACGTGCTGCCACTATATTAGTCAGTCACATTTCTGGATCACAGATAATTTGCATGTTGATGGCATGAGGATGCTTTCTACCTCCGAAAATGCCTTTATGTGAGTTTATGTGAGTTACATTGCTGAAATTGCAACTTGCGCTCTAATATTAGCCTTGTCAACCACATCTCAACCTTACGCACCTGGCTGTTGTTCAAAAAGCCCAGTGTGGAAGGCACTTGTAAGGGAAATCTGAAACAGTTAATTAGCCATCATCATGGAACAGAACATTGGCACCGTCTCAATACATGTTCCCATGGCAATATCGTAATGAGGCTAAAGCTGCCATTGTTGGACTCTGTATTGCATACATGGTGTACACAGCGTGGACAGTGTTGCATGCATTTGTATGTGAGCTGAGGCCCCAGGTCTTCAGGAAACTGCTGGTGTAGTCAGGAATGCTCCCGTATCATGTGATTTGGGCTATTGTTTATTGTCCCTGAAGAAGTCAGGGCAAAGATTACGGACAGGAAATTGAGAATTTAATAGTGCTCTGTTTGGATGAGAGACAGACACGGTGGTCGCCGTCAAGGGTTACCCCACTAGGTGAAACTGAAACAACCAAGACTCAGTTCCGAGATTCCCAACATTCCTGAAGCGAGGCCAAGTAGGCCATCTGTGGCGTTGCCTAGCATGCAGTAGGTGTTGGGCGGTGCATATTATATTGTATACGACTAATAACTTATAGTATAACAGTATGCAGCCTAATGACCATAGGCTGAAACATCTGCCCCTAAGAGTTGGTTGTGGTAAAGGTAAAAGTAACCCAAGCATGCCCAATTCCAGGAAACAACAGGCTTACTGTTTAGACTAGTGCTGATATCTAATATTTTCATTACCGCAGTCAAACAGTCTTTTGTTGAAGAACTGCCTTCATCGCCCATTGTATTAAACAAGCCCTGCCGTGTTTTAAATGGACACATCAGAGATAGAGCACAAGAGTGGAGTGGATGAGGTATAATCTGTATGTTTTCAACACAAGTACAGAGCCTATGAATAAACACGCTCATACAAGATAGCCTAAAGGATATGTTTGTTTGGGTTAAAAAGAAGCAAAAATGCTCTTTGTCATGCTCTGTGAGACGTTATCAGAACAGCTTGCTGCAACGGCTCACTTTATCCGAGACCTCGCTGTCTTTGCTTCTTTCTCTCTCTCTCTCTCTCTCTCTCTCTCTCTCTCTCTCTCTCTCTCTCTCTCTCTCTCTCTCTCTCTGTCTCTCTCTTTCCTTCTCTCTCTCTCTCTCTCTCTCTCTCTCTCTCTATGTAACACGTTGTGTAATTAATTTCCCTTATCTCTAGTTAGCTCAGTAGGCCACCGCTGTGAAGAATAGCCCCAGAATAGCCTGGCGTAGCACAGCAGCCCTGCATCTGAATAGAGCCGAGCTCCGCAGTGTGTTTGAGCTCCCGCCGGGACACAGTGCATGCTTGTTTGCCAACCTCCCAGATGACTCATATCAGTGCCAGTCATCTGTGCTCTGTTCTTGTTCCTGTTCTCCATTTAAATCACATATGATATCTGTCAAAGCCACACGGCGTGTGTGTGTGTGTGGGTGTGTGTGTGTGTGTGTGTGTGTGTGTGTGTGTGTGTGTGTGTGTGTGTGTGTGTGTGTGTGTGTGTGTGTCTACATCTACTTTACGGTACGATGCTAAAAAAAGATAAGGTCTAGCTGACAGGCCACTCATCTCTCGTGGGTGCTTTGCAGTCTGTTTTTGGGTGTCTGTTATTTCAGAGCCCCCCAGTGATGTCGTTTTGGCTCCCTGATTCGGTTTGCCAATGGATCATCTGGTGTTGTGTTCTCACCAGTCATGGTTGTTGGGGGGGTTCTGAATCCCACGCGCTGCTTCTCCAAGGTTCCAGAATGCTGTGTTCTGATTAAGCAGAAGGAGAGCAGAGCAGAGATGTGGCCTAGTTTGGGCTGGAATGAAGTGACCTTGCTTGATCCATGCTGCCTGGTAGGCAGTCGGAACACCACTGCTTCCAAGGTTGTTGTTTCTCAGCCAAACTGGGCATTTTGCAGGGCTGAAATAAATAATTGGTTGTTATCGGGGGGTTATGTGCATGGGTCAAGGCAATTTCCAAGCGTGTGGAGCCTTCATCAACAATTTGCCCTTTCCTATTTCCTTTTTCTCAGACGTCAGTGGCTCACGCTGTAAGCATTCCGAGTATATATTATTGTATATTATAACCTATTGGGCACTGTTTTTAAATCCACACTAACAAATACGTAATTTGGCCGGCGAGGTTCTGAATGTTCCCGTGCTGTGGTTCCAGGTTGCTGGAGGAGAACCGACGGCACCAGGAGCTGATCCTGGGCATCTGCTCGGAGAAGGACGACATGAGGGACGAGCTGAGGAGGAGGATGGAGACGGAGAAGCAGCACGTGTCCTCCATCAAGAAGGTAACGATCACCGCCGGCTCTCATAGGAGTCAGCCTGAGAGAACACGGGTCACAGCGTTGCCATGGTGCACAAGCTTCTTTTTGCAGGACACAAGCAATCAATACACCCTACGATTTTGCCGCCGCACCCCCCAACACACACACACACACACACACACACACACACACACACACACACACACACACACACACACAGACACAGACACACACACTGACTCACTCACCCAGCTCCCCCACCCAGAAACCGAGCCAAAGCAATCAGAGTGCTAATGAGGGGGCTTTAGCCCAGCCCGGCTGAAACCACACAGGAGCCACACACACACACACAGCTGCTGGTCCTCCCCATCTGAGTCCACCTCTTCGCTTAGACCCAGCTGATCAGAGCCACAGTTATGCAGTCCGGGGAGGCGCTGTGATCATCCTTCGCACAGAGGAGGGGTTGTTTGAGCAATGCCTCCCCCTCCCCGTCCCCCCAAGCCACAGCAGAGATCACAGGCAGATGGAGAGTGAAAGAGGACCCCTGTGAGATGAATCAGACAGACAGAGAGACAATGAGGGGTGGTGGTAGAGGAAATGTGAGACAGCCAAACAGAAACAGACAGACAGACTCTGTCTCTCTCTGTATTTGCACACATTTCTCCCTGTGTGCTACTTTTGGACACCTCACTATCCTCAGCCCTTTAGAAACACACACACACACACACACACACACACACACACACACACACACACACAAACCCCTCCTCCTCTCCATCAGTACCTTCATCCCCATAAAAAACGACTTGCCACTTCAGAACAGCACCCCTTCGTTTGCTACAGCATCTTTCACCTTCACACCAGTCGCTGAATGAGAAGCGCCTGATTGGCCGGGCTAAATTTAGCTCCCAGGGGCCTCTTGAAAAACATCAATACCTGAAGTGCTCATTACCATGAGTGTACAGGCTTCGAGACTTCACAGGCCCCCCTTTTTTATGGCCAAGGCAATCAATCGCGCTACTTTATGATTTCTGAGTGAACAGGGCGCCTGGAGGAGTGCCTGATCAGAAACAGTAGCGAGCGCCAAACATGCGGGTGCACATTACAACCCACTGCACACTACACACTACACACCAATCCCCGGCATGCCTGAGGTGCGTGCTGGAGAGCAACGGCAAGTATGTACACAGCACCGGGAGCCACCCGAGGTTGTTAATCATCCCACTAACCTTGAGACGGCTATAATTGTCTCCTCAGGCAGATGTGTGTGTGTGTGTGTGTGTGTGTGTGTGTGTGTGTGTGTGTGTGTGTGTGTGTGTGTGTGTGTGTGTGTGTGTGTGTGTGTGTGTGTGTGTGTGTGTGTGTGTGTGTGTGTGTGTGTGTGTGAATAAATAGATCTTTTTTGTTGGGAGTGTCATAGAGAAAGTGTGTTGGGCAGGTCTAACCGTGTTTGTGTGTGTGTCCTGTTTTTCCAGTATGAGGGCCGGGTGGAGGAGCTGCTGAGGGAACTGAAGGAGTCACGGGAGAAACTCCATCAGCAGGACCTGTCGGCCAAGCACGCCATCCAGCAGATCCAGCGCGAGGCGGCCTACCGGCTCGAGCAGGTGAGGATGGAGGTGGTTTCCATGTAAATGAAGGGTTGTTGCCGTGACATTGCCGTTGCGTAGTCGACATGCAAACTAAGGGCTGAGCTCATCGAGCACTATACATACAGACCCACACACACACACAAACAAAGTGTCAGGTCTTTCCTCACAAAGCCCCCTTTTCTTCCTGCTCTCTTGGTCTAAGACCACCCAACAAAGATGAGTCTGTGGTTTAGCTCTCACTCTTTATTATCTGTCACTCTCATCTCTCCCTCTCACTCTCCCTCTCCCTTTCCCTCTCTCCCTCTCCCTCTCCATCTGCCCCTGCCTCGCCCTCTCCGCCTCTGCCTCTGCCTCTGCCTCTGCCTCTCCATCAGCCTCTGCCTCTCCCTCTCCCTCTCCCTCTCCCTCTCCCTCTCCCTCTCCCTCTCCATCTGCCCCTGCCTCTGCCTCTCCCTCTCTCTCTCCCTCCCTCTCCCCCTCAATCCCATTGCTCATGCACAGAGACAGAGTATCTTTCATAGTCATTCACTCGTAGATCAGTCCGAGGCATCCCATAGTGTCTGGACCTTCATATTTGTATTTTTCTCAAGCATGAATGGTAACAGCCTGTGCACATGAGAGAGGGTTGTTGCCATGGTGACTGAGGTCATCGCCTTGAGCACCACTGCCGCTCTGAGATTGAAAGACACACACACACACACACACACACGCACACACACACACAGAAACGCACACACACACTGAAACGCACTCATTTACTTTTCTCACAAAGCCTCCTTCTCTGGGGTCAGTAGCCACGAAAAGACGAGGCTGTGGCTCTGATTTGACTCTGGTCATTATGTGTATGCCATCCCCCTTCTCTCTGTCTCCCTGTGTTACGCGCACACACACACAAGCATGTCCACGACTATGAAATGAAATCAATATCAAGTTGACAGAGTGGCTCTTCATGTAAAGAGCACGAAGGGACACGCACGCACACTGGTAGCAACTTACCCGCAGTGATTCCTTAAAAGGGAATACCACCAGGTTTTTAATCCCTCACCTTATAATAGCTGTGTAGGGTCAAACCAATACTGTAAAGATGGAAAGCCTACTAGTCAGGATGCTTCAATATCATGTGTGGTTTCTAAGCGCTTACTTCCATAAAGTTAATAATAAATAGACAGAGAGATGAAGTTGTTTTTATACATGGCACAATGTAAGTGTGACTACTGCACATCGAGCCTTGGGAAATATGTCCCATATTAAGTTGATTTTGTTCTAAACAGAAGGGTTATGTTCTTGGACACCTGGACCTGTTTCTTTAGGGTGGTTACTGTCGATATATTTGTCTTGGTTCTCCGTGAGCGAGCCATCTTGACATTTTACAGTGTGGGTGGCGTTTCCCCCTCAAACACAGAATCTAGACAGCAGGACAGTTTCTCTCTCCCTCAGCTCCTCTCACACCTGTGTGTGTGTGTGTGTGTGTGTGTGTGTGTGTGTGTGTGTGTGTGTGTGTGTGTGTGTGTGTGTGTGTGTGTGTGTGTGTGTGTGTGTGTGTGTGTGTGTGTTTGTGCTCCTGTAAACTGAAGCTCTCAGTCTCTCTGGGGTCTTCACCTGTAGCCTGCTGCTCTGAGACCTTGTTGCGTTTGAGTGTTGTGTTTGACTTGGCCAGCACTGCTCCGAATGCTTCTCTCTCTCGGTGGGATCTGTACACACACACACACACACACACACACACACACACACACAACCTTACACACCTACACACCTGTGAGAGACCTCTACAGCATTCAGGCCAGCTGGCACATGGCACAACTCCCAAACCAGTCCAGTCAGGAAGTGAACTGTGAGGCCGGACGTGCCAATCCGTGCCCTTTCCACCAGCTCATCAGTCACACACACTGACCCTGTATATGGAAGGTAGAGGCCACAGCCTTCATCTTGTTCCAAGTCTCAGGAAACACACAAGCATACAGACTGAGTGACATTCTTTAACCCTGAGCCCCCTGTATTACATGACGTTTGATAACGTTCGGACCCTTGCTGGCTCCAATCACATACTGGCTTAGGCCACAGCCTTTAGGATAGAATTGTTGTAGGACTCTAGAGGAAGAATGATCGCTAACCCAAAGACAAATTCATTACAGTAACTGCTTTGCCACAGAAGCCTGTGCCTTTAGCATATTTGCTTTTGGATCATGTTGAAGCGCTGGCTAGCAGAGAGGTCAACTTGGCCTGAAGGGCCCATTGACGCTCTTTCAGAAGTCAGCACACAGTGGGCAGATGACTGCTCGTGAAACTGTTATGGGAAGAATGATTTCAGAATTATGATAAAGAAAATACGCGATATGTAGTCTCAAAGGGTACATTGTTTGAATTATGTCAACACCCATGTTTACACTGATGTGTGGTGTGTGTGTGTGTGTGTGTGTGTGTGTGTGTGTGTGTGTGTGTGTGTGTGTGTGTGTGTGTGTGTGTGTGTGTGTGTGTGTGTGTGTGTGTGTGTGTGTGTGTGTGTGTGTGTGTGTGTGTTGGGGTGGGAGGTTCAGCACACTACTGATTGACGAAGTGTAACTTCTGGTCTGTGTCCCTGTTTCTGTCCCAGGCGAATAAAAAATGTGAGGAGGCGCGTCAGGAGAAGGAGACGATGGTCATGAAGTACGTGCGGGGCGAGAAGGAGGCGCTGGACCTGCGGCGTGACAAGGAGCAGCTGGAGAGGAGGCTAAGGGAAGCCACCCGCGAGGTGGACAAGCAGGCTCTCCGTGGCAACCAGCTAGCCCAGGACAAGGGACGCCTGCATCAGTTGCACGAAGTGAAGGTGCTCCTCGTGGTTGCCATCATCCTCCTCCTCCTCCTTATTCCTCTTCCTTTCCATCCTTCTGCCACCTTCCCTCCTCTTTCTTTCTCCCCCTACTGTCACTTTCGTATCTTTATTGACAACTTGTTCTTGTTCCTCTACTTTCTGTTTCTGTGAACTCCTCTTCTTCCGTGTCTCATCTTGACTGTCTAAGCCGTCTTGAGGACATGCATGAAAGGGTCAAGTGGAGTGTCTAGCCCCTTTTTTCTGCATGCAGATTTTAGATAACAGTATGGTCTTGTCAGTCGCTATACACAAAGGCCAAAGCGTCATTGATGTCTAAAATGTATCTAGTAATCCTGGATTTAGACCAGGATTTAGAGTGTTCTATTTGTGAATCTGATGACTTACAAGATGTCTGTTTCTCTCTCCTTTTTCTCTCTCTCTCTCTCTCTCTCTCTCTCTCTCTCTCTTTCTCTCTTTCTCTCTGCCTATGCGACTGCAGGAGACTGAAGTGAACCGTCTCGCGCGCGAGCTTGAGAAGGTGAAGGAGGAAATCAACTCCCATCTCATCAAAGTCAAGTGGGCTCAGAACAAGCTGAAGAGCGAGACGGACGCCCACAAGGTACTCCACCACTGTCAGCACACACTCCATCAGGGAGATGATGGCCAACCCCAGCCTTCCACTCCGCACACTGTCTGATCAGCGCAGGTGTACACACTGATTGGTGCACACTGCATGATCCTTCACCCAATCAGCCATAATGATGATTATGTCAAATATAACCTGAATGAAACTAAAGGAGTTAGTTTTGGTAATGGACGAATGGTTCTGACACAAATACTGTAACTGCACACTGAATAAGATCTGTTATCATTCTAACCCTGGCCCCAGGTTATGTTTCTTAGGAGTGCTCATCGATAATATCCAGACTCCAGACAGTGAATTAGTGTATCAGTAGCTTTGCTTTTCTCCATCAGTTGCTGTAAAGCATACTAGACTATAAGTAGTCTCACTAAAACCTGGTTCACTGTGCTGCTGTCATCCTTTCAAAATCAGGTTATACCAGACTTCCTTGTACACCTATGTTCCTGTAAGCCTGCATATCCTGCTGGTAAACACAGCCAAACAATGAGGCTTCCCCTCAATACAAGTCCAATACCTTGTAAGAGGAAGAAATGCACTCTTTCTTAGATCAGTCAGACTGGTTTTTGGCCTACCTTAGCCTCGCTGTTGGCAACGCTCTTGCTGTGGAGGTCAGAGGTTATGTATATTTTGTGACGACAGGTGTTTCTCCACAGCCTGCATTCTTAGTGTAAAGCCAGCATCAAGCACAGTCATTGCGAAAGTAGCTAGAACTCTCTTTATCTGGCCTTATTTCACCTAATTTGTGTCTGAAGCCAACTGTCAATGAATCGCACAACAGGGTAATGAAAAATTGCCTCTCCTGGGTAGTTCTCTTGAGGTGCCACACTTCATTTCTATGAGTGCAGCTGTGCTGAACCACAACCTGCGTAATCAGAAAACAAATAGAAAATAAAGAAAATAAAAGTAAAAAAATTAAAAATAATGATTCTGTCTCTTCCCCGGTGTTAGACTCGCAGGCAAGTTTCTGAGGAGTTGAAAAGTTGAGAAGTTCTGTGCCCATGGGGGCGGTGAAATGCCAGAACTTGTGAAACAACATTAAGTCGGCAATTTTGCCCCGTTAATGTGTTTATCGCAAGTAATTTTCATTTCTGGTGCCTAATAAGAAACGGGAGTGCTTTCTTTCGCTGCGGATGCACTCTGAAAATTGTGAGAAAAGGAGAAAATGTTGTGTTGACTGTCGCCATTAGGGGGTTGCGAGTCTCCCAAACGGTTTGCTTGGAGATCATTTGTCTGTTTCCATGACAGGCACAAAATTGTTTTCCGTTCGACTGTTTCGCTGCATGAGGCAGCAATCATGGCTCCGTAGTTATGTTTTCATAAAAAAAAAATTATTTTGTTTAGTTTTTTTTCTTTGCATGATGTATCACCAGTGGAATGTCATTTGGAGAAGTTTTAAGTTAACTGACTTTTGCTAGAAGTTTCTCTCATTAAAGGGCTGTGCTTTCTAAATGGGATGCTGCTCGAAAAGGTTCCACTTAAGAGAATCCATCTAGTTGAGGAAGTCATGTGGGTCAGGGCCAGCTGTCTTTGTCAGAATGTAGGTCACCTTAAGATGTTCTGACTCTGTAAGTGATTACCTCCCTGTAGCTCATCTTATGCAGCTTGCTCTTAACAAAACCAAAGTTCCCTTTGAAACCACATACTAGTAATGTTACTCAATGTTTTCAGTAATGGCATCTGCTGGGGGGGAAATAGATGTTAATGTCCATCCTCCATTTTGGTCAACAGGAGACGAAAGACAAGCTCAAGGAGACCACCGCCAAGCTGACCCAGGCCAAGGAGGAGACGGAGCAGATCCGCAAGAACTGTCAGGACATGATCCGGACTTATCAGGTGACTGCTTTGATCACATCACCAAAACCACTTTTCAATGTTCTATAACTCCCCATTATATTGTACTGCATTGGAATTTTTTTTTATGCTTTATTAAAAATAAAGTTGTCCTCCGAAGAGGGGGGGTGGTGGTGGGATTTTTTATTTTTTTTTAAATACATAAATACAAAATATGTGACCGCTGCTGGAGGAAGACTAGTGGACAGGCAGGCAGTCAGTCAGCTGGGGGGGGGGACACTGGGTGGCTCTTGTTTGAAAGACAATAAGCTTTGTCTAGTAACTGATTTGTGTTGTAGAGAGAGTCAGTGATTAACAAAAGAAAAGCTGTGTGAGATGGTTCAGTAACACACTAAGTGCAAGAACATATGAAAGTGTTGACTGAGATTTCATTCAGCTGGTTTAATGAGCGGCTAGTTTCAAGCAAAGCTAAAGTGTGAGTCTCCCAAGGGCTCAAACCCATGCACGGTACTGCACAAAAATCCCAAGCAACTGTGATTGTTGTAGTCTTGAGGAGTGAAGTGTATGTTGGTGTCATCTGCACTTCATTCTAATCCCTGTGGAATTTTGGACTCTAAGTGGTTGTTTCCTGTACCTAGGGTTACCCATTTCTTTACCTGTTGGTGAGGATTGGTTAACTGCTTCCAAAATATGCATCCTCAATTTGAATGGTGCCTTAATATAAGCTCTTGAAAACCTTGTTTTGTTTACTCCTTCTGTCATTGCACCAGTGATGATGTATGCACACACTGGATAGCCAAGGCTTGGTGCCCATGTTGTTCTCACCACTCTAGCTTCTAACATGTTGTTGTTGTTGTTGTTGTTGTTATTAGTGTTATTATTATTGTTGTTGTTGTTGTTAACAGTCATGGATGTAGACAAGATGCTACGGATTTGAGGATCAGAGCTTTTATTTCTGCATATAAAATAATGTTGTTAGCCATTGGCCACTGGAGGGCAGGAGGGAGCTTTGCTAATTAATCTGTGGCTCCCAAATGATCTGGATGCATTCATTGTCAAAATATGACATTAAAAGGAGCCATTCATTTCACCTAGGCTCCTTTGACAGTCATGAGGAAATGAATAGCTTTTCTAATTAATCTGTTCTTTCTTCTGTCTCTCTCATAGGAATCTGAGGAGATCAAGTCGAATGAGCTGGATGCCAAACTACGAGAGACAAAAGGTGAACTGGAGAAAAACAAGCAGGAGCAGACAGACCAGTTTGAGGTTAGTTATAAGCACGCACACATGCACGCACACACACTCACACACACACACACACCCTTACTCTGCCCCTCTCCTTTTCTCTCCCCCTCTTTCCCTTGCTCTCATTTTCTCAAACCTCTATCACTTTTATCTGCATACCCACTCACATACTCTCTCACATACTCTCTTACACACTCACACACACACACACGCTCACACACACGCTCACACACACACACACACACACACACACACACACACGCGCTCAAACACACTCACACACTCACACACTCACACACACAGACCCCATTTCAGCAGCAGTGCCCCACATTTTCCCGCGGCGAATCCGACCATGGAAGACTGTCGTGCTCCCCTCCTCACCCGTCTCTTACACCAAACAAGCCCAGGATGCTGGTCGGTCATGTCTGCTCTGCCACTTCTTCCATCCTGACCCCTCCCCCCCCTCTGCGACACGCTTCACCACCACAGTGCCCGTCCGCCTCCGAGTAACCTGCCTGCAGAGAGCCTCAAAGCAGGGCGCCCAGGGGTGACGGGCGGTGATGGTGCACCCGGTCAGAAGGGACTCCTTCAGACTCGCGATGCCATGACAGGACTCATCCCCAGTGCATTTAGAATTATAGATTTAGTTCATTTTGCCTTGCCATTGCCGCTGCTACACTTGTGTGTGTGTGTGTGTGTGTGTGTGTGTGTGCTAATGAGTCTTGCGTAAGTGGGTGATTTTCATCACATTTTCCACAAGCGCGGTCTATTTCTGAGCAGAAGCAGGGCACTGTGTTTTGTTGCACACGCTCTCTGTCCGCGCTCATCCACAGGCAGTGCTGGCCTGACCGGCGAGCTCCTGTATCATATGGGAGACTTGGTCACCATGGAGCTCCTGTATCATATGGGAGACTTGGTCACCATGGAGCTCCTGTATCACATGGGAGACTTGGTCACCATGGAGCTCCTGTACCATATGGGAGACATGGTCACCGTGGAGCTCCTGTACCATATGGGAGACTTGGTCACCGTGGAGCTCCTGTATCATATGGGAGACTTGGTCACCGTGGAGCTCCTGTACCATATGGGAGACTTGGTTGCTGTGGAATGGTAGTGTACAGATGCGGGGGTGCAGGGGGGTAGGAGTGGCTGTGGGTCCTGCAGGTGGGGAGGAGGAGGGCAGAGTGCAAAGTAATTTCCCCAGGGGCACTTGAGGGGACTATAAATAGCCATGGGTCTTTTGTGGACATTGCTGACCACAGCAGTGGACATAAACAGACACACACACACACTCTCTCTCTCTCTCTCTCTCTCTCTCTTTCTCTCTCTCTTTCTCTCTCTCTCTCTGGCACACTCACACAAACACTTTTATACAGATCCACACCCTGTAATCAGACTTCACCAAGTGCTTTGTTGCCATGGCAAACTGGTTCTAGAAGTCCAGAACCTGTTTATTTTGGTGACTTGTTTGTTTGTTGATTTGTTAGTCTGTTTGTGTTTGTGTTTATTTGCTTTAAGTCATTATGCAGATGTATACCCCCTGCTGCCTTTGATTTGCTTTCCCACTGGCGGCTGCCCGACTGAGATAGCGGAGCGACTGTGAGCGTGGGCCCACCTTCTGCTCCGCTCCTCCTCCGTCCTCCTCCTCTCCCTCCTGTTCTTTCCTCTTCCTTCGTCACCGCTCCACTCCTCTACTCCCTGTTTTGGCGGATGTGATGAACACCTGGTTACCTGATACAGAGAGTGTGTGTGTGTGTGTGAGGGGGTGAGGGGGTGTGTGTGGGGGGGGCGCAGGAAGAGGCTGCTTACGTCGGAGTTTTTGAGAGTTTTATCAATGAGTGCCGCACACGCACACCTCTGCGTAATTAGTCCCATTAGCATTTTCATTTCCCGCATTAGCGTTGCCTAGCATGAGCCGCTCAAGCAAGGCTGATGAATGGAGACGAATTGATGAGGGGTGGAGAGGAAGGTTGAGTGAGGAGGGGGGGGGGGGGTGAATGGATGCTGAAAGAGCCAGAATTGTGTATTGATATCCAATGTGTCTTGTGTGTGTGTGTGTGTGTGTGTGTGTGTGTGTGTGTGTGTGTGTGTGTGTGGTAGATGTACCAGCACAAGGTTAAAGAGTTGGATGACCTGAAGAGGACCTTTAAGGAGGGCATGGATGAGCTCACAACACTAAGAACCAAGGTAGGTGTGTTTTTATATATATATGTGTGTGTGTTTTTGTGTAGCATTTAAATTGATCTTTATTTGGGTTGTATATGTGTGCGTGTGTGTGTGTACTTGTTTGTCTAGCCTTTAAAGTGTTCCTCATTATCTGGAGTCTTCAGTGTCCGTGTGTACGGAGAAATTGAGTGATAATTGAGCTGCAATCATGCCATGTGATTGTGGTTATATCGTGCGTGAAATGACTGTGTGGGTGAAGACATGTGTGGCCCCATCATGTGAATGTTAATCTACACATTTACTCTAAACTCTGAACTCTCTCTCTCTCTCTCTTTTACAATTATCCTTCTCTCTCTCTATCTCTCTCTCTCTCTCTCTCTCTGTCTCATTCATGCTGCATCTCATTTCTCTTCTTTGCTCTTCATCTCCATTCCTTTCTGACCCATGACTCAATCTTCCATCTCCCCTTTTTATCTCATTATCTCTACATTCACCATCTCCCTCTCCCTCCCTCCTTTCCTCGCTCTCTTCCCCCCTCTCTCTGTCTCACTTCCTCTTTCTCTCCACCTCTCTTCTCTGTCGGTGTGCTAGGTGAAGTGTCTGGAGGATGAGCGCCCACGCTGGGAAGATGAGCTGACTAAGTACAGAGAGATCATCAACAGGCAGAAGGCCACCATCCAGACGCAGAAAGAGAAGCTGGGGGACATCCAGAGACTAGAGGACCAGCACCAGAGGTGAGACCAGCTGTCTGTCTGTCTCTCTCTGTCTGTCTGTCTCTCTGTCTCGCTCTCTGTCTGTCGCCCTGTCTGTCTGTCTGTCTGTCTGTCTGTCTGTCTCTCTGTCTCCCTGTCTGTCTTTCTGTCTCTGTCTTTCGGTCTCTGTCTGTCTGTCTCCCTGTCTGTCTTTCTGTCTTTCTCTGTCTGTCTCTCTCTGTCTGTCTGTCTGTCTGTCTGTCTCTCTGTCTGACTGTCTGTCTGTCTGTCTGTCTATCTGTCTGTCTGTCTCTCTGTCTGTACCGGTGTCTCTCTCTCTCCAAGTCCCTACTTGTTTCTCTCTCACTTTGTACTTCTCAGAGGTGTAACATAAAGATTCCTTTGCCAATCTTCCATGTGTCCTTGGGAACTCGCTCCCACTACTCGAGCACCTCTCCTTAGCTTGTGATGTGACCGGTCTGTGTGCACATCTGAGGGGGGGAGGGGGGGGGGGGGGTCATGCTGGTTTATGGTCGTCTTCCTGTGGCAACTGTCCAAATCAGTCCTGCGAGTGCTGTGTGGGGTGTAATGGGGTCAAAGTTGCACTGCTCTGTAAAGGCCATAGGAGACACGGAGGCGGACCGCCGAGAGAGGGGGACGAGGGTGGATCTCATCCATTCAATCCTATAATGCCATTTACCATTCAATTACTGTCTGGAGATGGAAACAGGGCGAGAGGTATTCATTTTCAGTGGTGCTGAGGCATAGAAACCGAAGTTGCTTAATCGCTTAACTTTTGCTTAAGAGAGCTAAAAGCAATTAGAGTGAAATTCATTCATAATTCAAATGAGTCTTTGGCATGGCCTGCGTGCCACTGCAGACTCCATCTTAGGAATGCCTTAGAGGCGGAGGCTTAAAGGATAGTGGCAAACCTGAAGAGTGGAAGGTGATTGAGGAGAGTGATCAGTCCAAGGCGTCACTACTTAAGGCTGATGGATCTAACCTGTCCTGTCCTTTCTCCTGCCCCCGTCCATAAAGAAACAGCAGGACCTGCACCGGTGGGACGAACGTTGCGTTAGAAATGTAAAATAGATAATGGGCATTTTAAGAGCCAATATCAAAAGATGTTTATGACCCATATAAGCTCTGATATATTAGAAAAGAGGTAGATGGAGGAAAGGAAGGGATGGAAAAGTGTTTCATTCTTTTCTTTCTTTCATATCCTTCCATCATCCATCTCAGACTCTTAACAGGGCCTGATGCCTGGAGAAGAGGTAGCTGATAGATGGAGTGGCGTTTTCATTCATTAACATTGTTTTCATGTCCTCTCCTCCTCTTCCCCCCCCCCCCCCCTCTCCCCCGGGTCTGTCCTCAGGGATGAGCAGGACCTGGTGTCTCTGCGGGAGGAGGTGGACAGCCTGAACGGGCAGATCACGGACCTGCAGCGGGACGTGCAGGGCAGCCGGACGCGCGAGGCCGAGCTGCTGGGCTTCACCGAGAAGCTGACCAGCAAGAACGCCCAGCTGCAGTCGGAGAGCAACGGCCTTCAGGCGCAGCTGGACCGCCTGACTGAAGAGTGCCGCGAGCTCAAGGGGAGGCTGGAGGACACCGAGAGGGCCCTCGCTGAGACGGTGTGTGTGTGTGTGTGTGTGTGTGTGTGTGTGTGTGTGTGTGTGTGTGTGTGTGTGTGTGTGTGTGTGTGTGTGTGTGTGTGTGTGTGTGTGTGTGTGTGTGTGTGTGTGTGTGTGTGTGTGTGTGTGTGTGTGTGTGTTGAAGTGTTTGGAGGACACAGTGAGGGCCCTCATCCAGACTGTGAATGGGGTGTGTGTGTGTAGAGGGGTGTGTGTGTGTGTTATACATAAATGTGTTTGTAGGTGAGTGAGCTAGAGAGAGAAATACTCCCATCGTTAATAGCCATCAGACGCCATGTTTGTTAAAGACGCTGCTCTCTCTCTTTAATCTTGGTGTATTTGTCCTGTATTTTCTATTTTGGTCAGTGTAGGCATAGGTAGACTGAAGGCCTTAATGATTATATGTGTGTATTGAAGTCGCATACCTTTTGACTCTTTGAGAGCTTGCTTGACACAGAAATAGTCTAGTTTGTATATGTGTATAGGTATGTATCCTGACTAACGTGTGTGTGTGTGTGTGTGTGTGTGTGTGTGTGTGTGTGTGTGTGTGTGTGTGTGTGTGTGTGTGTGTGTGTGTGTGTGTGTGTGTGTGTGTGTGGTTTAGGCAGCAAAGCTGAAGCGTGAGGAGCAGCACCATGTGGAGGAGGTGCGGGCCCTGCAGGCGGAGCGCTCGAGCCTGCAGGCGGAGACGGCGCAGCTGAAGACCCGTGTGGACGAGCTGAGGGACGAGCTGGTCACGCAGAAGAGGAGGCAGGCCATCAACATCAAAGACCTCACCAAACAACTCTCACAAGGTCAGAGAACACACAGACACTCAGCAATGTCTTAACACTGCTTAGAACCTCACCAAATGACTCATACAAGGTAAGAAAACACGCAGACCTTTAGCAACGTCTTCAGACTGCTTAAACCGCTGCTTAAAACCTCTTAGAAGCTTATAAGGAAGTACACTAAAAAAAGACAAGTTACTTAGAATGAACTATGACATGCGTCTTGCATCAGATAAGAACCTCTTGAAGGAGTGTCAGTGGTTTCATCAAGAGTTAAACAAAAACTCTATAAACGAATTAGCTGATATGGTTAATAAGAAGCTTACTAAACTTCTGGCACCGAAACGCCATTACCAGCTCTGTTGTCTTTACAAAGGCAAAGCTCTCAAAATAACGTTTCAGGAGACCACACTAATCCAAGTACTGTTCAAAAACTCCCATCACACACACACACACACACACACACACACACACACACACACACACACACAGCCTGATGAGTGTTGGGCACAGAGGGCTGCGATAAGAAGCCTGATTTCATCCGCTCTCATCGCTGTGTGGTGGTGCGGCCCTGTATCCGGAGCTGTAAGGAGGCTCTGTAATGAAGCGAGCGACACTCCTGATCCCCTCCCCAAAGACACCCCCACACCCTTCTGCCCCCCAAGCCCCCCTGCTGTTATTTGTAATTACTGAGCCATATTGATGCTCTTGGGGGGGGGGGGGGGGATATACTGGCACGCATCTCTGCACACAGATAGAAAGCCAGACAGACACACACAGGACAGATACAAAGATAGAGAGACAGGCCATAAGCAAAAGAGAGACAGAGTAAGAGAGCGAGAGAGACACACACACACAGCTAGTGTGTAAGAGTGAGAGAAAGAGAGGGAGGTAAAGTGAGTCAGATAGTGTCTCCTTCACACAGAGAGAGAGAGAGAGAGAGACAATTAGATAGTGTCTCCTTCACAGAGAGAGAGAGAGATAGAGATGGTGAGTCAGCTAGCTTGGCAGGTCTGCTGGAGAGAATAAAGAGTAATTTAAAGGACAGCAGGATGGCAAAGAGGGCAGAAGTGCTAGTTTTGGTTGGCAGGCGCAGACAGGAAATGACAATAATGAATATACAGGCATGTGAACGGGAGAGAGAGAGAGAGAGAGAGAGAGAGAGAGAGAGAGAGAGAGAGAGAGAGAGAGAGAGAGAGAGAGAGAGAGAGAGAGAGAGAGAGAGAGAGAGAGAGAGAGAGAGAGAGAGAGAGAGAGAGAGAGAGAGAGAGAGAGAGAGAAGAGAGAGAGAGAGAGAGAGAGAGAGAGAGAGAGAGAGAGAGGAGAGAGAGAGAGAGAGAGAGAGAGAGAGAGAGAAATGAAGGGCGTGAGAAAGGGACGACAGTGGGAAGCAAGGGATCAGTGGACAGATAGACACTAGAATTGTTTAGAGGGCAGAAGGACTCCTCTTCCGTGAGATTCGGGAAGGGAGGGATAGAACGAGGAAAGGAAAGAGACAGAGAGGAGCAGCGAAGAGGAGACATGTTAGGGATTAACGGATCAAGATAGGAGAGGAGCTGAGGGGTGCAAACACTTTTCCATTCACAGCTTGAGCCGTTCAGGAGGAAAATGGAGAGAGATACGGAAGGAGGGAAGATTACAGAGCAGAGAGAGAAGAGCCTTCAACACAGGAGAGATGGAGGGAGAGAGAGAGAGAGAGAGAGAGAGAGAGAGAGAGAGAGAGAGAGCGAGAGAGAGTGAAAGATGGATGGATGGATGGAGGAGAGAGCCTGGGGAACTTGTACTTAGTTCCTTTTGCAGTTGGGGGCGGACAGAGTTGCATACAGTACGTGGAGGTATTTTTGAACAGGAACTATTTCAGGCGCCTGCTACTCTCAGGGACCCCTGCAGTCTCTCCTCCATCTCCCGGCCCCGCACCTGGGACTGGCTGTAAGAGCCTTTAATTGACCTTGTTTGACACGATTGGTGGATGTGTTCCCCGGGGGAGACAGGCTGTTATATAGGCCCATAAGCCTAATGCCATTACAGGGGAATGGAAGTCTTGGGGGGACTGAGGAGGAGGAGGTAGTGAGCAGCAGTGAAGGAGAAAGACATGACGTAGTGTATGGCATGGGCTGGTGTAAAAGTACTCTCCCCCTCTGTCTCTCTCTATCTAGCTATCCATCTATCTCTATCTATGTACTGTATGTCTCTCTCTCTCTCATGTGTAAAAATACTCAAGTTGCTGGGAATCTTTTATTTGTTTGGTATGGTGCTCCTCCTGGTCTCTACATTGCTGAGATAGTTTGTGTAATATGATTACAAAGTCACCTTTGTAGGAGTCCTTGAGCATTGTGAGTTGTGATTGTTAAAGTGTTTTTAAAAGTCTCTCTCTTTCTATCTTTGTGTGTGTGTGTGTGTGTCGGTGTGTGTGTGTGTGTGTGTCGGTGTGTGTGTGTCGGTGTGTGCGTGTGTGTGTGTGCGTGTGTATGTGTGCGTGCACACACAGCAAGGAAGAGGCTGGATCAGATGGAGAATGGGGGATGTGACCGGGACGTCAGCAGCATGGGAAGCCGCTCCAGCTCGTCAGGTATCGAGGCTCCATCCCATCTGACTACATTACCCATAATCCGTCAGTATGCACCCAAATGAATGTGTCAAAACCCTGTTCTTTGGCTTTTATGCAACATCTCAAACAGCAAAACATCTAGTCCAGATTCTTTCTTGTGTGAAAGTTGTGAAGACCAGGCTGATAGGATGGCACAGATCCCCTGCTTAGCTTTGCAGCTGTTAGAGCCATTATCAACCTTCAATCTTTTCTATTGAGTGCCATCACCACAGCTTTTCCCATGAAAGTGATTGTAAAGGGTGAGAATGGGAGCTCCTCTTGAGAAAATTGCCATCTAATCTCTATCTCTTTTTTTTTGTTTCTCTCTTATTCTCTCTTTCTCTCCCTCGTTCAATCATCCCCTTTCTCTCACTCCTTTGGTTTTGTCCTCTAACATCCCTACCGTCCTGCTCGTTTTCCGTCTTTCTCTCCCTCCCTCCCTCATTCATTCATCCCTTCTCTCTCACTGCCTCGCTTTCTCTTCCCTCATCTCTCCATTCCACTAACCTTTCCCTCTCGTGCTCCATCTTTCTCTAACTCCCTTCATCCCTCCATCCCTCCCCATCTCCCACGCCGTCTCTCCCGTCTAGGCTCACTGAACGCCCGCGGCAGCAGCACGGACGACCGCTCGCCGGAGAACCAGTCAGGCGGCCCGGCGGTGGTGGTGGTGGACAGCTTCCCCGAGGTGGACAAGGCGGTGTTGGTGGAGCGCATCGTGCGCCTGCAGAAGGCCCACGCCCGCAAGAACGAGAAGATCGAGTTCATGGAGGACCACATCAAGCAGCTGGTCGAGGAGATCCGCAAAAAGACAAAGTGAGTCCACGGGGCGAAGGAGTGGAGAAAGGGAGAGAGAGATGAATGGAACACAGAAGAGAGAGGAGACGACCTCCCATGTTGTCTTTTCCGGTCGCCCTTGCTTTGACACCAACACACACATTGCTTTTCTGTCTGGAGATTTTTTTGATTTCTTCTGTCTCTATTTTTGACTTTCATTTTTGTGCTTTTAAGTACTTTATGATAAAGCCGCTCCTTGGCGTTGTGACAATATACGCACAGCTGTAGCTCGAGGCTTTATTCTTTTCCCCTTTGAAATGAGTTCCCATAAAGGCAAGTTTGAAAACAAACAAACAGGGTCTAGACGGCATCTGTAGGCCCCGGCCTGCTTCAGGTCAGCTTTGGCCATTACGGTCCCCTCCTTGTCGTCGGCAACCGTTTGTCCCTTTGTTGGTTTGTCTGTCTGTCTGTCTCAAAGGGAGTCACAGACGGGAGCCATCGCTCTCCCATGCAGGCAGGAGACATCTTTTCAAGATAGTTCATGTTTTTTGTTTGTTTTGTTTTGGTGTTCTGACACATCACATCTTCTCCTCTTGTTTGTTTTTTTGTTTTTTTTTGTCGCAGCAGACTCACAAATCCTGTTTGACAGTTTCCCTCAGACAATGGCAATTGGCCGCCCTTCATTTAAAACAAGTCACGCATTCATAAACACATTTATACACACACACACACACACACACAGTCTTTGACAGCCCTACACTTATAAAGATTCTCACAAATACTCACACACACACAAACACTCACATACAACCTCACATTGCATACACACATACACTCCTTCACACACTACAGACCCATTCTGTCCACACACACACACACACACAGACACACACACAGACACACACACAGACACACACACAAACACACACACAAACGCACACACACACAGACACACACACAGACACACACACAGACACACACACAGACACACACACAGACACACACACAGACACACACACAGACACACACACAGTGGCCTTGTTGCTCCCTGGCAGCCCGCTCCAGAGCTAAGGCGCTCCGTGTTATTAATAGCTCTCTTCTGGGGAGAGCGAAAGGAGGAAGGGGGGTGCGTGATGCGTCAGCAGGGGTCCTGGCGACATCACATACATATTCATTGGCACCCCCTACCCACCCCAACCCACCCCAAAAACACCTAATCTGGCAGGCCACGCACACCGGCCTGACGCAGGAGCGACGAGATTAGACTCGCTCCATCACCATCACCACCACCACCAGCACCAATTCTTTTTCCTTTCTTTTTGGTCTTTCTTTCTCTTTGTTCTTTTTCACTCTGCTATTCCTTTTTTTCCATTTTTGTTGTTTTAGATTATTCAGTTTGAGTCCTTGCCATTGAGCTTCTCCTGCCACAAACCTGTCGAGTCTCCAAGCTTCTTTGTAGATAGGAACCCTCCATAGACGGCTTTACTCGTGTCCTCCCCCCTCTCCCCCTTCATCATCCATATGGGCCGCTGGCCTGACTTCCACCCCCCGCTAGCCCATTCATAATGCAGCATAGAATAGAGTGTCTCTTCAGTCGGGCCGTGCTCGTGTGGGTCCCCCAGACTTGGGCGCCAGCCCGGCGCTCCTTCTTCTGAGGCAAGTGGCCATGAGCTGGTGATGAAGAGAGGAACATTACCCAGACAGCCAAATGGGCCATGTTGGAAGTTTTTAAGGCCAGTTTCCTTGGCCGTGCCCATTAGCGGCGCCTCGTCAATGACAAAAACTACAGCATGAACTTGAATTAGTATGAGATGGGAAAAGTGCTACTGACTTTAGACTTAAGGTACCTGCCTGCCCGTGGCATAAAGTGTGTGTGTGTGTGTGTGTGTGTGTGTGTGTGTGTGTGTGTGTGTGTGTGTGTGTGTGTGTGTGTGTGTGTGTGTGTGTGGGTGATTCTGTATGCATGATATGTGTGCATCATCCACGGACTCAAAGACAGCCCCTGTGGGTGGAGGGTGACCTGCATGCACATGTAGCCCACGGCAACCAGTTTCCTCATATTCACGAATGCCAGCTGGCACAGAGGGCGTCCACACAGACCCTCCGCTCATGCCAGTCTCTGGTGGACGGCCAGCTCTGCCCGCTGTGCGCCTGGCATACAGCTGTGTGTGCCCAGTACTGCGGGCGTCGCCTCGGCCCTCCTCCACCAAACTCTGCTCTGGTGGGAGACGGTGCTTGTGTGTAGTGCATCTCTAAAGAAAAGTCATGTACATATCGTGTACACGGAACGTATGATCTTCACAGAGATGTCGTAGAAAAAGGTTCTCATCAGAACCTTTTAAGTAACTAAAGAGGAACTTTTATAAGGGTACTGTTCACCTTCTAGTTCAAACTCTAGAGAAGCATAACAATGGGAGAACTACTGGCAAGTAAATAATGCCAATTCAAAAAAAAATCTGATTTGATTTTGGTCTGTGAGTCTACTGGTAGTGCAAGATGAGTAGTCTGGGGTTGATCCTCATCCGCATGTGCTTATAGGCTTCTAGCGTGCAGTATCCGCTCTCGACGCCGCCTCCTCCTCCTCGACTCTCCCGCTGGGTGAGAATCAGGTCAGCCTCCGAAGCTCTCACACTGCCGCTCGCAGTAGGGGAGCAGAGAAAGAGGAAGCCCCAGGAAAGAAAAAAATGGCTGTCTCCCTTCCTGTGAAGCATCCATTAGGAAACGGCACCAGTTAATACTGGAGGAGGTGGAGCCTCGGAGGCTAATGGCTGCCAAAGAGTCTCTGTGGACCCTCCTAGCTAGACATGCATAACAAACTGTAGATTAGTCATCATGGAGAATAGAGGCCCTCTCTGTGTCCTTTGTTTTTTTTGTTTTTGCTTTTTGTTGTTTACAGTTGGCTCATTTAGTCTTGCCTCACCCCATAGCCTCCAGCAGCTAGCAAACTTTTTCTTACAAATTATTATTATTTTTTGTTTTGATGCTTTTTTTTGTGTTAAATACCATTCTGACGGGACTGGGCCCTGAAACGGACCCAAGGCCAGTTTGAGGTAAGATGTGTTGTTTTTGTGGTGTGTGTGTGTGTGTGTGTTTGTGTGTGTGTGTAGTGCTGTGTTCTCCCTTAATTTGTCTACTTTGGTTTGCTGTGTACTTGTTCCTCATTGTTATTCATGTGAATTTGCCTTAGGGGTTAAGTGTTAGTGCTCCATGTTAATTTGCCCAGTCTTAAACTTTCCCAGAGTTTGCCCCTGACAAAAAAAATCTGTTCCACAAACTCCTTGAACTCCTTAAAGGTTGTCCGGCCCATGGAACTTGGTATGCTACCAGCTGTCTACTTGGTCAAATACCTTGAGAATTTTGCAGAAGTTGAGACTCAAAAGAGCTCTTTCAATTGTTTGAGGACTAGAACTGATCAGAGTGGTCTTTAAGTGGATTTTGAGTCCTCTTGTAAAGTCACCATCTTCCACCACACCCCCACACACAAACATACACACACACACACACACACACACACACACACACACACACACACACACACACACACACACACACACACACACACACACACACGCATTCAGTGCATTAACCTACACTCAGTTTTTACAATCACAGTATGCACACACACTCACGCTTCAAGTTCACGTGCTTTATTTGTCACATACACGAACAAGTAGTGAAATGTAAAAACAGACGTCATACGCACCCGGTCACCCGTGGCAGATGCACAGACATACTTAAACACACAACTCTCGTCTAACCTGTCTCCCCCTCCCCGCTTTTCACTAGCCTCTATCCATCCCTCCATCCTCTTCTTCCTCCATCCTCTTCTTCTTCCCCCGCCTCACACAGTCTCTATCCATCTCTCCATCCTCTTCTTCCTCCCCCGCTCTTCACTAGCTTCTATCCATCCCTCCATCCTCTTCTTCCTCCCCCGCCTCACACACTCTCAATGGTTTTCGTGCTTCCTGTGCGCTTCATACCACAAGCACTCACCTCTCCTTCTCGCGGACCTCTTTGTGCAGACTAACAGCCCATCCAAGGGACCCCATTTAAAACACCCAAGTCCTTTCATTCCCTCCCTGTGCGTCATCGCGGGGAAACTAGGGAGAAGAAAAGACAGCCAAACAACAGAACGATCTACAGCGTGAGTGGCGTCCATCTCTGTTCCTCCATTTGGGCGTGGAAATGATTCACGACCACCACCACCTTATGGTTGAAATGAAGGCCGAGTGAAATGATGATGGCAGTAGTAATGATTTCGAATTATCTCTGTCGCAGAGCTGGTTCTGCCGTTCACCGTTAAATTGAGCCATTACCAGCGCAATTACCCGGCGCCTCGTTTGGCTTCGTTACTGTGTGTTTTATGTAAAGGCAGATAACACACTTAGACGTCATTGTTTATGCTTTTTATAACTTTCAAAACGATTTTTTGGGGAACTGCTATGTTTCCTGGCGTCAGTTATTTCTTGTTTGGCGAGTCCACCAGTAAAAGGTAACGGTGAGTTTCACCACAGTTTTAATCCCTCAATATCTTTTTGGCAGTTTCTGCCAATATCAGTGAAGAACTCTGGCATATCATCTCCCCATGATTACTTTTATTGAATGAGGAAGCACCTCACATTGGATCAGTGGTAACGATGTGCACCGTTACCAGAGGGTGGATATCGCAGACACGTTCCAGTTTCACAAGTCTGGAGCTTTCACCCACTTAATGCCTGGAGCTTCCGGTGTGCGTTCATGCGTGCGTGCGTGCATGCGTACGTGCGGAGAGCAGCCGGTCCTCCAGAGCAGGGCATGTAAATGAACATCCTGTGGCAAACTATATCGCAGGATGAGGAGGAGGAGACGAAAAAGAAAGCTCTCCAAACTACCCAGTCAGTCATGGCAGCCAGGGGAAGTGAGAGCTGGGCTAGAAAATGCATCATTAGTGATTTCTTGAGAGTCGGCTCAGTGAAGTGTGTGTTGGGGGGAGTGTGCGTTCTAAGCGAGAGTGTGTGTGTGTGTGTGTGTGTGTGTGTGTGTGTGTGTGAGAGAGCACATGGAGGCATATGAATGTATGTGGTGTGTATTCAGTGTATGCATAGTGCACAGTGTGTGCTTAGATGCTTTATGCTCTGTTTTGTGGATGTGTGTGTGTGGCCGTGCGTGTCTATGAGTGTATGTGAGGGCAGTAAAACTCCACGGAGTTGTCTTGTCCGTCTCTCTGATGTCTCTGGCAGAGAGGACTGCTGTCTGTAGGGACGCACACGGCCGAAAGAAGAGTAATTAAGACAGCCTTGACAGAAACCGTCAGCACACACACACACACACACACTAGTTCTGGCACACTCATCCACTCACTCTCTATATCTGTCACATTCATCCACACACACACACACACACACACACACACACACACACACACACTCACACACTAGTTCTGTCACACTCATCCACTCACTCTCTAGTCTGTCACATTCATCAACACACACACACACACACACACACTCTCTCTCTCTCTAGTACTGTCACACACACACACACACACACACTCTCTCTAGTTCCATCACACTCATCCACACACTCATTCATACTCATCCCTCTAGTTAAGAGGTCTCCCTGGCCCTCGTTCTCTTGTAAGACTGGAACAGTTATAGCCTCCTCTCTCAGAGCCCTTACTTATCCTCTTGTTAGATTCTCTCTCTCTCTCTCTCTCTCTCTCTTTAGCACTCCCTCCTTCACAGTGTGATGTGGAGGGGTGAGAAGAGAAGAGAGGTGTCAGATGATCTGTTCTGCTGTCATGTAGTGTGAAAAGGGGGAAACCTGTAGTGTAGATTGCTGTCTAATCAATCGCTCTCCCCATCCCTGTTTCCCTCTCTCTCTCTCTCTCTCTCTCTCTCGCTCTCTCTCTCAGGATCCTTCAGAGCTACGTGTTGCGGGAGGAGTCGGGGGCTCTGTCCACGGAGGCGTCTGACTTCAACAAGGCCACCCTGGGCCGGCGCGGGGGCATCATGGCCTCGCTGTACACGTCCCACCCAGCCGACAGCGGCCTCACGCTGGAGCTCTCGCTGGAGATTAACCGCAAGCTGCAGGCCGTGCTCGAGGACACGCTGCTCAAGAACATTACGCTCAAGGTGTGAGCACGCACATGTGTTATGTTGTATGAGTGTTGCAGTTGCATACACATAATCACACAGAGCACACACACAGTCTCAGAAATAAGCGCACATAACCACACACACACACACACACACACACACACACCCATACATACATGTGTTTTTGCCTGCACACACGTTCACATCCATACACACCTGCATACATGTACAAACCACAATCACAGCATCCTGTTTTTTGCTATTTTTCTACACCGCACCCACACTTACACACAAGGAAGAACATGTATAGCCTTTACCACACTCCACTCTCCACGTTTTTTACTCTATAGAATACCTAGAGTATAAACATGGACTTAAAACTGTACACAAAGTGTCTTCCACAGCTGCTAAAACGCTGTTCTGACACATTTAGTACACGCCTGGTCACATTTAAACACTCAAACACTTCCGTGCATAAACATATCATCTGTACACCCCCTCAGTCTTCTCTCCCGCGGTCAGGCTTTTCTGTGCCATGGTCATGTGTGTGTTTCGCCAGGTTGTTTGGTAGGTAGTCAGCCTGCAGCTGTCTGTGTCCAACCGCTTTACAACAGTGCAGACAAAGCCAGAGCTCACCACTCTCTCATGAGAGCCTGAAACATTGAGCAAGACCTCTCCTCTCCTTTTCTTTTCTCCTCTCCTCTTGTCTTTTCTTTTTTTTTCCCCTTTCCAAAACTAAGCAATAATTTGTACTGCCAAGGTGTGCAAACCCACTCCTCTCCTCCTCTCCTCTCCATTCTCCTCCTTTCTTCACCTCTCATTGCTTCTGCTCTCCTTTCCACTCCTCTCCTGCCCTATCCTCTCCTGTCCTATCATCTCCACGCCTCTCTCCTTTCCTCTCCTCTTCTCTCCCCTTCTCTGACGCCCCAAACTCTCTGGCAGGCCAGTAATCCAGGTCAGAGTCGCCCAGAGCCTCTCGTGGAGGAGAGAGAGCGGCACACCTGACTGGGAGAGAATTAATGGAGTTTGTGAGGGGGACGGTGTGTTGATGGTGAGAGCAGGGATCTGTAATGGAGGAGGACAGAGAAGGAAAAGGAGAGAGAGAGATGGGGAGAGAGAGAGGGAGAGAGAGGAGGGAAAAAGGTAGAGAAAGGTAGAGATGGATAGAGAGAGAGAGAAGGAGGGAGGGAGGGAGGGAGAGAGAGAGGGAGAGAGAGAGAAAGGGAGAGAGAAAGAAAGACAGAAAGAGAGAGGGAGGAAGAGAGAGAGAGAAAGGGAGAGAGAAAGAAAGACAGAAAGAGAGAGGGAGGAAGAGAGAGAGAGAAAGAGAAAGAAAGAGAGAATGCAGTGGCAGGATTAAACTCTAAGACATAGATGATGAGTCAATCAAACTCTCCTGTTCTGTAGAGGCTCTGCTTTATCCCTGCCCTAAGGTATCGCTGCCTTGTCCTCTCCTCATCTCTCTATATCTCTCTCTTTCCAACACACACACACACACACACACACACACACAATCACTCACTCTCTCTGGGGCAGATGTACTAACACCTAATATGGTATGTACAAACACACCACACATGGCTTAAACTGCATTCTGCTGCAAGGGCCCAGAATGACAGAGCTTTTTTCTCTTCATCTACTTCCCTTTGTGTAGATGCCGGCTACACTATTGAGTATGTTTGTTGTAGCTACACAAATACTCAGAATATAATTTTGTATGTGGTGTAGAATGACTGCTCTCTGTTTGATTTCCTGCCCGCTAAACTGTTAATTCTTGTAAATGTCGGTCGGTTGAATGACAGCCGTTCAGTTGCGGGCGCCACAAATTGTGGTTAGAGGACGGAGACATGCATTGATTACCCGATCAGCCTCAGGTTTAGAACATTCAGCGTGAAATGATCAAGCGTTGCGTGAGCTCTCTGCGGACTGACCAAGTGGCTGTTTGCACTGCGCTCTCTGCTGTATGTACATCTGCCCCCACAAACTCAGGCTGGCGCTTTCTCTCAGCCCCCCCCCCCTCTCCCTCCCTTCCTTCCAGTCTGTCCTTCTGTTCTGTCCTTAACTCTTCTCCCCCTCTGTTTGTGTGAGAGCACCAGAGCACACACACTCCCACTGTCCCTGGTCCTGTCACTGTCACACTCTCACTCGCTCTCTCTCCCCCTCTCTCTCCCGCCATCTCTCCCGCCATACTACAAAGCCACATTCCATTAACCTCCTGCCATTCTACACCACTGTCTGGGCCTCGCCGTATCAGGGCACGACACGTATTCCTGTAGAGGTTCATTGAAGTTCTTACCCCCCTTACGTATTAGAGCCCCTTTGGCATGCCTGCACACCAGGGAGTCAAGGGGACATGCCAATGGGCAATGCTACTCGCAGTTCTGGAAAGCAAGGATAGTGTTTACCTGGGAAATGAATACCAATAGGTAAGAGATGCCAATAACAAGGTCTGAATGCAGGATCAGCTTGGAAATGAAACATTTCAAGAGAGTTTCGTTCTGCCTGCTCCTGAGCAAGAGAGTCTGAAATATCACCTCTGTTATGTGGTTCAAGAGAAATGGCTTTCAGTTCTATTAGAAAAGTGCTCCTACCTCTTGTTTTGTTTCCTTTGGGTCTGGCTGCTGTTGGAGTGGCCAAATGCGTCATTGTGAGAGGCCTGTCTGTCTGACAAACTCCTGTCATTCAAATTCCTCTTTGCCTCAAATTCGCATTAACATGTCTCTCTCTCACTCTTTCCCTATCTCTCTCTGTCTTTCTTTCTTTCTTTGCAACAGGAGAACCTGCAGACTCTGGGATCTGAGATCGAGAGGCTAATCAAGCAGCAGCGTGAGCCAGAGGACAAGACTAGGAGGAAGTGACACGTGTTATGAATCCTGCCAGCAGGAAATTTCATTGTCAGAGCATGGAGTCAGAAGTACGAACAGTGATACACACCAAAAAGGACCAAAACGTTATGAAGAGCAACCATGATGTCCTCCGAGATTGAAGTCTGTCCAACTGCTATGGACTTGAACCTAACTGAGCCACACATGCACGATAAAACACACACACACACACACACACAGAAACACAGACACACACACGTGCAGAAACACACGTGTGACATACACTGCATGATTGATTCCAACTGAAGGAAAATACTCCAACTCCAACGTGCCAGAGCGCTGCTCGTTTCTCATTGGCTGACTTTTGTGAGGAACTGCTTGTCTGCAGCCAAACAGAAATGCCCCCCTCTTCCCAACTGCTCCTCAACCCCTTCACTGTCCTCCTTCTTCCTCCTCTTCATCTTCCTCTTCCTGCTCCCTACTTTCATTCCAGCTGAGACCCTGAAGTGCTCTCTCTCTCTCACACACACACACACACACACACACACACACACACACACGCACACACACACACACACACACATTCACACACACACACAGCCCAGATGTGAAACGGCCCTGGTGTTTGAATGTAGGGTGCCCACGCATTCTGATTGCCTGCACGGGGAGAAATCCAACAGCCTTGCTCACACAATGTGCTGCGAAATGGGCAGCAGCTGAAGTAGACCCAGTGAAGGTCGCCTTCCGAAGACACACACACACACACATCCCATAGACACACACACACACACACACACACACACACACAAACTTCGTACTTTCCTTCTGCCCAGCTGAATTCTGAAGGAATTGTAACTGTGTGATGTAGAAAAAATTATTTTCTTTTTCAGAAGCCCAATAGAAATGGCTGCAACTTCCTGCCTTTTTTTCTTCATTCTTAACTTGACCTTCATCTATCTAATACCTCTGTCCTTTTCTACTTATTTGTGTGTGTCTCGCTGTCTTTCTGTGTAAGGCCAGCAGGAAACACAGGGCTATGCTCTCTCTCTCTCTCTCCCCCTCTCCTTCTCCCCCTATTGCTATGATAAATAAGTGCCATACCACTGAATGTATGTGTTGGTACTAAAAGGCCATGTAAGGTTTGAAGTATGAAGTGAGAGAGAGAACTCCTAGAACTCCTGGTCTCCTACTCCCTCAGCTCTCATCAGTTCACTTCTCCAGACCATCTCTCCTCTCTCTCCTAAACTCAACACCCCCCCCATCCCAAAGCACTTAGCCCGCAGCCATGGTAATACATTGAATATCTACTCTCCAAAATTCCAGTATGGATGCTCACTGATAATGACTAATCGCTTGTCTTGTGTCCAGAGCTGCTCTTCAGTGAAGGAGTTTTTTTTTATTTATTCTGTTTCCCCTGCTGTGGGGATGAATGAAGGTGCACCAAAAGCATAATTGCTATTATTATTATTGAACCGCTACTGCTGTTGAGCGCCAGTGGTCTATGTCTGTATATCTGTCTGTCTGTCTGTCGGTCTCTCTTTTGTCTGCTCCTCACGTTGCAGAGCCCGCCATAAGAGCCTTTTTTATTTGTCTGTGTTTTTAAAGTTCACCTCCCTCCGTCTTTCTGTTGCCCCACCCCTTCCTCCTCCTCCTCCTCCTTGGTCTTCTCTGAGAGGAGGCAACATTGAAAACGCCCCAGCTGGGTTAAGACCCTCATAGGGGATAGGGAAGCAAACACGTTAAATTATCTCTTCTCTGTGCGGCTGGTTTGAAGATCACCTCTTGTAAATATTGAGGGCAAAAGTGCAATTCTCTTTTTTCTTTTGTTTTGGGCAGGGCTGCCTTTAATATTTTCACAGTGACGCATCTATGAGCTGTAGTCGCCCTGGTTACCTGCGATGGTAAGTTGCGCCCCTTCTTGAAGCAGAAACACACACACACTCAAATACAATGACTCTCTCTCTGACACACCCAAAGACAAGATCGCATTTACTTGACACTCACACACAAACACACATTCACAGATAACAGAGAACCTCCTGCACTCTTTCTAATAACATTGTCCTTCTTTTATATATACACACACACACTCACACAACCTCTTTCACTTCCAGTCAGCAGAGATGCTTTATTCATCTTGGAAGCTTCAGCGTAGCTATTCTCTACCGTCTCCAGAAGTCCCTTGCACACACCGTCACATATGCAGTCACCTGGAGTGAACCGAAGGTGACACTTCATTCACCTGTCTCCGTGGTTACTTTCCAGCCACCCCACTACCACAACTACCCCTCCATCACAGCGCATTCCATCAAGCCACCACCTCTTTGACCCCTTTCAGAAGAAGAATGTAGTGTTCCTATGGAGCCTGGCATCTGCCAACTACGATAGCTATGGCATCTGCCCCCTCCCCCGCCGATAAAGATGTGTTGATTTTGTTTAGGGAGTCGACCTGAGACTAGTATTGCTGCAATGCCCCTTCTGAAATATGAATCACATAAATATGAAGTATCTCTTGAAATGTGTGTGTTTCTGTATGTGTGTGTGTGTGTGTCTCCATGAGTGGTCAATTGTGATTTGCAATTGTGTTTTCTAAAAGAAAAAAGATGAACGGAAGAGGAAAAAAGAAAAACGCTTTTTTTTTTTCCTGTTGATTCCAATCTGTCAGCTATGCTCTGTCTGATTGAATAGTCATGAAAACTGTGATTATATATTTGTAGATATGGTAATATTATGTAAATGTTTTTAAAACTATGGTTCCTGATTCTTTCTGTATATATGGCGTTTACAGGGAATAAAAATTGCTGAAATCATGTTCACGTCATGCCTCATTGTTGTAAAGCAAGACAGGCCAGTAAATAACTGACAGCGTCACACTAAAGTATTAGCCGTGTCCTTGACTTAATTAGTCAACAGAGAATTGCCAAAGCTAGAGTCCTTTCCACCACACAGCTGGAAGTATATGAGGCTGTCTTGGAAATCAGCTATAGCACCTTGTGTTGTAATTGAAGTCGTAATAAGCCCAAAGATTTATGGGTAAAAGGCAGGCAAACATGAAAGGGCACAACTCTAGGTAAGGGTCACTAAAAGGTCACCTGTCACCATTAGTCTTCTCAAGTGTGAGGGCAGCCGAACCACAACACGACACAAGCTATCATCGCTGTGCGGGGCTTCCCAGATACTCAGTGTAATATTACAAACATCATCTGGCCATAACCATAACAAACGCACTGTTTATAGTGCCATGCTACCTCTCACACGCATTTCTCTCTCTCTCTCTCTCTTCTTTTACTTGTTCTCCCAGTCCCACAGGCTGTCTCGTGTGCTCACTCACTCACACACACACACACACACACACAATACCTGTATTATGTTGGACGTCCTCCCCCCATCATCCACCCAAGGACAAGACAAACTCAAACATAAACTTGAGGACCTCTTTGAACAGCAGTAAAGTGATGCAGAAAATTATATAACGCTTCACTTAAATCTTTCTTTCACTTTTTTTTCTTCCACATTTTAAAAGGCCGTGTAAGACAGTTTTCATTCAAAATAAAACCTGAAAACATGAGTCATCCATTTCTTTCACAAATCAGGTGTTGTCGGAGTCTTGATGGGATGTTTTTTGCTCCAGGCTTGCCTATCCTCTCCAAATACAATTTAGGTGGTGCATTTCCTGTTAGCTTACGGGAGGGCCCAATAATAGCCGTATTTACATAAGCTTTTGAATATCTCGTTGAAAACACATGGCACACGCAATCAACAACCAAGTTTAGAACTTCTTGAAAAAACAGAACCAAAATCTTCCGTTTGCAATAATTTCCGGACGAGGGAAAGTATTTGGTTACACAGACATTTTTATCAAGTATACTGGTTTCCTCTGCTGGTGTCCCCAGAGACGTCCAGATAGGATGTAGACCCGGAGGAATTTCAAAGACACGATAAAGGGGGCTTCCATGTATCTGTTTATATGAGAATCCCAGTAATCTTTTTCATCTGTTTCACTGCACTCAAGATAGACACAGACATGACAGAGCCTGTTTAGCTGGCTGGTTTCAAACATTGCCCACTGAAATGTGTATTTATGTCTGAAACCAACTTCTGTTGTGTGGATGTTTTCTCCAAAATGTCTGACCTGTTAAAGAACCTGCAGCCTATTATGCTTGGTTGTCGTGAAATAGAATGTACTGTTGAACCAAGCGGTGCCCTGTGCCCAGTGTCTGTCCAAGCATTATGATTCAGGCCCTGGTCGGTGCCAGACATGGGCAGGATCCGGCCCTGAGTCGCTTCCAGTTGCTCTCCTGTGGATGGGGTGCAGTCGCTTTGGAATGCCTCTGAGACCCACTTGGACTCGCCAGCCTAGATCATTGATACGATGCCAGCCCTTGTAGCATGAACTCAAGAATGTGCCCAGTGTTTTAAAACCAACATGCAGGAGGCCTCTGATTTTAAGCCCCTATTGGTGTTTCACCAGCAGAAGCACACATTATGACTTGGATTTAAATATTCTTAACGATTTTCTACTTATCTACTTTATCTATTTATCTGCTATCATTTTGACGTTGTGGTCCCACTGAAAACTTTCAAACTGTGCTGTCTAAATCTCACAGAGATCCAGTTGGCATTAAGGAAGGACCCTGTCCAGGGGTGGCCCACCTGGAATCCTGAAGGTCCCCCCCTCTTGCAGATCCCATTACTGGCTATCCTTTGTTCTTTTGTTCTTTTTATATCCTCTAAATCTAACTTCAGGTGTAAATTAAATGAATATAAAGTACATTGTGTCAAGATAAACAGCATTAAGAACCATGATACCACATCAGCAGGCATACCTCACTTCAGTGCCTTTAAAGTTTCTTCCCTCCCATTGTACTTTTGCTCTGAGAGCTTTTGGACAACGTGGAGAACAGATCTTCCTTTAAATTCAGATCACTTCCGTGACATTTCCTCCACCTCACGCCGCGCCTCCGTGGCCCGCCAAGTTGAAGGCAGCTGGGTGCTTTCTAGCGGGGGGCATCATGCCGTTGGGTAGGCTAATCCACAACCGCTGGTCTATTTTAAGGCCTGCGCAGATAGTACGCTCGGAATTTAAACACACATCAGCCACTAGGACCGATGTTGAATGCATAAACTAGCAATACTAGCCTCTCTGAGATGTATCCTATTACAATAGATCCACTCCTTTAACCCGCTCCCTCCCTCGTTCTGCACTCTCAACTGGACACCGTGATTTCTTTCCATATCTCTAACACTGACACACACACAAACACACACACACACACACACACACACACACACACACACTCATAGGACCCCTCAGGGACGCCATCTAATTATGTTTGAACACTGACCTGTGGTGGCTCGCTCATTGCTTCCGAGTGCTGTATTCAAAGCGTTGATGCAAAGCATATCGCTGACAGAGGGATTAATTAATTTAGCATTAGGAAGATACCGCGTGACAGGGCCAAGAAGCAAATCGACAAGTGAGTAATTATACGGGTGCAAAACTGCATGGCATTTTTGTGCACCTGTAAAAAAAATAATAATTACCTGTTAGTGAGGAAGGTGCCATCAAAACCAGTTAAATTTCCCTTACCGTTGCATCTGACTTCAATCAACCTGGAATTAAGTGGTCAGTTGACAACACTAATGCCTGTTGACAATGGTCTATTGCTGAAAATCATAGGGAGGAAAAACAACTGAGTCTAGCCTGGGGGTCATGGTGTCCTTCGGGAGGTTTAAATCCCTAATCTATTATTTTTCAATAGTATACAGACGTGCGTGGATCCAGCTGGATCAACATAAAAGACTATGATGGACACACAGGGGCGTTTCTATGAACTCTTGGTTTGGAGAGAACAATGCTAGCACAGTTCACATCCACCAATAGGTCTAGTTGTAAGATATTCATGAAATTCTTGATCCACAAAAAAATTCCAGATGTCCGGTCCTCGGTAACCTCGTAGCTGGTTACAGGCATGAGTCTTCCCACCCCACCGACCACCATCTACATTCCAACTCAAAGGAATAAAAACATTCAGGACTTTATCTCACCCTAAAGTGCTAATGCAACGATGGGCTGACATCAAAATGTGTTGGGAGATTGGTGGTGTTCCAGACTGATGAGCATGCATGGGTAGGGGCATGAGGAAAGGGGGAAGCATGTGAAGATGTATAATGGGGGTGTTCTATTTCAGGTGCCATTGGCCTTTTGAACTTGTCTGAAGTGCAGACTGCTATTTATACACACTTAGAGCACTATCAATGGAAAAGGGGAGATAGCGCCTGTTGTTTAGTTGGTTGGCAGTGTTATTTTAAACTTGTGTGGGCTTTTGTTTGATGGATGCAGGGCTGCAGAGCACTTTAAAACAGGAAGAACAAACACAAGCGTCTGAGAGATCGGGAGGACTGGGGGAGAGTGGGGCTGCTGGATTTCTGACTTCTGCAAGCGCCTAAGAATGTTTTGATTTTCATTTCTTTCTTTCAAAATGTCTCTCCTTTTGATATCCCCTAATGACTTTTTTTCTTTATTCTTTTTTTCCCCGTAATTTTCTTACTGCATCTACATTTTAATACATGTCTTTCTTTGATACATCATTTTCTATCTGTTTTCTTTAGTTGGGCACTTACGTTTGAAAGGCCTACTACCAAAACAAATAAAACAGAACAACAATTTCAACAACAACAACAAAAAGTAGGCCAAGGTACTGCTAACGTGGTACAGATGCAGGAACCCGCTGTTGTTTCTCCAATCTAAAGTCGGTTGCATATATCAGTGGCCGTAATTATATTTAAACAAGGTTCATTAGCTAAAGCGGGGATCCATATTCTGCTGAGCGTCCCTCGACCGTTTTAAATGGGAACGGCGCGCCTCTGGGGAGAGCAAGCGCGAGCACAAAACGCTAATGCATTTTAAAGTGTCCAAACGCCGCACCTGACAAATAACCCACAGCTGCAGGCTCAAATGGACTACTTCTCCTAAAGAGGTGGTGTTTGCACTGGTTAATACCTGAATTGCCGTACGATGAGGTGGGTGGTCTTGTTAAGGTGAGAAATAGGCGATGTAATGATGTGGCTCATGTGGTGCCAAATGTACTTTCTTAGCTGGATCCAGAAAAGAGATCCTGCTGTTCAGAGAGGCCTGTTTTAATCCCGTACCCATGTAGGTTCACATAGAGCTCTCAAAGCGCTTTAGATGTTAATGCCTCAGACACCCACTGCAGCCACACTGTGAACGAAACAAACATTCATTGAACAAATAGGAAAGCAGCGTGTGTGTGTGTGTGTGTGTGTGTGTGTGTGTGTGTGTGTGTGTGTGTGTGTGTGTGAATGTGTGTTTCACTAATTTAAATGCCTATACAAATGTTTATCGGATGTACGTTGTAAACTGTCAATCCAGAGGTAGCCATTATGATTAAGAACCACTGGTCAACATCCTCAAACGAATGGGTTAAAAATGCAGGTTGCCAGTTTTTATAAATGGTAGCCTTGAACATATACATCCAATTCAATTATCATGTTGTGGTAGTCCAAAAAAAGCACCAATGAACTGACAAACTATACTGCTCTGCATCAGCCAATACTGACTGCTATTTATATCCAATATTTGAAATGTGCCTTTTTGTAGATAGGCACATGTTTACTGGCAGTGCCGCCACTGCACCATCTGCATCTTAATATTTCTCTCCTATACTTCTGTTCTGTCCAACTTAATTTAAGTCAATTATTAAATGTGTGTGCTGTGTGAGTGTTGAACAACCTTCTGTGGGTTCAGGCCATTGACAACCTCGATTACTTTAAATTGATAACGATGAATGATTGTCTAATTCAAAACAAAATGACCTAATCAAACACATGCTGAGCTGGATGACACTCTCACTCGTTCACTTTGATCATCTTCTTCACCCGTTTGATTTGTCTACACCAAGATGGTGTAATTCTAATGATGGCGTTTAAGCCGATCAACAGCTACTAAAACTGTGCATATCGACCATTACAGCGATTACATCATTCGTCACCTGTCAAGTCTGGCAACCCTATACAGCTAGCAAATTGCTGTGCGCTGACTTGGCATCTTGATAGAGATGTGTATGAAGTGGATATCTGTTCGCTGTAAAATCAGAATTAATCTGTCAGAGAGCAATTGAATGTGACAGAATTCATCTGGAGCACCATGTTTGAGCAAAACTGCCTATGCTGTAAAGTAGGCCTATCCATCAAATCGAGCGGATTAGTCAACTTAATAGAAGAGTGCTCTCGCGTAGCATTTGTGCATTAATCATTCAGTTTAGGTCAGTGCTCCCTAAGTAGCCTCTAGGCTTTACAATAAAACCCATATATGCTCTTTGAAGGTTGTAGGCAAATTTGAACCAATGCGATGTTTATGCAACTCCAATGAATGTGAGTAAACCAATGACACTCATGTGCATTGTCATTTGTGAAACACTGACATTTTGAGTGGACACCGTAAAGACTAAAAAGCCCGGCCTATTGCAGTAGCCTAATAACACCATTCAAATTGTTAGGCAAAAGCACACACAGTGTAATTACTGTTATTGCAACTGTTATTATAATGCATTATTTACAATACAATACAACTCATTCAAATGGTGGGTTCACAATGACACTTTATTGCACACTCGTCCAGACGGCGACCTTGATACAATGATTCACAAGGCATGAGTACACAGAATAGGCCTACCAACCCGCTATAGACACGGCCTGAAAAAAAAAAAAACATAAAGCTCTTGAGGAACAAATACAACTCTTAAATGGCATGTATTGTGCATTCAGCTGCTCAGAAAATACATTTCATAAGTGACATTACTCAACTGAACGGTATACCAGACAATAAATAAACTGAAATGAAATGACATTCCACATTTTAAACTTATTAAAATGTCTCGGTCATTCCTTCAACTGTGGTAACCGTTTTACGCATTTTCCAGCTCTTACAGTGTCAGCCTCATTACGGATTGTGATGTGTAGCGAATAAATACAGTTCAAACTCATTGTTTAATATAAACAATTCTCTTTCGTACAATTTGCACATAAGGAATGAGATAAAACAACAATTGTACATTCATCGATACGTATATTTACAGGCGTACAACTCCAGGGAGTCTTGTAAATCGTGGGCTAACTGCGTAGCTCATCACAAAAAAATCCATGTTGTCTCTGAAAGACTGTAGTTTTTTACATAGGCAATATAGGCAAATCTGCTTTATATGAACAGCAGATAATATAGGATCCTTCCAAAGGCATGGGTTTTTCGTCCAAGAGAAAGGCTGCCTGCATGTGACTGCGTGTTTAGGTGTAGGAAGTTGTGCTTGGTGCGAATTTACGCGTACATTTGCACAACTAAGTGTGATTTTATTTGACTATCTAAAACTGTGATTCGGAATGTGAATGGGATAGTTTACCGTTCCTTTCCAAACTGCAGTCACTGCTGCCATTGCAGTCCGACCATGTACCGACCATGTTCGGGTCTACATTATGAATTAATCCCCCGGAGCAGCGCGAAAGGTCGCAGGAGCTGACATGTAGCCTGCGGTCCGCCTGCCTAGGGCAGCACAGCAGTCTTTTGAAAGCTTTTCTGAAGTCCGGGCTCCGGCAGTAAATGATGGGGTTAAAAGCGGAGTTCACGTAGCCCAGCCAGTTCAGGAACACGAAAAGGTCCTTATCCACTAACTCGGCGTAGAAAACCCGCACGACATTGACAATGAAGAACGGGAGCCAGCAGAGCGTGAATGTACCCATGATGATGCCAAGTGTTTTCAGCGCCTTATGCTCTTTCATCGCAAGAATCTTGGGGGGTCTCTTCCTATTTGGTTTGCACTTGGACAGGCTTTGATTGTTGTAAAACCTCCCCTCGCATTTGTCAATTTTTTGCAGTTGCAGCTTAGCTTCGCGGTATACTCTGGCATAAACAAAGATCATCACTAATAGGGGAATGTAAAAAGATACGATCGAAGACCCGATTGCATATGCCCTGTTCGTGATAAAATCACAACACTCTGGATTGTCATAGCAAGCGGTCTCCTCATTGTCCCGCGACCAGTGCATTAAAATAGGAGGGAAAGAGACCAGAGCAGAGATTGCCCACACTGCACAGACAACCACCTTTGCCCTGACTTTTGTGAGCAGGCTCTGATAACGAAACGGAGAGGTGATGGCGATGTACCTGTCCATCGCGATCACACACAGAGTCTCAATGCTGGCAGTGACACAAAGGACATCAACCGAAATCCAGAATTCGCAGAAGAAAGATCCAAAGAGCCACACACCCCTCACTTCAAGCACAGCGCTAAAAGGAACCACAAGCATCCCCATAATCAGGTCCGCGCAAGCTAAGGACACAATAAACACATTGGTCAGTGTCTGAAGTCTCTGGTTCTTGGCTATGGCCACGATAACCAAAATATTGCCCACAACGATCATCAATACAATGATGCCCATGATCATTCCTATGCCAATCCTCCATTGTTCCGACAAAGCCGTGTTCGGGGAGTTAAGGTCCAGTGTCCCACGGTTCGAGTCATTGCTGTAGGTCATAGACGGTGCACCATCCCCCATGGTGAGCTACGCTCTTTAATGTAAGAAGTCGAGTTCATTCAGGCTGCGCCCGAAACTTCGGCTTGTCTTTGGAGCGCCTCGGCGCTGCGCGTCCATTCAGCGTTTGCTCCATCTGGCGAATAGCTCAATAGGCGTAAAGCGCGCTGGACGGGAGCTAAGCAGTGACATCACGGCAGTTGTCATCCAATTGGGCGGCCTCTGTCGAGTACGAGTCCTCAGATGGCATGTGATAACTTTCAATGAATCAATGTAAACCCGTCCTTCCGTCTGGGATCTTTGTGCTGCACTTTTACGCATCGCCGGACTTTACAACATTCCATCATCATTAATCACATAAAAACATATGAACCCGATTCATATCCGATACCAGTAGTGTGTATAGGTAGTGTATTCTCTGTGTACTTAATTCACTTGATTCTTGACACAAATCTGCCCTCTGTCTTTTGTCAAAAATATTTTACTATCATGGTCAGTTGTTGGCACAGGGAATATCCCTTCTTCTAATAATCATTTTTATAGCTAAAACTGGACTTGTAGGTAGAACCGTCAAACATCACAAAAAAGATCATCATCATCATATAATTAGAATTGGCTCCTCGAACAGCGACAGAGCCATTCATTCTTCTCAGATACTGCCCCAGAGCGTTTCGCTTTGATAACAATCTGTCGGAGTAATTGCAGAAAAAGAACTCCAAGTCACCATTCACAGTGTGATGTGCCATAAGGCAAATAAGAAGGAAAAGGAAGGAAAATTTCACAAAAGTTCGATGATGGGAGAGAACTCATTCATAACTGTGTGCAGAACATGAGGCTAAAGGGTTCCAAGCTTATTCCTCATCTGGAGGCTTGCATACGTTGAATCCAAAACAGCACTCAGTGTAATTATTATATTTCTTGTGTAACCATCTCCTCCTTCCAAGGATTTAGTCTGTGGTCTGTAAATGGCGGTATTCTCCAAATTAACTTTAAACTTCTTCTAGTGGAACCCAAAATCAATAAAAAGCTGAAAAAGTGACCTCATGACATTTATTGTGGACGCAGCATGTCTTTGTAGTATGTCCAACGTCTTGGATATGAGCTTTATTTTAGCATGACAGATGTCACAAGCTTGTCATAGCTTTCAGTAGGCAAGGAATACACAGAACAGCCAACGCCTAACCCAGCCAACGTTTGGGCACCGGCTCAGGACATCAGGTCCCCGACAGCATGGAGTAATTTCCTCCTCCGTGTCCTGGGTCTCACGTCTGACACGGCCCAGTCCAGGGCAAACCTCACAATGCTCAATTCAAGTGCAGCACAACTTCCACCCTGCTTAAGCACTTTCCCCAGATAAATCACCAGCAACCTGGGCTATAAAAAGAGCTAGCAGTGTGCTACTTGCTTTCCTTATGAAACTCTTAATAGTCCAGTGGGATATGTTTTCTTTCCAGGCGGAGGAAACTGTTAGCGGAGATAAGATCACAATTACACGTCCTTGGGGGCACCGCCAGACAGAGCAGCCATTGGTGTGGCATTGCCTCTGGATGAGGTCGCTCTCGCCCTCTCCTTACTGCATTCTTGTAGTGCAATAGAGATAGTCTGACTCAGGGGGTTTATATCCATTCCATTCTGTCTAGCCATACTGTGATGGTATAAGCTACGGAGCAATATGCTGCCTCCGTAGATGCTAAGGATAGAGATATGGAGCTAAAGAAAGAGAGCGAGAGAGAGAGGTGTGGAAAGGGAGGAAGGCTTGGGGAAACATGAACAGTTAAGGGGTCTCCTGTCCACCTGCCATTGTTCCTGTCCCATCTGATAAAAAAGGCCTCAGACTGGCGGTGGCGGCAGAACAGTCTCACTGTTTCGTAAGCACTCTGAGGAGGAAGTCCTTCTCCAAGCCTGTATTGCCTACTTTCTGTCTCCTGCAGGATATTTACGTAATCATGTTTTCTGCCCCCCCACCCCCAACCCCCCTCCAGAAAGGCACTTTGTTGGGTGGAACGCCTTGCTCGCCTCTTGGAGGTGTTGCCTGAAACCTGTCACTCTGCTGCTGGGGCAGGGAGGTGGAGGGTGGAGGGTGGAGGGGAGGGCTCAGCCTGGAGGCCTCAGTTGCCCTTAAACTCGAGAGAACTCCAGACCAAAGTGTCCTTGTAGCCCATGACTCAGTTTGTGCTGGCAGGGGACCTACAACAAGACGGTCAGTCACTCTCCCTCTCCGCTGACACAGGAGAAGACTGAGGGGAGTGATCTGGGCTGGCCAGTAGGGGGGTGGTGGTGGTGGGGGGGCAGAGGGGAGAGGATCACATGGCGAACCACAGAAAGGGTTTTGGGTTTGACCCCATGCCCGCTGTTGACACTGGCACCGTTGCCATGGCTCAGACGGGGGTACTTCATCATCCCAAAGTGACAGCTTCCTGCTTGGATATGGTATTTTGATATTCTGAGAACAGCAAGAAACGAGGGAGCGAGAAAAATAGATGAGAAACAAAGACGGAATGAAGAATTAGATGTGCTGGAAGGGTGTCCAAGTGACAGATGGAGAGGATCCTGTGCTCACTGTTTCATTTCTACTCCACTTTTGTTGTATCATTTTCTCTTCTCTTTCATTCTTTGTCTTTCCTTCCTGCTCCCTCGCTTTCTATCCTTCATTCGATGAAGTATCCTCAGAAATGAAAATGCCATTACCTATGAAGTCACAGCTCAAAAGTTTATCTTGCACCACTATGACTTGCCAAAAGAAAAGTTGGATCAATCTCATGTTACTGGAGTGTGCGTTGGATTACTGCAGTGTGGAATAACCCTCCGTTCCCCCCACGGAACGGAATGTCGAATGTGTTACCAAACATCATGCTCAACAATGTCTGGCGCATATTTTGGAAATGCAAAGCCTCTGTGAAGCACACAACACAAACATTCCCTTCGTCTGGGTGGTTATCAGTGTGTCAGTTCACAAGGACCGAAATACAGTGATCTTTTGGACGCAGCTACGTGCTGATAGATATGGATGACCTGCCACCAAACCGGACATTGCACCAATCTGGCTATATGGCGCTTTCCTTTATGTAATTGAATTGCCTTGCATAGCACTCATACGGGAGTTCACGTTCTAAGCATGCTATCGATTGCTGCCGTTTAATCAAAGGAGCAGAGGGATGGAGTAACGGCTTAACAGCTCAGCGCTGGTGGCTGTGGCTTTGGATCGTTACAGTATTTCTCTGTTCCTAAAACACATTTTTTCAAAACATGCATCGGTTTCTCTGAACACTAAACCCAAGTGCCAACTCCCTAAACCAATTCTCCTAAACTTTAAGCACAATTCTCTGCTTTAAACACAGATTTCAATTGTTAACCGCACTTTCTTCAAACCACAACACACAATTCTCTGCTTTAGACACAGTTTTCAATTGTTAACCACATTTTCTTCAAAACACTAAACACCATCCTCTCTACTTTGCATGCTTCATCAATGCCAAAACCTCATTGTGTTCAAACAGAAAACACTGCTAATCAAATGACAAAACTTCCATTTCCAAAGCTGTTGTGCAATTTGAAATCAAAACTTTAGATCCTAGTTTGGAGAACAATTTATGGCAACATTGAAGTGAGTGGTGATCAGAGGGGCAGAGGAGTGAGAGTAAGAGGAGGAGGAGGAGGAAAATGATGAAGAGGAAGAGCAAGACGGAGAGCCATTACTGTATCTCTGATGAGATTCAGGCCAATGTGTTCAACCATGTGGTCAACATGGGTTTGACCATGCAGGAGGCTGGCAAGGCTGGCCAGAGGGTTCAACCAAACATAAGCCGCTTCTCAGTTGCACCGATTCTCCGGACATTCAGAAGAGAGAATGGGTAAGAAACACTACTATGACAGTAAAACACTAGTTTGAATGCCTTACTGTATCAGGAGCATAGTATTCTTGTATTTTACTGTAGAATATTTTACATTGTACTGTATTTGTAAAATTACAGTATACGTAAACAAATACAAAGTGCAACCATTGATGACCAAGACATATTCCTAAACATCAATACAAAGAGCCTAGCCACAGTGGACCATGTTCTAAGGCAGAACATCTCGAGAATGAAGCAGGTGTACAGGGTGCCTTTTGACAGAAACTCTGATAGAGTCAAACAATTACAGTATGATATGACTATGTGCAAGTAAGTCATATACGTTTCCACAACTGATTACGTCCTATCAGCACAGAAACATTACTGTACTGTATTGTAATCCAATCAAATGTTCAAATCAAACTGTATTTTCAGATGTTTCACAACACAACAATTGTCGATATTGTCTTGAGCAAGAACAGGATGCAGTGTAGTTTTTTTGTCCTTTTACAGTATTTCTCTGTTCCTAAAACACATTTTTTCAAAGCATGCCTCGGTTTCTCTTAGCTCTAAACACAAATCCCAAAACCACTCACACAAAATGCAAAACCCTTTATATCTCTTGCAAAATGACACTTTGGTTTCAAAACACTATTATATCACCTCAAAAGGGCATTTTGTTTTCAAACAACAAACACAGACCATTATTTGAGTAGACATTCTAAGCATTGATTGAACACTGATGTGCTCAATGGAAAACACTACTATGAAATGGGAAAACACTAGTATGAAGGCCTTATCAGGAGTATTATGCCTTTTCATCTCCAGTGTTACTGTACGCTTTCTCCTGTTGTAAAATATTGTAACTGTATAATGTTTTAACTCAAAAATGAAAGAAAAATGTAAAATAATAAAAGGACAAATAAACTAGACTGCATCCTGTTCTTGCTCAAGACAATATCGACATTTGTTGTGTTGTGAAACATCTGAAAATACAGTTTGATTTGAACATTTGATTGGATTACAATACAGTACAGTAATGTTTCTGTGCTGATAGGACGCAATCAGTTGTGGAAACGTATATGACTTACTTGCACATAGTCATATCATACTGTAATTGTTTGACTCTATCAGAGTTTCTGTCAAAAGGCACCCTGTACACCTGCTTCATTCTCGAGATGTTCTGCCTTAGAACATGGTCCACTGTGGCTAGGCTCTTTGTATTGATGTTTAGGAATATGTCTTGGTCATCAATGGTTGCACTTTGTATTGGTTTACGTATACTGTAATTTTACAAATACAGTACAATGTAAAATATTCTACAGTAAAATACAACAATACTATGCTCCTGATACAGTAAGGCATTCAAACTAGTGTTTTACTGTCATAGTAGTGTTTCTTACCCATTCTCTCTTCTGAATGTCCGGAGAATCGGTGCAACTGAGAAGCGGCTTATGTTTGGTTGAACCCTCTGGCCAGCCTTGCCAGCCTCCTGCATGGTCAAACCCATGTTGACCACATGGTTGAACACATTGGCCTGAATCTCATCAGAGATACAGTAATGGCTCTCCGTCTTGCTCTTCCTCTTCATCATTTTCCTCCTCCTCCTCCTCTTACTCTCACTCCTCTGCCCCTCTGATCACCACTAACTTCAATGTTGCCATAAATTGTTCTCCAAACTAGGATCTAAAGTTTTGATTTCAAATTGCACAACAGCTTTGGAAATGGAAGTTTTGTCATTTGATTAGCAGTGTTTTCTGTTTGAACACAATGAGGTTTTGGCATTGATGAAGCATGCAAAGTAGAGAGGATGGTGTTTAGTGTTTTGAAGAAAATGTGGTTAACAATTGAAAACTGTGTCTAAAGCAGAGAATTGTGTGTTGTGGTTTGAAGAAAGTGCGGTTAACAATTGAAATCTGTGTTTAAAGCAGAGAATTGTGCTTAAAGTTTAGCAGAATTGGTTTAGGGAGTTGGCACTTGGGTTTAGTGTTCAGAGAAACCGAGGCATGTTTTGAAAAAATGTGTTTTAGGAACAGAGAAATACTGTATTATTTTACATGTTTCTTTCATTTTTGAGTTAAAACATTATACAGTTACAATATTTTACAACAGGAGAAAGCGTACAGTAACACTGGAGATGAAAAGGCATAATACTCCTGATAAGGCCTTCATACTAGTGTTTTCCCATTTCATAGTAGTGTTTTCCATTGAGCACATCAGTGTTCAATCAATGCTTAGAATGTCTACTCAAATAATGGTCTGTGTTTGTTGTTTGAAAACAAAATGCCCTTTTGAGGTGATATAATAGTGTTTTGAAACCAAAGTGTCATTTTGCAAGAGATATAAAGGGTTTTGCATTTTGTGTGAGTGGTTTTGGGATTTGTGTTTAGAGCTAAGAGAAACCGAGGCATGCTTTGAAAAAATGTGTTTTAGGAACAGAGAAATACTGTAACCTCTCACCAGCTTCTCACCAGATCACATCCTGTTGCGGAATCGGTACGAAAGCCTACGGTGATCTCAGCAGGGCTTCTCAGTTCATAGGGGGAAAGCGACAGCAGGACTCAAAGAATCTGAAATTTAAAGACAGAGGGAGAGGGACAGAGGGTGTCTGTGTGAGAGAGAAAGATAGTGTATGTGTGTGTGAGAGAGAGAGAGACAGAGAGAGAAAGCGTGTGCGTGTGAGAGAGACAGTGTGAGTGTGCGAGAGAGTGTGAGTGTGTGAGAAAGAAAGTGTATGTGTTTGTGTGTGAGAGAGAGAGTGTGTGTATGTGTGTGTGTGAGAGAGAGTGTGTGAGAAAGAGTGTGAGTATGTGTGTGTGAGAGAGACTAAGTGTGTGAGAGAGAAAGATTGTGTATGTTTGTTTGAGTGTGTGACAGAAAGTGAAAGAAAGTGTGTGTGTGTGTGTGTGTGTGTGTGTGTATGTGTGTATGTGTGTATGTGTGAAAAAAGTGTAAACCTGGTTATTGCCTTAAGTAGTGTTTTGATTTTCTCCTTCAGTGACCCTCTTAGTTGGTTTTATCTTCTTTTACTTCATTATTTACTCCGAGGCTCTTTGAAATGTACCTTTTACTGCTGACAACAGGTATCCCCCTCATTCCCTCCTCCTCTTCCTCTCTCTCTATCTCTATCTTTCTCCTCTCTCATTTTGGTTTCAAATGAAGAGTCTAATGCCCTCCATATAATTGAATAAACAATGAGTTTTGCAGTGGAGGTAAGGAGTGGGAAACTAATATTGTGAGACGGGAAAAAAAGGTGCATTGATTGCATTTTTAGAGACAGGCCTAACAGTAATATGGAAGACGGTGTGGCTTGAATTCTGTTAAAGCAGACTGGCCCAGTTCCAAATCTGTTCATCACAAGGTTGGTTATTCGCTTCAGATCCACCCAGGAAGGCTGTTTGCAATTTTGATATTGTAACATGATGACGGAGATGGAGAGGTAAAAAAAAAAAAAAGTCTCTGAAATGGAGAATCTCAGCCAAAAAAACAGTCGCCACTGCTGCTTTTTGTCCAGGAAAAGAGACACACCTTGCTTTTATCAAAGGCATGCAGAGCTCTCTGATTTCAACCTTGGCTGGTAGCCTCCACCAACATCCATTCTATAGACATCCTTCACAGACACACACCGATGCACGCGCACACACACTCCCACTAAAAAGTTCAAAAGAGGTCGAGCCAAATGTATTTCCAAGCAAAGCCAAAATTAATTATTGAGTGGTGCGACCAGTTTATCTAGACTCCATGTTTATGATGCTGGCTGAATGTGAATGGACATCTAAATTATATGGACGGCGAATTCCAATTTGAAAACACACACACATATGCATGCACACACACACACACACACACACACACACACACGCATGCACAAGTATGCATACATGCATCGACGATGAGGACTGTGAGTGATCAACAAACTGCATTCCTCAGTATTCCTGCTCATGTTCTTGTGGTCTGAGTAGAAACACCCTGATCTTCCTCTCACTGGAGGCTGTGTTTTGACAGGCAGTTGATGGCTCAGGATTTAGCCTAGAACAGGGCTGTGAGGCTTTGACCTTGGCAAGAAATACCACTATTTGAATTGTGCGATTGTGTCTATGAATAAATTATAGATAGTCTACAACCACCTTCAATCAGGATTGGTCGAAGTTATGATTCCACACACTCCTCTCAAACTCTGACAGACAACCATGGATAAGTCTCCAGTACACGTTTTGGTAACATTAGACCTGTCAGTGACATCAAGCAAGTAGAACCAAACCACAGGAGCTTAAATGGAAATGTTGAGATTCGAGCCCTATTCTCACATCTTTTTAGGCCCAATGTTTTTTGAAATACTGAAATCGGTCCAGCTCATAATGTTATAACTGTGACTGAGTACATGGAAAGGATTTCTACAGAGATAGACATGTGTCTGTTTACCTCAATAACTGTAAAGAAACTGTAGAAAATGATTACTGTAGAAATGTTTTACAGACACAGACACTGAAACTTAAACTATAGAAACTGTAGAATAATTTTCAACAGTGTCTTTTCAGTTATTAGAGGACCGTTTTCTCTGTGGTGGTAGATGTGCTGGGCTCCTCAGTGGAAGTAACATGCACTGGGGCTGAGGGTCTCTGTTTTTTAATAACCTACCTATGCATGATGGAAGAATTACCAAGCAAGCTAAATAGGACTAATTGTGCTAATATTTATAACTTAATTTAGACCCAACAAGCCAACTCCAGTGACTTGTGTGGAGTTCTACCGTTGTGATATGCTGTTAATTGCATATTATGTGATGTGCGCTTCTCCGGGTTGTTGTTTGCTTTGTTTAGTTTTTGTAAAGTTTTTGTCCTGCTAAATCTTACCCTTCCAGCAGCATATTTAAACATCCAGCAATCAACACGACCAGACGACACATTCTTTTTTACATCCTGTGGCCGTCTGTTACGTGGTGCCTAAATGTCTTTTTGTATGAATGGTACCAGAAGTGAGCACCTGTAGGACGATGTTTAAAAAAAATGTTATACTTCCTGGGTTGAAGTAGCTAGCATATCATTGAAATTATTGAGAATGATACTTCCTTCCTTCCCTTCAGGTCTACAATACATTCATGGTTACACCCAACTGAGAAAAAGCCGTGGCTCTGGGAAGGAGTGAGGCGTGAAGCCAAGGTTATGAGGGGGTTAACAAGCCTGTCACAGGAGCTGGAGGATGGATGCTCCGTAAACATGATGAAAGGTGGAGGAGGGCAGGGAGGGATTGGGAAGGGAGGGACCAGGATCATATTAAAGTCTATGCTCCACACTGTCATTCATTCTCCGAGGCGAATAGTATGGCAAGTCCTTGGCCCTGACCAGATCAGCAATTGTCCGAATAGGTCTATCATTTTTCATCTTGATTGAGGCCATGTCTTTCTTCAAGATTTCCAAACTCCAGCCTGCATTTTGGTGTAATGCCACCATTGAGCTCAACGCCGCAAGGACTTCAGCAGCCTTCTGTAATCATCATTTCTTAAATCAAGGCACATGTCAATACAAAGATGGGTAATCCATAAAATCCATAAAACAGCCGTCACCTAAATCTATGAATGACTACCAAGTTGTAAATAAGACTCCACACACACACACACACACACACACACACACGCACACTCGTCCAACGATATTTCTTGCATGGAGGCAGTGATAGGTAAGATTAACCCTTAGCACTTGGATTATTACCATTCCTTGAATCCTAAAGGACCACCATCCATATTCCCAGAGGACAGCTTAAACCTCCTTATATTGACTAAAGGATGACCTGCATGCCAAATGCTGGACAATCAATATCCCATGCTTCTATTAAGATGCGGGGGCGACACTCACAAGCTGTGTTTTTCACTAGAGCCATGCTGTGTTTTGAGCCTTCCCGTTGTTTCGCCTCTAGAGACCAAAACCTTTATTGAACTCGAAATTAGATCATAAAACAAAACATCTGCCGCTGAGCAGCAAGGGGTTCCACTATGTGTACACAATGAGGATGTTTTGTAAACTGAGTTGTGAGAATGTATCAGCCTATTATTGAGAATGTGCCAGCCTACGGGTTGCAATGCTCAACCCAATTTGTAACGCTGCACAACGAAAGCCTTATGCCATAACACCTAGCAGCTAAGAATGTAGCGCTGCTATCAGACAGAGTGATGGCTTACAGACTGCAGCTCTCTTAAATCCCGATCATGGGATGAACATAAACATGTGGATCACATCTGGGCTACACTGCCCTGTCCTTCGTCTCAGTTCCAACCCACTTTTATTTTTTGATTCACCAGGCCCTTTCTAAAATGGAAAATCTCATCTCCCTTTGTAATTTTCTCAGCATTACAAGAGCTCAGGAATTTCCGTAAGCGCCTGTGAAAAGTTTGAAAGCGGTGTCACCTAGCAGTCGTTTTCACCAAAGGGGATTGCCTAAACAGCCACTATTGTTTGAACGTTTCCGGCATTTCCAGTTTCACTTGGCACTAGGGGCTTCAGAGAGAAGAGCAAGCTGACCATAATAACTGCATGCACTTCGCTTTGCAAAAAACACAGACAAGCATGCAATACGAGAGGGCCACTCAATATTTAATAGGTATACTATTTATACTTGCTGTTGACTACATGTTGTTCATGTGTTTGGGGTTAAGGTCAATGTATTAGAATACGTAATAACATACTACTTATGAAAGGACATAATAAATGTATTACCTATGTAAAGACACTGCAGTAAGGACAGTTGATGTAAAGAATAGCGGTGAGGTGTGTATTCAAACGCACAGGTACTCATTGGTAACAGTGGTCAATGTATTACAATACGTAATAACATACTACTTATGGAAGGACATAATAAATGTACACACTGCAGTAAGGACAGTTGATGTAAAGAATAGCAGTGAGGCGTGTATTCAAACGCACAGGTACTCAGTGGTAACAGTGACCAGCCACACATTCCAGCCCTTTCTAGTGGTTCATTTTGGCTTCTGACGTGCTGTGGCAACTCACCACTTTAGAAGCTGACCCCAGATCTCCATCACAGTGGCCAAGCGTGCAATTAATTCTTAATGACACACTTTCCTAACCAAAATAACCCAAGTACGTCAACCAAGCATACACAAGAGGTTTAAATAATCATCTTGGTGCGTACAGTAAAGAACATGTGGTCTTCCAGCTCTGGTGGTCCCCGCTACATTTGCACCTGGTGTAGCTATTTCTCTCATCTCCCATTGGTTCTTTGCTGGTAATGCATGCCCCTAGCACCATGTTGAGAATGTAGGAGTTCAAGGGCCGATAACCATAATGAATGCTTTCTGGAAAAGCCAGTGGCCAGTGCGTTTGCAAATGCTGGGAATAGTGTAACCTTGCGTCCTCAAGCGCGGAGAGTCCTTTATCCCCTTGATAAACCGTCGGATAAAAGCACTGAGTCAGTGCAATAAATTCCCCTCTAACAAGGGCCAAAGCCTCCCATCTATTACTCTAAGAAGCATGCAACTCTAAGGGGAAGGCTAAGCAATGGCTCTCCCTTTCCCAAGAAGAACGGAAAGACGGATGGAAGACACAATAAAAGCTGATAAAATACATTTTTATTTGTATTATTATTGGTGCAATGAAGCGATTAAAGTGCAGACTGAAGAGGCAGAGTGGAGCGAGAGACAGAGGAGAGAGAGAGAGAGAGAGAGAGAGAGAGTGAGCTGCTTGAACAGTAAGACCTCATCAGAGTGAGAGCGCCACCTTGAAGACAAGGCTGCCATCTGCCAGGCATCCATAACAAGAGAAACACACAGACAGACACATACAGTTCCATACTGTAAATGCTAACAGCCATATGTTGACATCCACCCATAACACACAGCCAGAAAACCATATCCACTGCCACTCAGGAGAGTACGGTAACATCTGTAGCCTACCCCAGCCTGCATAAAAATAGCTAATAAGTTGGCCAGTCAGGTTTCACTGAAATACCCTTTTTTGAGACACTAAGCAATATATTTAATCTCTCAGTGTAAACCATTCCCTCTGCGTGACTCAACTTGTTTGCTAAGGGCCTGGGCAGATGTAACATTATACATATACATTTAAAAAAAACATCTAAACTATTGCTATGGATCACTTTTAAATACAGTACGATCCTTACCATAGTCTAAGGGCTTATCTAAAGGCACTTGAGCAAAGTAAACATCCCTCACGTTAAGTAGGTTTTAAATAGTACAGGGAAAACAATGGCCAATGCACTATGCCTGTCACTGAGTGACGATCAATGCACTGCACAGAAAAAGATGGAGCTTATATGTCTCCCCATGGACAGATGAGTGATCAGAGCTGAAATCCAGCACCTTCCCACCGAAACAGACCACTAGTGGAATTTAGTGACAAGTTACTCTGGGATGAAAAGCTGTTTCAGCAATCTGACACCTTGGTGAAACATTTCCCTTCCAGGCCGTGGTGTTGTATTACAGGGCCACTGTTGGCCTGCAGACCCCCTGTATATATAATAATATACAATACACATCTTGCATAAAGTTCTAATCTGGTTCAGTGGTTCAAGTTACTGGACCTCGACACACAAACATATTAGAGAATACACACAAACCCAGAAAACAATGCTTTTGTGTTACACTTTTGTAAATTAGCCCTAAGGTTAACCATTTTATAGCTGTACAATTGAAACCAAGACCATCGACAAACACAACCTCTCTCTTTGTCACACACACAAACAAACAAACACGGATGATGGTTGATGAATTGAGGGACAGTGGTTTGAGTCAAACTCAAATTGCTGACTTGAGTGCTTGGTCACTTAGCGCGACGACCTCCGAGTCAACCCAGATGCCATTAGAGAAATGCACATTAACCTTCACGACCCTCCTTGAGAAACAGGGAACCGTCAGAGTAAGCAGACACTCTCCTGTCAGAGGAAACAGTCTGACAAGCGCTTCTGATGAATGGCACATTTCATGTAATGTTTTTCTGTTTTTCAGTACAGCAGAGCACTAAACACCCACACGCACAGTCTCAGTGAACTCGCCCCTCCTTCCCATCTCGATATGTGCTTCATGTGTTCACCCTTGGAACATATTTGTTGTTATGATATAACAGGCTATCAGTGATTGGCTGGGGAGGAGTGTGTGGAATTTGAATACTATGATGCAAACAGGAGCTTTGGAAGGATCAGATTTGTGAAGTCTGAATAGAGGTTCTGTTAGAGAATCAGGTCATCTTCTTCTTTATTCTAATACCCAGGAGTGTGGAAATGCCAACCTAGAAGGTTTTTGATACTGTGGGCATTTTAGAGCTTTTTTTTTTTTAAAGTAACATAATCTATTTCCATATAGTTCCATTTTCCATTCGCACCCCCACCTACTAGGGTTTAATATGAGCAATCAGCGAGTTTGTTTTCCTGTTTGTTTGCGTTTGTTGTTGTGTTGTTGTTGTGTTGTCTACTTCTGGAAGACATAAACCAGCGACACAGGCACGGAGCCCTGCTGAGGTGCTGAACCCAAGTGCAGAGGCATCCTGAATGACACAGCCTTTGCATTTGTTGATGTTGTTGCGTTTGTTGTTGTCGTTGTGTTGTTGTTGTGGTGCTTCTCTACTTCTGGAAGACATGAACCAGTGACACAGGCACGGAGCCCTGCTGAGGGGTCGAACCCAAGAACAGAGGCATCCTGAATGACACAGCCTTCATCATGCAGGCTCCGCCCTCGCTGAGGCAGCAGTACACCCAGGCAGCCAGGGTCAGGGTGGGGGCTGGGTCGGGGGTTGCCGTGACGACAGGAACATCAGCACGCACAGAGAGGGGCCTGGAGAGGTCGCAGATGTCGCCGGTGACGACCTGCGACTGGAGCAGCCAATCACTGCCTGCGAGAGAGGAGGAGAAGGAGAAGGTTATTTATTCGGCTGTTGTGGACATTGTAGAATCAGCAAAAAAAGAGTCAAATGCGTGTGTGGGTATGAAGTGGGTGTGCTAAAACACTGAACTCATGTGTGTATGTGTGTGTGAGGGAGAGAGACAGAGAAAGAGAGCGAGAGAGGAGAGGAAGTGTAATTGTTTAAATGACCAAGGTGTGAAAGTGTGTGTGTGTGTGCCTTCTTCTGGAGCTGTCCCCCTGGCTGCAGGCAGGGGTTCTCTCTGTGGGGTGGCCCAACTGCTTCTGTTAGGATTAGCACTTTTAGCTAAAACATGGAGACTGAGCTTTCCCTGCACAGCTGCTGGGATGGTCAGAGGTGTGTGTGTGTGTTTATGTGTGTGTGTGTGTGTGTGTGTGTGTGGGTGTGTGTGTGTGTGTGTGTGTGTGTGTGTGTGTGTGTGTGTGGCCCAGTACCAAGGACAGACCAGCAGGACGAGTGTCAAACAGATTTAAGTTAAAGATTATCACTGTCTACACATCATCTCTCTTGCTCCCCACCCCTCGCTCACACTCACACACTCACACTCTTTCTTTCCCAAACTTGATTTACAAGAAGACTTAAGTCTAAAAGGAGAGCACGATAAACATCACAGATTATGTTAACAGTACTGCAAGCACTGAAATGTTTTGCCAATGTTTTGCCTTCAATGAGCACACAGCACTTGCGCAAGGCAACCTCCTCTGACAAGCAGTCTCTTCATACCTTTAGTTCAGGAAAGACATTATTATATTATTACTACTACTACTCTGTCATTCTGAAATTGGCTCTTCATTAGAGTTTTACGCTGTAACTGAAATTTAGATGGCGGTCATCTCCCATAATGATTTCTCTCTCTCCCTCCCTCTTTCCTTCTCTCTCTCTCTCTTTCTTTCTCTCTCTCCCTCCCTCTCTCCCACACACGGACAGACATTCCTCCTCTTTGTCCCCTTCTTTTTTATCTCCTGTTTTTTTCTATCTGTATCAGATAGATCAAAGTACTGGCACAGTTTGTTCAAGCTTCCCATTTAAAGCCTTTGGGGAAAACAACAACAACACAGGCTGTTAAATGCTCATGACTACACCCCCTTCAACCCACCAGCAAATGGCCAAGGGTTATTGTGTAATGACAAACAACAATAGCCGCTAGTTCCTTGTCAAAACTGTAAATAAACAAATGCTTTAGCGTAGGCTGCTACTCCACCCACAGAGGGCTTCATCTCATGTCACTGCTTTTAGCGAGGATGGTTTTCAACATTGTTGCTTTTGCAGGGGTGTATGCGTGTTTGAACTGCATGTAAGCAAATTAATGTATGTGTGTGTGTGTGTGTGTGAATGTGTGGGTGTGTGTGTTTGTTTAAGAGTGTGAAAGAATTTGTATGTGTGTTTGCACTGCATTTAAGCAAATTAATGTGTGTGTGTGTTTATGTGTGTGTGTGTGTGTGTGTGTGTGTGTTTGTTTAAGAGTGTGAAAGAATGTGTTGGGGTGAGTGTTGGTGAAAGGGTAAGTAGGTAAATACATGAGAGCGACGGTGAGTGCAAGAGTGTGTGTGTGTGTGTGTGTGTGTGTGAGTGAGTGTGTGTGTGAGTGAGTGAGTGAGTGGGCAGCCACGAGCCGGCCTGCAAGCGATTGAAATAGAGAGGAAAGAAAAGAAAAAAAAAAGAGAGAAAGCACAGAGGAGCTGTTCATTCATCTCTGGAATCCCTCCATTTTGTCCAGCTGGAGGCTCAAAGTGACAGGAGAACGAGCTGCAGGGCCGCATTCTCTGCCAACAGCCAATCAGATAACACCAGAAACAAAACGAGGAAGAAGAAAAAACCTAAAAAAGAAAAAAAGGAACATGCCCACCAACTCCTTGAGAGAGTACCAGACGTATCTATTAGAAATGACTCTTCCTTTCCAAGACAAAAGTTTTTTTTTCTCCTTTGCTGTTCTTGGATCAGCTCCCCTCTACTGCAGCGACCACAGGCACGATGAGATCACTGGTGAGGAGCGGTGCTTCGTTCATGAAAACCAGCGATGGCCATCTGCTTGCCCCCCCCATGCCACGACCACCGTATGGCGGCTCGCCGTGTGCGGGACGCGGGCTGATGGTTAGCACACAGAGAGAGAGAGAGGGAAAGGTTTGGCAGCAGATAGTCCAGCCTGAGGTGGGAATGAATGCTAGTCACGAGGGCTGTCCCACCAACAGAGACACACAGCTCAATCCTCTAATTTAATTAACACAACTTCCATTTTTTTCCGCTATGACAGATCACTCCAACTACCCATTTCTGGTTGAAACCAGATCACAGGAAGGTCAGAGAGGGACGACCCTCACCTCTGACCGAGCGAAGGACCGAAGCAGCATGTTTCAGTCCATCAGTTTGAAGCTTGTGGCTTGTTTTAAATGACGGGGCAATAAAACACAGGGTTTACCAGGGATGTCTGTGTATTCTCTAGTGGAGATAGATAACACAGGATGGGAGCTACCTTCAGTGTGCTGTGAAAATACATCTTTGGATGTGAGCGTCTTTTTCTTTCTTTTTGGGAAATGGCATGGCAGGGCTTTAGTAATAAAACCGTTCAAAGTCGTTAAAAGCGCGTCATTAAAGACCAAGTGTAAGATCATTAAAGAAAATTAAGAGTGCAGTTCAATTTACAGACTAGTGTTTTATACCAATATTAAAAAAGTAAGGGACTTTCAGAGAGGTGAGGGTTCTCTGAAAGGGGACTGAAATGAAGATGAACTCATGTTCAAAATGGTCCTTTTTTGGTCCTAAATTGGTCCTTTTCGTACAAACTCAGCATTTTTTTTTACCATACCATATCATATCATAACACACAAGAGGGCCTGACTACTAGTGAGTAGCCATGCTACATTCTGCGCACCATGATTTCTGAATATGGAGCTACTATAAGACAAGCAGATGAATCAGAATCATCTGGAACAGATGTGGCCCTGACCCAGTGGACCAGCACACCACCCCAGGGCCCGCTGTAGTCTTAGGGTCCTGGAGTTGAGCAGTACCTTCAGCAGACAGGCTCCAGAAGCTGGGCGCATCCTCGGTCAACTTGGTGCCCTCGGGCAGCGCCAGGCTGAGCTCCATGCTGATGGTCTGGCCAGGGGCCACGGTCAGCGGGGGCATCTCCACCACGGGGGCCGACTTTGGGAGCTTAGGGGTCTTTCTGGGAGGGGCGGGAGCGGTGGTGCTCAGGGTGGTCGCGGCATCCACACAGTCCTCAGTCAAAATAGGAAACTTGAAAGAGGGGAGCATTAAAGAAAGAGAAGAGATGGATAGAGACAAGGAGGATAGAGAGAAAGAGAGAGAAACAGAAAGAGAAGAGTGGGCAAGAAAGAGAGGAAGAAGAGAGATGGAAGTATAATGTCAGTTAACGGTGTTCTGTCCATTTAACCCTTTCAATCAAATTTTAACATTTATTCTATACGAGTGGTTAAAAAGAATAAATGCCATTGCATAGAGCATATTGTCCTCTTTGATCTTCCACAATCACTGTGAGAGCCAAGCTGGTTTACTCGGAAATATTTGAACAAGTATGGAGAAACACCCGTGGATATTTAAGATTGGCAGCAAGGGACGACCTTTGTGCCGTGTAGGGTTTGTTGCTACCCACTTCAACCACGGTGTATGGAATACGGTACAACATAATGCTGTTCCGCGATTAAGCCTTAAGAAATTGTTATCTGTTTGAGTTGTATGGAGATGTATTGATCAGAAATGAACCAATCAGGACTTATTTTGTAGCCAAGTCTTGAGTAATCGTCCTGATGTATAGGCTTTTTTTTTACCCTATCCAATACACAAAAGTGTATGGATCACCATTAAAGCTACGTCAGAGAGAGAAATAATGAGGACAATCATAGAAGGAGAAGGGAGTCCTGTTTGAGCTTAAAATACACGCTCACGTCTACAGCACTGAAACTGAACTCTCTTAGGCCTCTGGTGCTCACCAGTGACACAGTCTGGGTCTGCAGGTCCAGCACCCTGATCTGGTGGTTGTTGGTGTCGGCCACGTAGAGCAGCTTGCCCCCGTCCCCGACACATAGCCCCCCGGGCTCGTTGAAGGCGGACTCTGTGAATCCGGGGCCCACAGTGTCGCCGGCCTCTCCGGTACCTGCCAGCGTCCGGCACTGCTTGCTCTTTGGGTCCACCACCTTAATCTGGACCACACAGACCAATCGAGCGGTTAGAACACTAGTCCAGGGGGAAAAAAACACATTCTAATCAAGAGTGAAAGTGCATCAATTTGGACTCATGTGTATTTATGTAATTGTGAAGTGTAAACAGAGGAGCACTTAGTATTTGGATGATGGTCAAATACTATCAGAGGAGTTTCACATGCTTTTGTTATACATTAAACGATGCTTGACATTGACATGCAGTTATCTAATAGCCCCTTGAGTCCATCGTTTGTAACCTAAATTATTAATGACAGTCATCCTAAACTAATCTGGCAATGCACACCACTCCTTACACACCTCCAGTTCCCTCTGTGACACCCATGACAATGAGTCCTGAACAATATTAACTTCCTGCAGCAGGACCCTGGGCAGGAGATAAATTACTTCACACGCAGAGAGCCCCGTGAGGCGCGCTGACCTTGTGGTTGTAGGAGTCGGCCACGTAGAGGAGGCTGCTGTGGGCGTCCCACGCCACTCCCAGGGGATGCTGGAGTTTAGCATCCACCCCTTTACCGTCCGTGTCGCCGAATGCAAAGAGGTTCTGTGGAGGTAAATAAAAAAACAAAGGCAAGAAATAAATCAGCCAGCATTTGGACCGGTTTGAACAGGAGACAGGAGCATTTGGACCGGTTTGAACAGGAGACGGGAGCATTTGGACCGGTTTGAACAAGAGACGTTTGACAAAATTCAGAAGTGGTGAAGCTGCTGGCTGCAAACACAGCAGCCTTTACTCACTCGGCTTTGAAGAGTATTGATAGTTTCCATATATCAGTTTAATAGCAACTGAAAAGCAAATGAATCATGAATGAACGCATCTCATAAATCATCCAGCAACCAAATGGTCGAGGGACAAACCCCCTAAAGATCTAAAACCCTTTGTCCACACTCCTTCTCCTGCAAGAGTGTGACACATTTACCGAACAGACTTGGCGAGCGGCCAAACATGTTTCTTTTAGCACACGATCATCGTTGCCTCTATACCTTTGAATAAACCTACACCCCCAGCCCCCCCCCCCCCCCCCCCCCCCCCCACATCCATGTGTTCCACCTAAAGCAAACCTCAATGAAGGTTAAAACTAGGCAAGGAGAGGCATGAAACCACCCAGCCTCACACTGAAGCGACAGCTGGAGAGAAGAACACTCCCTCCCCTGCCTACTGCTGTGTGTCTGGGCTCACCGGCGACATGTAAACAGCCTCTTGGCCACGGTCCCGCCATACAGCGGTGCTAGATTCCTCCTGCTAGCTGACAAATGTTCCCCTGCCATACATATCGCAGATAAGGGCAGGGTGATGGAGAGCGTATGGAATGGGGTTGGACGGAGGTGCCCTTGTTGCCAGAGTTGACCTTGAACCGTGTCGACGCGGCGTTTCAGTGGTGGTGCCGTGATTCATCATGAATATGAGTGGAAAGCCGGTGGAAACAGCTGGCTTTTGTAAACGAACTGCGTGAACCTGACAGACAGCTGTGTGGGCCCCTGGAACAGGGGAGACAAAGAAAAGAAGAGAGGGAAAGAAAGAGAGAGAGAGAGAGCCCAGGGAGGAGAGGGAGACGGTGACGACCCCAGGAAGAAGGGTTCATACAGTTTTTGTGCACAGTATTTACAGTAGTTTGTGAAGAAGTCCAACCTTGGTTTTCTTTTACTTGTATTTATTCTTTTCTACTATTTATGACGGATGAGTCAGAGCTATGGCATCATAATTAAACAATTATCCCTTAATAAAAGATGCAATTAGACATTAACTCAACCAGCAAACTCATAAAAGCACAATTCATCATCATTTCTTAGCAAAAGAAAATGTTTACTGCTGAGATAGCTATGAGAGTTGGAGAAAAAAAATCCTGCTTTACTTGTAATATGGAGTGCCACTGTTTTAACAGATTGCCATTCCTTTATGTCGCCACAGCTTCATAAATCAAACATTTAGAAGGCAATCTTTATTTTTTGTACCTTGAAATGCCTAATTCGAGAAAAAAAAAACACTTAGCTGCGGGAACTTTTCCCAGCTGTGCCAGCAAAGCTAACAAACACTTCACCCAACACATAACAAGCTCCTCCGAACCATCCGCTTAATCGCTCTGAGAGAGTGTAATTTATGATGTGTATATAAAGTGAAATCAATCTCTCGACGTGATTTTGCTGCCATGTTTGTCGAATAATGGCGGCCTTGTTTGCCTTATAAAGTGGGTGTACTGGGAGGATGGAGAGGACGGAGTGTTACCAGGAGAAAACATAAACCAGCGCTGATTAGCGCTCTGCACAAAGGAATGCTCGTCGACGGAGAAAGGGAGCTGAGTGATATACCCACCGCGCGGACACCGTCGGACCCCTTCAGCTGCACTGGCTGCACTGCAGCCCTATATGGAAGCCGGGGAGTGAAGGAGGGGGTGGCTGGCGTTAGCGCTGCACTAGGCGCTACGTGCTAAGTGCTGAGTCAGTCAGAAGGGAAGGGTGGCAGGAGTGGGGGAGAGCAGGGTGAAGGTCGATGAGGAGCCGAGTGGCCTGAGAGCACCTGGTGTCTCTACGCATGTGGTGCAAACTACATCCATTCTTCTTATTCGTTTTCTTCTCTTTTTTTCTCTCCACTGAGTTCCTTAGATGCCCTCTGTCAGGCTACTGGTTAATCACACAGCCAGCTGGCTATTAAGGAGAGTGTGAGAAAAGGCTGTCTGCTTGTTAGTTTATACAATTATGGCCTTTTCACAGGCAGCGGTAAACAATGAAACAACATGAAAAGAGATGGATATAAGCAGACATTTACATTTACATTGACCTTTACACAAATTGATTTATTTTGCATAAACTATACTAAAGCAGTATCGGTCTCTTTCTTTGGAAATGCAAATCAATTTATTTCTTATGAACTTCACCTAAAGCAGTATCCGTCTATTTCTTAGGAAAAATAAACGTTCTTTGGAAGTGGAGCATGGGCTTTGTGTTGCTGATGTCTACCAGTAGCACAACAAGAGTCCCATATCAAGATCCTAGTTTGGGATGGGAATGGAACACGCACACACACACACCCAGACAGACAGACACACAGACAGACACACAGACAGACACACAGACAGACAGACAGAGACAGACAGACAGACAGACAGACAGACAGACAGACAGACAGACAGACAGACAGACAGACAGACAGACAGACAGACAGACGTGGGAAGGGAGCCATACAAATCTGTGGAGGAGTGAGGCTAGCGAGTGTTGCTCACCATGGGGTCCCTCTCTCCACCCACTATGTTCTTGACGGCGCCGTCCTTGAGGGCCAGGCTGCGCACTGTGCTGCTCTCGCTGTCGGCCACGAAGAGGCAGCCCCAGGGCTCGGCGGGGGCCGGCGCCAGGCCTGACGGCTGGGCGAAGGCGGCCTTGTGCGGGTAAGAGTTGTTGCGGTTCTCCTCGTTGCCGCTGCCCGCAAAACGGATGCAGGTGCCCTGCTTGGAGTCGCTGTGAAACGGAACGGGAGCTGAAGTTAGAGAGTGGTATTTATGAAGTGCTGGGAGTATGGAGATTTAAAGCAGCAGTAAGGAGTTTTGGCATGACACTAGTAAGCTAACTATTTAAAAGACAATGCAAAAATCTTGCGTACACCACCAAAAGCCTATTTGGCACTGATAAAAGGTCGCAAACATCACTGGTGTCTTTTGGCAATACAGTTGGCATTATTGTGCTGTGAAGGCTTCTCTTACATTTAAGTTCCAGCCCTGAACACAGAACTACATAGTGCATATCCTGCATGGTTAATGGGAACAATAGTATCGTTACGATACATGTAATTGTCTGTCATATCATGATCACATACCATGAAAATTAATTTAGAGATGATAACAAAACTAGTTGCCTAAGAAAACATCCCTCAAAAAGTGGCTGAATGTTGCATAATGTTGCTTTAAGTCAAGATGTAAAGTGGGCCCATAAACTTTGCTGATGGTGGTCAGATGTTTCGGACTTTAGGGGCCATTCTTCGAGATGAAACTTTAAGCCTGAACGCCCAACACGGTTCTCCAGAGAAGCGCAGATTTTAAAAACCAAATTCAGCACCTGCTGTTTTTGAGCTCCGTCCACAGCTCCAGATGTCTAGGTCACAAGCTAAGCCAGCAGCCTGCATATGTCAAGCTGGGAGCTTAAAGAAATAACATTCTGGGCGAGAAACTTCAAGTCGAGTCAAAACGCAAACAATCAAAATGGAGAGCAAAGTGAGGGTGATCCCATGCTAGTTTACATTTCAACAAGGCCGCCAACGAGAGTGCAGTGGATCACACAGGAGGGAGGGAGGAAAGGAGAGAGGGAGAGAGAGAGAGAGAGGGAGGGAGAAGGAGGACAAAGTGACCTGGCTGAAACCCCTGGCTCCTTCTTCGCAGCTGCCTCCGTCAACCCTTTACACAACTGCATCAGAGTCCAAGCTACACCTGGCAGAGCTCACTGCTAAACAGCAAGTTGTCAACTTGAGACATGCAGGCTGCAGGCTTAGCCCCTTGATCCAGATCACCTTCTTTCACAACACCCCCTTACACTCACATTCACAGTGCACCTCCTCTCTGCTCTCCATGGACCATCGGTTGGCTTGATTAGAGTTAGTGCTGTGCGTTTCTCCTCTGAACAGGGCTCCTAATCACTGCAGCCTCATTATTGTTCCTCAGCTGGAAGTCGAAAAGTCGTTAAAAGCCTCAACCAAATGGATAGATGTAATTCTTAACCAGCGGCGAGGTCATAGGGATGACCTTTGAGAATGCCTTACACAACTGTGTTATAGTGAGAAGTGTATTTCCTGCTTAGAAGGCAGTGGTGGTGGTGATGGTGGTGGTAATGGTGGTGGTGGGCGGCAGGTGATAGTTGCCAGCTCACCTTCCTTTGGGCAGTTTGCCGTCCTCCAGGAACAGTGCCCAGATCTGGTGGGTCCCGGCCATGGCGATCCATAGCACACCGTTTTCTGCACCACCTGCACACGCACCAAGCCAGAGAAAGAGAACAATAAAGGAGAAGAAAAAAGGAAAAGAGGAGGAGGGGAAGGGAAAACAAGATTCAAATCAGTAAGGCATGATGCCACTGCTGACCGATTGAGAGGGAAAAACACACATAAAGTACTTTCTCTGGTATGCACACCAGTACTTGCATGTACACAAGTACTAAACATGTGCATTACATGCATGCATGGATGGATGGATGCATACATGCAGTGAGATGAAACAAGACTACACCAGAGGAGCCAAGGCCAACAGTGTCAAACACTTTGAACTGTGGGATGCCCAGCAGCTCAAGATTTGGCAAGAGGGGTCCGCTTCCCACCTCTCCCCAGAGAGGAGCACTGCCGCCTGGGCAAACGCCCTCCTCCAAGCCCCTTATCTGGCTCCACAGTGGGATCCAGATAAAAGCCTCAGCCTGCCTTTATGCATGTATGCATAGCAAACATGCGCGCTGTCACTGGTGCTTTGCCCAGGCCTTATATCACCGGCCACCTGATGGAGGAGATTCATTATGGAGACAGCCATCCACTTTAAATGGATTAATTATTCATGCCTCTGTGTATTAATATGCAATGTGTTTGGGGGAGCCTTTTGCATTCATTTGGAGAATGGATCTCTGTGTGTGTGTGTGTGTGTGTGTGTGTGTGTGTGTGTGTGTGTGTGTGTGAGAGAGAGAGGCAAAGGAATACATTTATGTGAGGATAAAGCAGATTGCATCTGGTGTGTGTGTGTGTGTGTGTGTGTGTGTGTGTGTGTGTACATTCACCCGTGTGTTTGTTAGTGAAAGAGAAGACAATCATAATCCACCTAACCCCAAAAAAGACAGAATGGAAATTACATTCAAGTGCTTTTCATCACCTCCTTAGCTGGCACGTCCAACGAGTTATGTGTGTGTGTGTGTGTGTGTGTGTGTGTGTGTGTGTGTGTGTGTGTGTATACATGAGTGTGCATGCACTTTAGATGAGAGGAAAGAGGGCCAGTTACAGTCCCGTCTAACAACTAACAATAGCCCCTAATGGCACTGTTCTTATCAGAGGCCATTCGGCTCTGGACTGCAGCTCTGCCATTCACACTCATTAAAGAAAGAGAGAGAGAGAGACAGAGAGAGAGAGAGAGAGGGAGATGGGGAGAAAGAGATAACAAAGATCACAGTGCACTCAGTCAGATGAGAGAGAAAGAAAGAAAGAAAAGAAAAGAAAAAAAATAAATTATGAAAGAAACGGTACATTCAAGAGAGCAGGAGTGAACTGCATCAAATCATTGTTCATTTCAATCTGAACAGCATTTAGGCCCACATATGGAAGTCCTTCAAACAAAACAAAAAAAAAACAAGAAAGCAAGGACAGAAAAAAAAGGTTCTAATCCATCAAACGGCCCTAATAAAACAATCAGGAACTTTGACGCGAAACTTCAGATGTTCTCTTCAGAAAGACGTCATGTTGCCCAAACTTTCTCTCCTTCTTTATCTGGCCACGCACTAATGGCGGTGGGCTTTCTGAAACACGCTGCTGATAAGGCCAAGCACACACACAGGCCTCCCAGGCACTATCGGAGCCAATCTAAATGCATAGGTTTAAATTTAGAGGGGAGCCTATTTTGCTTTAAAATGAAGAGAGGCCTATCTTGTTTACCCAGTGGGGGTGGCGATGACGGAGGTGATGAGGGTTCGGGTGTGTGTGTGTGTGTGTGAGTGAGAGAGAGGGAGATGAGGAGATGGGAACACAGGAGGAACAGCAGCGGGAGTCTCCGGGGTGAACGGGAGGAGTGTGCTCCACACACACGGTGGTCAAATCAGCCCTGCGAGGCCCACGCAAATGCAGAGAAATGGTCAACCAAACGGACACACACACACACACACACACATACACACACACTGACACACAGACACACACACACACAGACACACACACTTGCTGGAGCCACAGGTGGGAACTTGTGTAATGACAAGGACAAACATATGACTGTGTACACACAAATGTGCTACCACACACTGCCGTGGACAACACATATATATGCACTATGTGTGTATCCATATGCCTCAGACTCGTCTGCAACACACACTCAATCTACAGCACTGCATCAGTAATGTAGGAAAGACTGGACAGACTCAATTCAGCTTAAGTTCTTCATCTGTGAGAGCCGACAGAGACCCAACCCAAAATGTGTCTTCCCTCCGTCTGTCGGTCGGATCTGGGGACCGTCGAAAACACGACACGGCAAAGTTGAGCTAGTTTTTTTTTTATTTGCACCCGCACACTCTTTCAACATCTCTGCAGGAACAGCATGCCAGTCATCCAAAAGCCTGCAGCTGGCTCCCTTTTTGTCTGATTCCTCTGAAAGTGAGCGAGCTACACAACTCCTTCCTACGCAGCCCCCTCCCTCCCACCCCCAGGCCCATATCTCCATATCACAGTGGCGAGATCAATCAGCCTTTAGTCAGATCCTGATTAAGCTCGTCAGCTTTCTCTTGGACCAAAAGCTTGCCGTGCGCCACACAATCAAACTTCAGGTGTCTGCACGTATGCAGATAGTCAAACTGGCCTGAGGAGACAAGTGATTCGCTGAGACAAGAGCCGCTTGACGCCTCTTTTATCAAATGTTCTGACTCTAGTACCTCTCACATCATTCATTGCATTGAACTACTCCGTCACTGTGAGAGACGAATAGAAACAGTCACACAAATCCACCTCTATATACAAATTGCAGTTTGTGCAGATCTTTGTCAAGTATGATGACGCCATCTCATCATCTCCTATTTCTTTCACTAATTTTTTTAAGGTGTTGCTAAGACGGCAGTGAGTGCTTAGTGAGTCCCTTTGGCGTTCAGCTCTCTTATGCTAATACGTCCCAGCGCCTTTGGCTAGCAACCTGTGGATGTCACGGTCTAAACACAACCAAAGAGGCGTGTTTGTTCTGGAACAAATGTCCCCGTTTTCAAACTGCAGTGGCCCTCACTTCTGGAAAGAGAGAGACTGCAGTCCAGACTCCGAAGACGCGTGACATCTGCAGAGATGAAACGGCACACAACTTCAAACGGAAGCTTGTTATTAGGGCCGGCCAGATTGAGGGAAAAGATAGAAAGGGATGGGGGAGGGGGTGGTGGTGGTGGTGGTGGGGTGTTGGAGGAAAGCTCTGTTGACTTTAAAGAAAAGTCAAAAAGTGCATGAATAAAAAATAAAAGCTTGGTGAAAGTGCTTCTGGCTGAGAAAATTATTCTAAGTGAGATATTAAACTTTATGAAGGGGAGACTGATGGAGGAGCCGAATGCTAAGGAGAGCGAAGCAGACAGAGAAGCATCTGAGTGAGTTAGTGATTGTGTGTGTGTGTGTGTGTGTGTGTGTGTGTGTGTGTGTGTGTGTGTGTGTGTGTGTGGGTATGGGAATGTGAGCCAATGTGAAAGAGTGAATAAGCTAAGGACCATAGGGGATCACCTGCTGTTCCCAGGGCCACATCCCAGGGTGAGCTGATTGGCTGTTGTGGTCCCATGGCTCCGCCTTCTTTGTCGGTCCCCTGCGTTCCCAGGCCAGCTAACGTGGTGACCTTGCCTGCTGACATATCAATCTGATGGAGGAAGGGATAAACCAATCAGACACTGTGCCATCCCACTGTACCAGGCCCACTTATTCTGATCAGCGCGTTCATTTAGTGATTGTTAGCTTGATAACGTTAAGCCAAAAATTATGAATTGTTTTGTGGTTACGTTTACACAATTATATGTTGTTGTTGCAATAATTATGCAGGATGTGTGTCTCTATAACCTTTTATCATGCGGCATGATTCATGCCTGGCAATCGAAATTGGAAGCGAAAAAAAAAAACAAGCCTGCCTTGTTTGATTGTTTGTGAAAGGTCAGGCTGGGTCAGTGGCAAGGCATGCCGGGCCAGGAACAAGACGAACTGGTAAGGCTATTGCCTGTGGTATTAGTCTTGTTAAGCTCATTGCATCATGCTTTGATGTGGTGTGATTCCTGTAGGCGATCTAAAGGTATTAAATATGTCAGGGCGGTTGGACTGTGAGGTGTGCTGTGTGTGTTGCACCCGCCCAGGAGTTGTGTGCTCCTTCTGCCTCCGCTATGTGGTACATCTAGTTATAGATATCTACATCAATATCACTTCATGCACATAGATATGGCATCTACTCAACCGTTTTCAATACAATTTTAAATGTCTAGAAAGTGAATGTCAGTGCAGAGAGTAGAGTAGAAAAAAGTCAGATAAGAGTAGATAGAGTAGAGAAAAGTAGAGAAAAGTCCCTTCACACTTTAAGTGCTAGTCAATTTGGATGGTAATGGTTATATTGAAAATCTATAGTTCACAGGAGAGAATCTGTGTTTAACTTAAAAAGATGCTATTAAACATTAGTATTTGAATTTTAATATACCTCTTTTGTGTTCTACATCAATTCCTTGATTTTACATTCAAATATCCATTATAACAAGCCTCAGTCGAAGAAAAAAAATATGAATCTATACTACATCACAGCAAAATTGATTTTTTTTATTGTATTTTTTGTTTTATTGATTGACGGCACTACTTTTTTTATTTTCAGTAGATGAAGCCATGCAGGACTGAAGGACTGACACCTTGGCCAGTGAGAGTTGCTCACCTTTCTGATCAGGTGGTTCTCCGTATCGGCCACGTACACTGTGTCTCCTCGGATGGCCACGCCCTGCGGGGAGTTGAAGAGCGCCTCCGACAGGTCTCCATCTCTCCACCCGCTCTCAGGACCTATCAGAGCAGAGCATGGCACACCCCACAGGCCCAGTCATTTAGGCACAGTTCCTTAGCAACCTTAGCTTCTCAAAGTTCAAGGCCTTTAACCTGGTCAGCACCAAGTACTGAAGTCATCCTGAAAGCCTCCCTGAGACCCTAGGGTTGCTAAATGACAGAGGATCTATCATTGTGAACTCACTATCTCAGTTTCTATGTTGTCGCTAAAAAGTTTTGGGAAACAAACCTCATGCAGTGCAAACTGTTTGGTGATTATTTGTGTTCAAGTCAATACATCAGCAGGATCTAGAGTGCGCAGTTGTTTCCTATCTTTACTGAAAATAATAACCTCATGCTTCAAGGTTGCTCCGCACACCCACCAAGCGCCAAGGAGAATGAGGAACGGGCTCCATTTACTTGGTGGTAGGATAATTCATTCTACGTATCTTTATTCCATTCAACAGAAATGCAATAATAAAAGGTAGGCTCACCAGGGCGGGGCCAGATCTAAATGTGTGCCTCGCTACACCAAGAGCCCAGTGTAGGAAACACACGCCAGCCTTGCCACCCACGCACCCACGCGCACACGCACACACACACACACACACACACACACACACACACACGCTCTGTTCACCACATCACCCACCCGCCCACTCACTCACTCGCCAATCCACTACACAATGAGAGCCAGCCTGTGAGACTGGCACAGCAGGGGGTGCGGGGCTGGCATGCACCCACCTCCCACCTGGCAGAGCACCTGCCCAGTTCTGGACACGACCAGGACTCTGTGGTGCCCGGTGTCCGCGATGACCAGCCTCTTCCCAGTCTCGTCCACGGCCACCTTGCCCGGAAATGAGAGGACCGTGACGGGTAGGGAGTCCCGGTACAATCTGTGTGGGGGTGGAAGCAGGCAAATCAGAGGAGACGTGGAGTGGGAATCTTAACTCCCCAGGCTGTCGAAGGAATACAACACTGCACTCACAATAAGAGCAGAGTTAATGGCTCCTGTTGCTCCTGTTGTGCTGGTAGAGCGAGGTGATTACACCAAGGTCATGGATATAATCCAGGAATCACACGTATTGACAAAAAAGATTATCTGCACAACTTTGGGGTGCTTTTGAGATTGACCGCATTAAATTACATAATAAAAATGTTATTAAAAACACTTGTACACTTGATGGTAAAGAGTGCTTCAAAGCTCTAGGTTCTCCTTTGCTCAAACCGTTGTGAAACTGATAATTAGCCTGAAAGCTACGGAAACCCTTGAGCAAACCCTTGAGAGCTACGGAATTTATCTTTGCTCATTATAAAGAGCCATTCCATGTTTACCATCACAAAAGGCCTTCACTACTCCCCCACAAACAAACAAAACAAATAAACAGAAAACAAATATCAAGCCCCAAATGTAGCTCAAAACCGTGTCCCTCTACCTGATCCCCACGCTGTGACCCTTGATCAGCCCCTGGTCGCCGTAGTGCTTGAGGGCGGCGCGGGCAAAGAGCTGCAGGCGCGGGCCGTGGCCCTCACCCACCAGGGAGAAGAGCAGGTTGCCGCGGGGCCCCAGCAGCACCAGCGTGGGCCAGCAGGCCACCTCCAGCTCCTGCCAGAGACGTGCCTCGCCGTCGTTCACCACCGGGTGCGCGATGGCGTAGCGGAGCACGGCGCTGCGCACGTTGGCCAGCACGCGCTCATTGGGGAACTTGGCCGAGTGGACGCCCACAACCACCAGTCCATCTGTGAATGAGGTAAGGGGAGAGAGGGAGAGAGAGAGAGAGAGAGAGGGAGAGGTAAGGGGAGGGGAGAGAGAGAGAGGTAAGGAGAGAGGATGGGGATGAGGGAAAAAAAAGATGAATAAGATAAATGAGAAGAGAAAAGGAGTGATGCAAGGAGACAGCCAGGGAGGGATGGAAGAGAGAAGAGAAACAGACGGAGAAAAACACAGCCTTGGTCATTTCTTAGTTCACATAAATGCTTTGAATGATTTCACTCCTCCTCCTCAGTGCCACAATTTACTGAGTGTGCTAGCAGGATGAAATGGGCCATTCAAGCATTATGTAATGTGGACGGCACAAAGGAAAAAAATGAGCCGGACATCTTTAAACTAAGTGGACTCGATTCCATTGACTTCCTTTCGCAAAGCATTGAAGGTTTTTTTCCTCTTAAAGTAAAGACTGCAGAGATTGCTGTCCGATAGCCAACCTTTGCCTGAATTCCTCCTTCCAAATGTGGCGTGAATAATGGGTACGGCGCAGTCAAAATGACATTTTTTTTTGTCCCAAACTGATCAGAATGTCCTGAAACTCAGGGAGCCATCATTATTAAAATACCCAAAAGGTGAATTCAGGGTATCAGGAAAAATTAAATAAAAGAAGATATGCTAGGAGCTGAAAGAGATGAAATTAGAAATGTTTAATTTAATAGGATGATGTGCTGGAAAAAGTTTGAAAGGGAACATTCAAATTGGAAAGTTTAGTGAGATCTTTAATGTGTTTTCACATGATGACCCCCCTAAGGCTTCTTCCCTCCACTTGGGAAGAGACTTGTTTAAACCCCCCACCCTCTCTCAAAAAGATTCCGCCATGACAGCTGAATAATAATGTATGGGCGTATGATGACCACACTGCATGAATAGTCAGTCAGTCAGAAACGCTCATCCTGGTATAAATGGGGATGTTGCCAATCATTCTGTCAGCGTTGCTTTTTTTTGCCGCTTTGCTTTTGTCTTGCCTGACAGCCCTAGTGACACGCTCCAGCTCACAGCCACGTCCAGGTTCGGAATCGGAACCCAGAATTGAAACTGTGGGAGGAAGGGGCTCAATCGCCATTGCTTTTGATTATTTGAAATCTTCTGGAACAGATGGTGAGAAAAAGGACAGACAAAGGCTCAGACAACTGACGTGACGTGATGTGATGTGACGCGGCGCGGTGTCACTCGGCTCCCTCTGCCTCGGCGGCGCCACTGCAGTCACTCTTTCCAGAGGAATGATTTACGATCAGATCTAACACGGCCCGCTCCTCTGCATAGCTGCCCAGTGAAGTCAGACTCAGTACCCATGGAGGACGGAGGTGACCTGAACGCATGACTGAGGACGAAGAGGAAAAAAAAAAAAGAAGAGGAGGAGGTGGTGACTGAAGTATCCTCCATCCCTCCTAAACCACACCTCTCTCACCAACACATTTTTACTTTCCAAGAATTCCATTTGTTTTTACAAGCTCGTCAGAGAAATGAAAACACTCACGGAAAGATATTACACTATAAGAGACCCAATTGGTCCCTTCATGGTTTCAGATTTCATATTAGGCCCCTCCAGTGCAGTGAAGTATAAAAAGAAAATTGGATTTACTCCCTTTTCTCAGAACACGTACACCAGTAAGAGTAAATGAACTGATGCTGTAGTGTGGAGGTCTAGCCTGAATCTTTGAGCATGAAGTCAATGCTTCCTGCAAACTTTGCAAAAGGTCCACAGTTAACATATGGTTTACTTGCACACACACATTTATTCATTTATTCACATCCAGGGAGCTGCCTAAGGGGCCTTAACATGGAACGCTCATTAAAGAAGAAAACTAGGATGAGGCTTAAGCCACTATTCAACAGCTTATACAATTATAATTAACACAATTTGAATGGACACAGAAATAATATATATTTAAACAAAAAAACAGTACTGCTACCAATATTTAAGCTAAAAAGAAACTCTGATAAGCACTCAGAAATTAGCATGCTTGGAGTAATAACAGACAATGACAAGTCTTCTTCTTAGCTGTTCAAAGCACAACTATACTCCAAGGCCTCTCTGCACATAGAGGAGCCAACAAGAAGCGGAACTCATTTCCAGTAGTGGACAACTCTTCACTTGGATTCATTCTGCCCTGAAGCGAGCTGTCGCTGTTCTCCCCCCGTTTCCAAGTCTTCTGTCTGATTGCCTATTGTTTTCAAAATGGTGTCCAGCCGCCTGACTGCTGTCTGCGTAATTTAACTGAAATGTCACAGGGAAAGGAAAGAGAGAGACCCCCCTTCCTTCAACCCCCACATCCACACACACACTCACACTCGCACACTCGCACACACACACACACACACCTCGATAAACTCCCGCCGTACACATCCCCAGGGTGGAAACAGTGCTCTGGTGATGAATGGAGATGGCGTTTTTTACATTTTCCAGACAGATGGCTGTTTACACATTCAGGCGCCGATAGTCCATCACAATATTAAAATTCATAACTTTAGCCATGGTACACAGGAAAGAAATGCAAAACACATTGGGCAAGGAGGAGGAGGGGATGGAAGGAGTGTTATGATGGGTTGTCCTTTCCACTTATAGATTGCAAAATGCACCTGCCTTGAGCTAAAAAAAGGGCAGCCTCGGCATGTGCTGGTAATTTCATTGTGCTTTGGTCCTTGGCCGGACGGCTGCCGAGACTCCCTCCTTGGGGGAACGTACACGGCAGGTGCCATTAGACTCAGCGGGCCACACAGAAAAAGGCAGGATTTTGGCTAAATGCAAGCATTGCGCAGAATATATTCATCTCAGAGAGGAAACAAAGAGCGATAAAAGAGAGTCCGTATCAAGATGGGAAACTGAGAATGCTTTGGCAGAGATATTATGACAGCAGGGGATCCGTTTAAATATTTCTCAGCCTGAATGATTTTGTGTGTAGTATTTTGCCAATGAAAACAAAGTGGAGGAACCCCCCCCCCCCCCCCCCCCTCCCCCACTGTATTGTATTTCTTTCATACACAGACACAGACATACAAATTTGCAAAATGGACCCCTGTATTATTAAAAAAACAGCCTGTACCCCACTTATATACTGATGTCCAATAGGCTGAAATCACTCTGCATTTGAGTGGGCTAAGGGGTTAAGGTTTGGGGCCATGGGTGGCAACGTAAGCCCCCGAGCTGCTGTTCAGGAGGCAGTAACACAATGTACCAGAGACCATGCCAGGGATGAAGCAGGGCCAAGTGCACAAGATAAGTAGTGAGAATGGGTAATGGGGAGGGGGTACGACTGGGCTGCTGTTTCCCTGAGATGATCCCAGAGACGTGGGCATGAATGGACCGCTGACAGCTGGGAGGTGATAGCGCCCCTGCCGTATGCTGGGCTATTATAAGGTCCGGCTAGGCAAGAGAACGGCATGTACAGACAGAACACTTACACACACAGACACACACATCCCCCCCCCCCCCTAAAACCACTGGCAAAGAGAGAAAGGGAGCGGGGTAATGAGAGAGAGAGAGAGAGAGCGTGAGAGAGAGAGGGTCAGAGTAAAGACTTGGCAAAGACTCCGTAGACAATAGTGCCAAATGTAAATGTAGGCTAATCCAGGTAACTATACAACAAATTTGTAAAAACAAATATAAACAAATCTCAATCCATTTGCAAGTGTACCGTGAGACTATAATACATTTTTTTAATATATCTTTAAAGTCCATGAACTTCTTGTCGTAAGATCTCTTCTTTTCAATGGCAAGGGTAGGCTCTGCTTCATTCACCACTGCCTCAATGCTGTGGATTTCAGAGTTTGTGATGGGAAAGGCAATGAGCTTTCATAGGCGACGTGACAACGCTTATAACAACTGCAAATGTCCCCGTCAGCTGTTAGCCAAGTGGATTGACAATCTGAATTGGGCAAGGATGATAGTGAAACCCAGCAAATATAGACGTGTATCAGTAAGGGAAAACTGGTGGAAGAGAGTTTTTATACACTGGTGATTACCTCTGTTTTAGAGAAACCACTGAAGAGTTAAGGCAGGTGGTACAACTCCACGTTAAGTGGCTGAAGAGAAATTGAAGCGCTTCATTGTTAAGGCTATCAATAAAATGTATAAGACCTTCTTGCCTGGAACTGAAATTGTGGTGCTGGCAGCTTGGGCTTTTGCCCCACATAAGGTTGCCTTTTACTGAGCATGAAAATGCTATTTCAGAGGTAGAGACATTTGAGAGAATCATGAAGAAGGCAGGTAGGAAATGGAAGAGCACGGTAAGGTAACAGTTGAAAATCATGGGGTAAAGCTACGGAGAGGATGCAGATTTTTCTTTGAAAGCAAGATGAGAACTACATGAGAAGCAGCGGTTTCTCAGGCAAAGCAAGGCCAATGGATGAACAGGCGTAATGCTGAGAAGACGAAGATCAGATGGAGAGAATTGTGGGCTAAAGCTGCTTGTTGTTGTTTGCCTTCTCACTCCATAGCGGAGCATAGGCCATCGATAGCGAGTTTCCACCAGATTTGGTATCCACTTGTCTCTATGTTTCTGTAATCCAGTAAATCCCCTGAGTGAGGGTTTGGTCCATCCAGCTTCGGTTTACAGAGCTGAACTGGTTTTCCCAGTTGGTCTGAAATCCAAGTACTAACCAGGCCCAGCACTGCTTAGCTTCCGAGCTATGGATGCTTACCACATTAAATTCATTGCTGGAGCCATTTATGATGTCCTCCCAACTCAGGATCACTGATGTCAGGAGGTGGATGAAGTAGGAAGCTGCAAGTTTTGCATGGGACATACAAGACCAGTGGTCACTCAAAAGGAGCTTATTTAATTAATTCTCTGAGGCTACTGAAAAAGAGAGACAGTGGTTATGGGTGAGATGCTCACAGACTTATTGGGGACAGAATTAAATGGGACATTTTCAACCTGGGCCCTATTTTTAGATCTTTCTGGGTCCAAAGGATCTTCCACAGCTTAGTTTTAAATGGGATAGTTTTAAGGTTTGAAATACTTTATTATATGATGAAAATACAGCCTAAATGATGTATCAATTATTTCTTATGCAGCGATTGCCATTGTTTGTCTGATAATCAAATGCTTTTGAGATCACAATAAGCATCTGTTATTATGCGGCCAAAATATTAGCCCCCTTGTAGTTGACCTCATCTCTCTCTCTCGTTCATCATCACATTTCAACATGCACAACCTTGCACACATGCTGCTGCTCATCCGTGACCCTCAGAGATCATCTCTAATGCCAAATATGGTCAGTATTGTAGTATGAGCTGTAGGCATATTATTTTAATTGCAACCTGATGCAAACACAAATCACTTTTTTATAATCTTCCTTCCTCTTTCTCAAACCTTATTTAAATTGATTTAAAGAGATTAGCAAGTGCAGTGAAAGTGCAGTGCATTCAAGGAATTCATGTTGCCAGAGCCTTATTTTAACAGCAACAACCCTCCCCAAAATAATGCTATTAAAAGCATTCAAATCTTGAAAATATCAGTTAACTTACTCTTTTTGTCACAGATAATGATCATTGTGTCAGCCCTATAAAAAAAACCTTCCTTGTAATGCAACGATAAAGGGGGATTCATGCCCCTGAGGCAGCCTACTGAATGGTTGGTGGAACGTTTCTTCATGACACTACAGCAAACCCTGTCAATAACACACACAGGCCCATGCTCTACCATGCTGTACTGTACATAGTGCAGAATGCAATTGACCCACATGCAGAAAGACTGTTTATGCAGCATTGCTCAGACAAACAAGGGTAAACGATACATTAGCCAAGGTCTGATCCCCCGCTTGTGTTAAGAACACTGAACCGAGTACTGCACGTGGCGAAATTCTATAGGTGGCAAATGGGGGAGGGGGGCTACGCTGAATGATTCACTCATTCTGGCTCATATTGCAAATGTGCCATATGAATGGAAGAAAGAACACTTGAGCTCTGGGGCAGACAGCCTTCCTCATACTCAACTTACATAGGGTGCACTGAACATGACGGGTTTCTGAACTGAATCCATAAAAACAATGAATGAATGAAAGCTTGTCAACTTCTTATAATTAGGCAACTTGATTTCATCCCTTGCTCAGTCACACACAGATGGGGCAGAGGGACACTAAAGGGTGGCGTCTCGTGAGGAGTGGGAGCTCTTTGCGTCACTTTTGTGTCTTCGTGTACCTTTAACTGAGTGCTGTTGCTCCAGTTGATGAAGGTCGGGTAGGATGTGCATGCAGTTGATGCAGCAGTACGTGAAGAAGTCGAGCACCACAACTTTTCCAGCAAGCTCCTTGGCCAAAGACAGCGTTCCTTCTGTGTTCAGCCATTCTAAATCTGAAGCAGAAGAAACATGTAATTCAGTATTATAGTTAAACCCCGTGTTTGCTGTATGCAAAGCCATTACAACTAAAGATGTGCGTTAGCTGGGATGAAAGACACAATATTAGCAAATTCATATTTCAGCCATTCCGACGTTACAAGACTTGCAAATACCGGAAGATAATTTTGACCAAATAAGGCTATCACAGTGCGACTTCCTATTCACAGTGTGTCGGTCATAACAAAAAATGAATATAACGCTAAATGAATGTAGCGCTAATTCCAGGAGATACTGTAGTAGCACTATTATGTTGTTTTGCCTTGTGTATGTGTATGGAGATTACATGAAAGAATGCGACAGCTAGTGTCAAACCTAACAGTAAGTTAGCCAACACTTGCCACACCAAGGAATGAAGTCCAATGCCCGTTTACAGCACCCACCTGGTTCGAAATCAGGAATTTTCAAGTCTCCCTTATCGTCCAACTGGTTCAAATACTGATATACAAGGTTTTCCTTCTCTTCATCTGTAGTTACGTCTTCCAGGGCGTATTCCAATTGGCTTTGAACTGGAATTAGAGCCGTCAGGCTACTGTAAGACGCCATGTTTCCAACAACACAGTACTGTGAGTAAAATCAACTTCTATTCTCGTTCTGAACTTTCCCCATTAACCAAACACTTAAGAATCAATGCTTTGTTATAATCTGTGAAAGAATAAAGTTAACATTAAAATTAAATAAACGTCCCAATAAGTGCTAACATCTAAGGTTTTAAAATAATTTAGGGGGAATCTCTTAGTAATGTTTGGAAAACGCTGATGCATATCGTTTTGTGTAGATAGTTTTAATGCTTTGGCGGTAATCACGACGTTACACACGGATTCAAGCCGTGATTCATAGCGGGCTACAGTAGTGGTATGGCCATTTGTTTTTGCTTTGTTTTCAGAATTAATGAAATAAATCTACAGCGATTGAATGTAGTCTTCCTCGCTTCATGTTCTCGTGCGGACACCTGACAATCTAGACGGTGCTAGTTGTGACAGATTCAGTAGCCTAGAATGCGATCATTTAGCTACCCCAGTGATGTTCCAAAACAAGCCTCATCTGAAAAACATCATTATTTGTGTTTTGAACTAAGGCATAACGTCTATGTGTTACTACACAAATGTCACAAAGCGGCTCTGAGAGTGACATATGGGAATACAAATCTCTGAGGAAGACAAATCAACATAATGACAGTCAAAATGCGAAGGGTAGTAGACAGGCGAAGGGCAAGAGAAAACACGAGTCGGGAACAGAGCAAAGGTCCAGCAAAAACAAGAAAGCCTCCACAACGAAGGCTGGTGCTTGTGTTAACAAAAGAACAAGTGCAAACACGCAGTCTCGAAATGACTCGATACAAATGAATGAAGTGAATGTTGGACTGCCCACCCAACCACTGCCATCGGACAAAGCATGCGAGGACAAGCCTCTCACCGTGACCGAAACTGAAAAATCCTCACCAACAAAAGGACACTGTCCAGTTTGTCAGTTGCCATTTTCCATATTGGTGGTGCAGTCTCAACGATGGCACGTCGCAGAATGCCTGGAAACCTCTGGACATGACAGCAAAGGTAGGCAGGCTACTGATTGTGATCTGATTTTGTCATTATGGTAATGACCACATTTCATTAGATTTCAGGTCAGGTCATGTCATGTCATATTTCTAAATATTTATAACATTTAGGAAAGTTAATTTGTATTTTGTCCTCAGAGTGCCCAGACGGGGTTCGGTGTTCATCTACCATTCCCAGCCACTACAAGAAGTACAGCCACTTTCTGCTAGCTCACAGCAGGGCTGTCAGTGATGACAGCGGGTTTGTTCTGTATGAAGAGACGTTGGCTGATCATACGACTACCTCCTCTCCCTCCCTAAAGATTCAAAACAATATACACAGTGCCACTTTGGACAGCCCTCTGGGTAGTGCAGTGAGTCCTTCCTCACCCTACAACAGAAGTGCCTCTCCCAGCCCCGGACAAGCTGGGCCTGGCCAGTCCTCTACTACCTCAAGGTCTAACGCCCTGCTGCTGCTACGCTCTCCAGCTCTAGGGGACATCAAAAAGAAGAAAGGCTGGTCACCTTCTGAAAAACGAAACAAACCTCTGCCCAAAGCAAAAGTTTCACCTAAAGTGACGCTGGATAGCGACACGAACAAGCCTGTTTGCAATAATCCAGTCAATATGGACATTAAAACAGATGTGGTTTATGCAACTCCCCCTCTTGAGCCGGATAGCTTGGACCAACCCACAACGTCAGGTGCCATTAAAGAGGAAGGATTTTCTGATTATATTGAAGATGATTACATTTCCTTTTCACCTCTCTCTGAGTTACCCAATCACACTGAGGAACACAAGGACCAACTGCGAAGAGAGTTATTTCCAAAGGAGTGCATTGACTCTCTGAGTGACAGTGATGACCTCTTCACTGAGTTAAGGGACCAGTGTGACGCAGAGCAGTCTGAAGACTCCAAAGACATCCCCCTCGTTAAGGGAGAGCCGTCCTATGATGCCTACTTGGAGTTAACGAGCACCTCGTTAGCACATCCACATGAACTAAGTAAGCCTGGGTCCACAGGTGTTGCTGAACTTTATCCTCCACACAGCTTTTCCGTGGCAAATTCAGAGACTAGTGACAAGACTCTTTTACAGTCTCCCCAAAGTCTAGTTCTGGAGCATCTTCGTGAAAATGTATCAAGCCAGGTTTTCGATACGGGTGTTGAGCAAAATCCCTGTAGCCAGTTAAACCAAGGCCTGTCTCAAAAACAGCTCTCACAAACATCCACCCAGCTGTGCTCCACAACCATGGCTCCTAGGAAGCCCCAAAGCAAGGCAGCAGCCATGTCCTCTGGGCACAAACAGACGGACATTGGGGTCTTCTTTGGGTTGAAACCACTGAAGGATCCTGGGATGAAAACAGCTGGAGAAGGAGGTAGCGATAACCTTTCCTCTGTGCAGAACTCCCAGCAGACCTCAGAAGCTCCAGTGAAGAATGCTGGTCGGTCTGGGTGGAGAAAGAAAGACCCGGAGGTGGGTCCTGGATCCACCGGGAATGGGGAGGCCCAGCATATGCAGACGGAAGGAGGGAAAAGACAAGGGGGTTGGAAGAGCTGGAACACAAGAGGACAAGGTCAAGTCAGGTCTTGCCCCTTCTACAAGAAAATTCCAGGTGAATGTGCACTCCCCTTCTTTGCCTGCATAGTTTTTAATACCATATCTCAGTCAAGTCAAATGCAATAATCCCTGTCATGAATTGTGTCTCCTGTCTCCAGTGATTGCTGTGTTGTTATGAGTTATGCAACCTCCCTTCTTGTCCTGAAGGTGTTTTTACATGTCCTTCCATCCAGGTACACCGTTTACTGTTGATGCGTTTCAGTATGGGGCCATAGAGGGCATCACTGCCTATTTCCTCACCCACTTCCACTCTGACCACTATATGGGCCTGAATAAGTCATCCACTTTGCCCATCTACTGCAACAAGGTGAGTGGCAGTTATCTGCATGGTCTGTCTGTGTTGAGGGAATGAGTGTGCCATTAAATAGCTTTAGAATGGTATGTAGATCAAGTCATCTGTTGGTACATTAGGTTAATTGGAAATGCCAACAGTCCTTCTTTAGAAAATATTAATGTTTAATATTACATTTATTATGTGTCTCATACAAAATTAAATGAGTAAATTGCACTTACAGAATAGTTGATTAAAGCAACGTGGCACTCAATAACTTTTGCAGTGTATGTATTCTACTTCATCTTCTTGGTCCTGTCTGTTTTTTTTGCGACGTTGTCATTGAAGCTCTTAAAAATCTCCGCTTGAATTCTGCCAAGTCTGGTTGTGTGTTTTTTTTATTCAGGGAGTGTGCTGGATTAGACATGCTGATCAAGGATCAGTTCTGACGTGTGATTAATAATGCAGAGTGTTGGGACACGCATGAGGGAAACCGGCTGGTAGATCAGTGCATGAGACACCTTGTGCCTGTGGGTCTTGTACAGAATTCAAATGCGTACTGTCCCCAGTGGCCTATCCTTAGTTTTATCCTAACCTTTTTTTGGTGGTGGTGGCGGCTTTTTTTCCCATCTAATTTTCTGTGTACTATAAAATGATGGGTGCTGTGACTGCCTTGTTCTGTTGTGGTAGATCACAGGTAACCTGGTTCTGAGCAAGCTGAAGGTGGATGGGAAGTATGTCCACGTCCTGCCTATGAACACAGAGTGCACCGTTGAGGGGGTGAAGGTTGTCCTATTGGACGCCAACCAGTGAGTGTGTTTTGTTTTATCTTCTCACTTATCAGTCTATTCGCTCCCATATTGGGTGTCGTCCTAAAGATTTATGTTGTGTCTGTCTTCATGTCATAGCCCGCATGTTGAATTCAACAGAGTCCTCTCTTGTTGTCTCCATCATCTAAAATGCAATAGCCCTGTTGTTTCTCAAAACAACTTGATGTATTTGTGAAGACACAGCAGACCTTTTTACAGATAAAAGCTTAAGGTTGAATTGATTCATAGTCAGGCTGTACTCAGTATTTTGTCTTAGGCTGTACATGACCATGTGCCATGGGTCCTTTCTGCAGCTGTCCAGGATCGGCCATGCTGCTGTTCACCCTGCCCAGTGGTCAGAGGGTCCTCCACACGGGAGACTTCAGGGCCGACCCCTCCATGGAGCGCTACCCTGAGCTGCAGGGGATCCGTGTGCAGACCCTTTACCTGGACACCACGTGAGTTATGCTGAAGTATTCAGAACCTATCCACTGGACAGGAAGTGAATTGTATTTTGGCTAATAATGGGAATTTGCATGTATCCATCTTTCTAGATTGTCCTGTAAAATTGTATTATTAGGCCCAATCTCAATACTTCCCCTTACCCCTTATCTTCCCCCTTACCCTTGAAATTGCGCGTTCATGTGAGAGCTAGTGGTGTCTCAATACCCAATTTGATCAAGATTAAGGGATAAGGCTATGTATCCCTTATTTTTAAGATTATCTGAGAGCTCACTTGCTCCTCCAAGGGCTATCCCAGAGCACTTAGCGAAACCAGTTCGGGAATTTTCAAAAAAACATGGCTGCTTGAAGCGAGGAATATTTTACATGAATAAAGCTATCTACACAACTTTTTATATGTTTATAATGACTCGGTTTGATCTGAAATGTGCTACACGTACGATGCATAGTATTGTAGGTCTTAACTGAAGCTTTCAAACGGTAGTTTTAGGGTACAATTAGCGCGTATACCATCACTCCATTGGCTTATATGGTAGCTTGCCAGCTAGATACTACATACACTACATGTAAGTATTTTTGGCTTATAGTTAATTTAAAAATGACGACAGTCTTGTTTCGTGCTCTACACAGTTGTATACATATATATTTGCAACCATGTTCTTCATTGAAACTTTTTTTAAATCGCTAGTTTCATAGCTCATAGTCACGCATGACGTACCCGAAACCGAGTTGCGTCTCATTTCATAGGGGAAAGTTTTCAGCCCTGGGCCCTTACACTTGCAAGTGCTAGGGTTAAGACAAAGACAAAGACAAAGCAAAAGGGGCAAGGGGAAGAATCGAGATTCGGCCTTACTCTTTCTTTCTCTCTCAGTCTGTTCTTTCTTTCTTGTGCTTGATCTCTTTCTGCCTCTATAGATAGCTTGATAGATGTATAGATAGATAGGTATATAGATATCCATACGCATCACCCTATATTGTTATCTCTCCCTCTCAGATATTGCAGTTCAGAGTACACCTTCCCCACCCAGCAAGAGGTCATAACCTTTGCTGCTAACAGGGCCTTTGAAGCAGTGACCCTGAACCCACGAACGCTGGTGGTCTGTGGGACCTACTCCGTGGGCAAAGAGAAGGTTTTCCTGTGTGAGTGCACGAGTCCTCCCACGATCGTTAGATCCCATCCCCGGTGACCAATCAGAAATGACCAAGTGACTCATGAAGTTGTTAATGAAAATGTCACTTTTGATGAAATCCTTTATTCTCTCGCTTTTATTGTGGCTTCCTCGCCTGGCTATTGATCTGTGGAAGCTCATTGATGTGTCAAGGGGCGGACTGAAAAAGCCTCCTGCCGTGGCCGGCCTCATTTCCTGTGTTGTTTGTCCGGGGCTGTGCATAGAGACCTTCACCTTCAATGAAGTGTCCGTGGCTTCGGCGTAACCAAGGCACCAGTGGCCCACATTCCCCTTAGAAGATGTTCTCCTTGTTCTCTTAAGTGTTTCTTTTTTCAGCACCTTTTAAAGGTGGCCTAATTTCTCCCCTTGTGATTTGTCAGTGTTCAGACCGCTGTTCTCAAAAAGAGGGTTGGAACAGGCACGGCTTGTTGGAGGACAGGACACAGAATTTAAATGATTTGACTACAGAACAAGTGTGTGTGTGTGTGTGTGTGTGTTAGTTGGGTAGTCTGAGTGAACATAAAAAGGATTATCCAGACTTTACTATATCAGTGAGATTCGGTGATTAGGCCATTTTTATTTATATGAGCAATGGGAATTATTCATAATGGCGCTTTATTTTTTGGATTATTTTTATTTGGTTTTGTTTCCCATGTTTTTGATAGAGACTGTGGTTGGTTTTCATTCCGTCTGTCTCTCTCGATCTCTATTTGTCCTGCAGCTGTTGCTGATGTGCTGGGCTGTAAGGTGTGTCTGTCCCGGGACAAATACAACATCATGTGCTGTCTGGAGTCAGACCAGATCCGCCAGAGCATCACCACCGACTGGAATGCAGCCCAGGTCCACATTCTACCCATGATGCAACTCAACTTCAAAGTGCGTACCCACGCTGAGTCAGCAGTTTGACACGCCCCTTCTCCTACTGACTATAACTGAGGAAATGTGTTTGAATGGCTGTCAGTGCCAAAGACTTATATAGACCTATATATGTCAATGGTCAATGCTATCCATTTAGCTTACGTGAGCGACCTGGCTTGGCGTGAGGGAGAGAGCATTTTGAGGAAATGAGATGTTAATTATCTCACGAGAAAGAAAAAAACTGTATTGACATTTTGCATTTTTATGGGTGTGAATTTCGCTCCGTTCAGACTGCTTACCCTCATGCAAGTGTGTGTGTGTGTGTGTGTGTGTGCATATTCACAGAATGACATGAAAATTAATTAAGATGCTAATTACGGTCGGACCAAGTGCAAAACCCGGCATACTAATTCCCCAGTTCCGAGCTCGTTTCCCCTTTGCCAACTGAAATTCTGCAGAAGATAAAATGAGCTGTGTGTGTATGCGTGCAGCGCAGAATCCATTAAGTCTGACTTTTTTCACATAACTGCTGATGCAAAAGGTTGCGATGCACAGTGTTTGGGACAGAAACATCCCCTGTGAGCGAGCTCAACCCTTATTTTTCTTCTTTTTTTTATGCCCTTGACGCTGCACAGAGGCGGAAGTGTTTTGGGTGAAGCAAAGCGAGAAGTGTGGAAAAAGAGGAATCATTCCTTTGATGTGTCTGACACTCTCAATTGCTGTTTGGAACAATTCACATAAATGGCCGAGAGACTTTGCTTAAAAGGGAGGCTGTCCTCAGTTTTGATTTATGTCCTTGGCCTGACTTGTGTTATTTCCCGGTGCCAACCACTGTTTCTGAATTTCTCTTTGGCAGAACTTGCACACTTACTTGAATAAGTTCTCAGACAAGTATGACCAACTGCTGGCCTTCAAGCCCACAGGCTGGACATTTGAACAGTGTTCAACGTTAGACCGTCTCCAGCCAAAGACTCAGGGCAACATCACTATCTACGGTAAGTGACAGGAGTTCAAAATGAAGTAATGAAAATTGGCAAAGACTGGTTGAAATGGGTTTAAGTGCATGAGGGGATGGAAATGTGTTTGCGGAACAAGGCCAGGACTAGGCACTATTCCACCGTCACAAGGCCAGGACTAGGCACTATTTCACCGTCACAAGGCCAGGACTAGGCACTATTCAACTTCATTAACCTCAGCTACATTATGTCTTCACTCATGGGCAACACGGTGAAGGGGGGGTGGGGGGGGGGTGGGGGGGGATGCTTACCAGCCTTTGTATTGCCTCTCACAGAATTAAGTTAATTACTCTTCTCCACCTTGTGACTAAAATATAATTTGAATTTATGGTAAGAACTTAACCCACATGACCTGGATAAATACTGATCAAAGCAACAGAAGTAATTGGAATGTTCTTGTTACTTTTCTTTCGTTGTTGCTGTTTTTACAGCGGTGGTCAACATTGTGGTGTTGAGGAGCTCCATCTGTCTCTGTGGGCTACACAGACTCTTATCTTCAGTGCAGACTTAAGTATTCATGGCATGTGGCTGTGAAACATAGCAGTATCTTGGCTATGTTGAAAGCTACAAAATGCATTGCGTGTGTGGGGCTCTGTTTTGCTAATGCTATCTATGGAATGTTCGGTGGAGTGGAGCGATCTCCAGGCACATGTAACTGTTACACTGTGTGATCACAGGAAGCATAAGAAGAGCTGTGCCTCTGCAGGTGACTGTTCCTGAAACAGTTATTGGAAATCATTCTTAATTTCTTTTTAAAGCAGTCACCAATTAGCTTCTTTCATATTGTTTTGGCTCCTTTAAGTGCATTTGTCAACTGGTACTGTAAATGTATTGTGTCTTAGTGCTCTCCTCCTCCCCTTAGTTCTTCTTTCCTCCCTGTCTTGTTAAAATCGCTGAATGCTCCCTCTGGAAACTAAAACCGTTACCCATTACGGACAGAATCAGCAAATCTGTTGACCTGGAAAGGTCCGCTAGACGGCAGCTCCTGCAAATCCAGGCTTTTATTTGAGATACTCAGCTTTTCGCCTGACGCCGCCACGCGAGTCAGCACAAAGACACGTCTCATTTCAAATGAATGTGACCAAGGTGTGCCGTCATTTCAGTGGGGAGGGGTTGGCGTCGTTTCAGTGGGGAGGGGTTGGCGTCTCGTCCTTTTTGTAGTTTTGGTTGTCTGTGTAAACTTGGCATTCCCAAATGTGGCTGACTGCGTGTGGTCAAAGGGTTTGTTTCCAGTGGCTGAAAGGTACCCTACGCAGTCTTTGTAAGGTAACTCGGTGCTTTTAAAGCTACAACAAAAGGCATAATGAATAATGTGTCAGTCGTTTAGGTTTAAGACTGTGGTGGTAGAAAAGCATATGCCCTGAAACATTTCATTTTTCAAGAATAAAAAACAACACAAAACAACTACAACTTTTGCACCTAACATATGAGGTGGTGTAAATTTAAAAGAAAATCCCAGACAGAAGTCACATGACAATTGAATTGTCTTTGTGATCTGGAAGATTGCTTCAATTTAGGTTAATGAAAGCAAGTCAGTTCAGATGAGGTTTCATCACTTTGGAGACTCGTGTTTGTTCGGCGGCTTCCTTTTTATCTCTTCACTTGATATGCCACGGCACTTTTGAGTCTTGAACTTCTTCAAATTGAAGTAGAGCTGTTCGCAGAGTTTTGAAGAATCTGCAAATTAATTTGAATCTCTTGAGCTCAGAGTTCCGGTTTGCTTATTCAAGGTTGATTTTTATATGCTCCCATCAGAGCAGGTCTCAGGCGTGATCTGGGTGTCTGAATAGCAGTTCCATTTCATCTTGTCGGGCATGAAACAAGCTCACCTCTGCAACCAATTGATTTGTGAAATTAGATTGTGAAACTAGCCTGTTATGGAACTACTGGTGTGTTCTGTAGTGATTTGAAGTGTTTGTTTGTTCAATGATGAGAAACGCATGAAAAATAAAAATTCCTACACTTCCTATTAATTTGGTCTACTTTTGATAAACCCAAATGCATTTCTTCCAGTGGTATTTTGTAACTTGACAATATAGCGTGTGACGTAGCAGTATACTGTAGATGACTTCTGTAGAGTGCCCTCTGTTTGAAACTCTTTTGGCACTTTTCATCCTCATCTCGCAGAGCAATGACCGTCTATGCTGTTGAATGAACAAGGTTTGGTTGTTGCCATAGTGATCACCCGATCTCTACAGAGTGGATGGTTAAATGGCTGCACTGCAGCAGGGCAGGAAACGGCTGCTCTGGTGAACAGTGTGACAGGAGGACAAGCCCATGCAGACATTTTAATTATGGCTACACCTCTGCTGACAAGCTTCTCCCTAGAAAATCCAATTAATGCAAAAATGTAGCTCCCTGAGCCTTAACTTTTGTGGCAAGTGCCTCTCGAGAACTGTAGTTCACCTGAACCCACTGTGCCTCATGTCTCTCTCTCTCTGCTTCTCGTGTGACTTTTGTGCCCCTTCTTCAGGCGTTCCATACAGCGAGCACAGCAGCTACCTGGAGATGAAGCGCTTCGTGCAGTGGCTGCGGCCCCAGAAGATCATCCCCACTGTCAACGTGGGCAGCTGGCAAAGCCGCAAGGCCATGGAGCACTGCTTCAGCGAGTGGGACGCGGAAGTCCGCGCCCGCCTCTAGAGACTCCAGTGATCCAGAGGCCCCTTTTGAATGTGTGTGCTGGTCTTTGATCAGTTTTATTTATTTAATTTGCTGAAGGGTTTCGTTAAAGGTAAGGTGGCAGGCAGTGCTCTTTACTTGATGCCACAGCCAATAGTGAAATGGAAACCATCTGCCACTGGATGTTTCCACTAAGAGCAGGACATGGCTGGGATCAAAACCGGGGTCATCTCAGGATCCAGGCCCTCCCCGAGTCCACACTCCTACTTCCTAGACCAAGTCCTGTAACCTGGACCCTGCTCTTGAGGATGGCGTCGTCAAGAGTCTGTGCTTTGAACTTATTCGTATCCTGGACCTAGCAGGGGTCGGTTCAATTTCCGCAGGTCATTCCTCTATAGCGCCTTTCTTCCCCCTGAAACTGAGATCCTGCAGAGACATTAGCAATGTGACCTTAAGGGTGACCTTGTTCTCAAAAGCTGCCACACTCTCTCCTTAAATAACGCCTGCCTGCCTGCCTCTCTGGCCACTACCTGCATCACAGTGTGTGTCCTTGTCAAGAGCATCACAGCCTTTCACTTCCACCCAGTCCTGCTCCGGTTTGACACCACAGTCCTGCTCTGGTTTGACACCACAGTCCTGCTCTGGGTTGATATGTCTCTCTAAACGCCTCTTCAATAATGGAGGCGGAACAGATAAGAGAAATCAAGACGCTCTTTGCATGGTCTCAATTAAAATAACACTCCCAGTTGCAAGCTTTCAGACATGAATCACTGGCAAAATACTTCAGAGAGTGTTAAGGTGTAAAAAGACTGAATATCTGTGTTATCGGAGTTCTCTTTGAATTTTCTTGGTTACAGTGACGTTGGCACTGCTCTGTGTCCTTCTGCATTTTTTTCTTTTTCATGTAACCTATATGAGTTTTATTTTTGGACTGAATAAGGTCTTTCTGGACTGGTCTCTATGGTGACCGCGCTGTTCTGTTTTGTTCCCTCTTGACATTTGAATGCTGCTCCTACCAAACGGCTTGTCAAAGTGCTGCTGGACAAGAATATGTGCATTAAGCAATTTCAGAGGCGTTTCATTGAATGGCTGGATTTTTAAAGTAATTATTTTAAAACAAAAAGATACTAGATGCAATAAAAAATGTTAACACTTAAACTCTTGTTCCTTGATCAATTCAAATCATGTTAAAAAAAGGTGGTGTGATATAATAAAGCTCGGTAAAGCATTAAGACTGTCCTATCGCAGTAGAATCATACCCATTTTGCTGTTTTATGAGTTCACTTCGGGAGTTTAATAATTTGCTGACGAGCGACGGAGGAGACCCACAGGAAATGATCATCAATTTTTGGTGCTTTCAGCAGCCCGCTTGGCAGTCCCAGCAGGACTGTGGGTTCCATGCGGCAGCGTACAGCATCTGTCTGTGACTTTGAGGGATGCGTTAGCTGTTTTTTTTCTTCTCTCTCACACAGTGTCGGCTTTTCCCTGCCAATAATTTGCCCGTTAAAGCATTATGTCGATCAGTTTAATGTGGGTGTCAGAGAGCAGGAAAAGCAGAGGAGAAATCCTAAAAGACATGCGTTTACGCGAATAACAAGCGAATCAAAGTTTGTGAAAAAGATGCTAATAGAGGTTTTGTTTTTTAAGATGAATAACGTTGTCTTGAATTGCCGAAGGTGAGTTCTACATGGCATCAGAAATACATCAGCCAGGATGACTATGCAGCAACATTGGCATTAGGGTAACCTTCCAGGAAATGCAATGACAATTTATTTTTTGACGTTGGATGCCAGACTGACCCATCATCTGACAGATGTGTGCGGTTGGAAAACAATCAAGCCTGACCTTTAGTTGGACACAGGAATGATGCGATACCAGACTGCGTGTGTGTGTGAACATTGCAGGGAAGATACCGGGGGAGTGGGGACAACAGGGGGGCGCTGTTTCCTCTGATAGAATAATGCTCTTAATGCTTGGAAAGTACATTTAACATCTAAAGCGGTTATATTTATCCCTGACTATATTTGAGTTACCTACTCTTTATTAAATTTCTCCTTAAGAGGCAGGACATGTTTGACAGTTTTTGGTTGCATCAAATTAAAATAATATAGTGTCATGACCGTGTTGCAGACGGGTAGGATTTGGACAATATCGATTCATATTGACAAATTGTCTCCCCTACATAAGCGTCCACCCCACGGTGACATCCCGGAAACAGCCCAACAGATTTGAGTACATTGTGATGCTTTCGCCAACCTTGGTCGACTTTAGGTCTATGGCCTAGGCCTACATTATATTTGCGTTTGTCGTGTGAGTGGAACTGTATTTGACAGAGGATGTTTGTAGGTGGTCTCAAAATATTTGTAATCTATTTGTAAAATTCTAATATATGAAGTGTTACTTTCAACCAGGGTCTCCCCTGTGACGTCCGTCCATGCTTGCATCTCAAGACTGATCTATCACTAGCAATGTAGTGCCCCTTGAAAATCTCAAATGTCCCCTCATGCATTGCATCCTGCAGCAGATCCTGAAACATAACTGGTGCTCTTAGCCTGCTCATATAATGAGAACAGATTTAATGTCCTATACAATGAGTAAAAGTGACTGCAAAGATGTGAACTCTTCTGCGCCCAGTGTGGCCACTTATCCGCTGCTGCATGCTGTTCTGATGATAGAGGCCGCTCTGCAGGCCTTCGCCAATCAATGTAATTAGTGTCCAATTAGAGACTGTGTCGTCCATGCCAGCACAGCTGCTCAAACGATCTATGCCTCCGCCCCCCGGTACCTCCCACCTACTCAAAAATCACGTCCTCAAGTCATTGATGGTTAATCTGGCCAGTGCTTGGCATTTGTCAAAGTCTGACAGTTCTGAAAGATTAATGCTGTAAGTATTTTTTTTTTTGTGGAAGTATAACAGTACCAAATGTCCTCAATGCAAATTATCATGTTGAATAACAGAAACTGAATAAAAACATCACAAGGCTTGGATTTTCCTGCATTGCAATTTGACACATATTTAAAAAAAAAAAATCCCAGAGCATTTATGATGCTTGAGTTGTTTTTCTATCCGAATGTATTCAAACATACAGAAAACAAAATGTGTTTGTGTGGTTGAAAAATAATAGGTTGAATATTACCTGCGGAATAATAAAGACGGTATTTCAACAACCGAATATTAAACTGTTTTAGGAAGGTGAATATGTGTTGAATTTTTTATATTTTTGGAAATATACAGCCTCAATGAATTGCAATGCAGAAAAAAAATCAAGCGTTGTGATTGCTATATGTTTGTATTCAGTTGGTGTAATTCGGCAGTTGGCCCTTGTTATACTTCCATGTCTGTTTATGTTTTTGATCATGATGGCCTGTGGTTTAGGCTTTGAAGTAAAATTGTGTTCATCTAATCAGTGATGAAACGTGGTTGAAATTTTAACACAAGAACAAAACAGTTATAGCTTACAAGATGGACCAACATTCAACAGCAAAATGTTTAGTAAAGTCTCTTCCTTTGGTATAGTACCCCACCGTCTGGTTATTGTGCAACACTGCACGTGTGACTCCAGATTGAGGCTAGACCTATAGGCCTACAGGTGTTGTGGAGACCTATGTAATGACCAACCTAACCTCTACTCATGAACATGATCTGTACTCAGTATGTGTCTTCACAATTTACTAAATTCTCCGTTGGCCTGTGACACATTGCCACTTCCTGTGCTGGGGAGAAGTCTTTAGAGGGACCCAGGGCCATTAAGGGAATGGAGGGTTGCCTCCACACATGTACATAATTGTTCATTAGGGCTGATCTGTTTATACCTGCCCCCATCACAGTGTTGTAGGTCACAGCGTACTGACACTACTGATCAAATCCCTTGTGAAATGCTTAGAAGGGGCTTGTGAAGCAAATCCTGGAATACATTTTGCACCAAAATAATAATACCAGAGTTCAGCTTCTGCTGATGACTCCATGAACCACACAGCAAGTGCAGACTCTGTAGAACCAGCAGTCTGCAAGGTTGGTTCGTTTAGACAGATGTCTAAGAATACAGAGACTTAATTTCATGCTTAATACATTTGAAGATTATGTTCATACACTATATACTCTACGGCAAAATGGGTAAGTAAGATTAACAATATCTTTGCCAGGATTATAGGCATATTTGTTCTGGAAGAAGGAAAGCTTTCAAAATAGTTTTGCTTGTTTACTGGAATGTATTCCAAGAAGAAGAAGAATGTTGTTTTCATATGTTTCAAATGAATGCACTTGTGATTTTATCTTTTTGCAAATAAATTAATATTGTTTCTATGCTTAATTAGCAAAGAACCTATTCACAGAGAGAGGGAGAGATAGAAACACACACACACACACACACTTTGGAGAGCCTTGGCGCAGTCCCTTTCACCTAGCAGGGGACACGTATAAGGAAGGCTGTGCACACTGAAGATGTTCACACTATGTTAAACACAAGAAATTGTATTTGTTTTGTTTGTTAATCAATCACCACTGAATCAAGTATCTACATGCCTTATTCTTTTGTAGTTTGCTGAGATACTTTCCACCTCTTACGTGCCCTCAACATTTATGTCATCGATGGTGAGGATCTCATTGTCGGCAGTTTCTCTAAAATTATTGAGGTAAACATACATAGGTCTATCTCTGGAGGGTTCCTTTCCATGTAGTCAGAAAACAACATCTTTACTTTGACACAGATACTTGCCCCACGGGATTACATCGTATAGCTGTTTTGCGGTTGCAGTTATAGCATTGTCCTTAGTAAAAGTTTGCAAAGATCAAAAAATAGGGCCTTGGTTTAAAAATCTCATAGTTTCCCTTTATGAGTAGAACACACCAGTATTTCTTTTAAAATGAAAAAGTAATACATAATCAAGACACTAAAAGAGAAATTCCTCATGTTTTATCGTGCAGTGACTGCAACTGAGTGAAAAACTACATTTTAGTTCATTAACTGTAAATGATGGTCCTTCTCATACCTTTGATCATTTGGTTTTCTATCCTCATTTTTTTTTGCCTGTGATTCAAAGTGGTGTGGTTTATCCAGCTTCTGTAGGGCCTGTGCAAGTGATGCTGGTAGACTGCCCTCCGACATCACTGGAGGGAATACAATTAGAATGTACTTCCATATCCGCCTAGCACTGAGTGTAGAGCCATACATGTCACATAAATCCCATCCTCACATAAAATAGCCTACTTGTTTAGAATAGAAAGCAGCTCAAAAACGTGACCAGAGATTTGAAGTGCTGAAGGAGAATAGTCATACATGGCTATTGTGCCCACAGGTTTGTCCTTCCCTTTCATAGTACTTAAGGTGGTAAACATCTTCACTCATCCTGAGGCGCGCAAAGAATTTCCATTTCCATTTCCATGATTTATGCATGCATATTTTAAACGATATACCAGAGGTACTGTAAAGAGGAATGGGTCAGAATTCCTCCCAAATGTGCCCGACTGATCAACAGCTACTGTAAACTGGTTTGCTTGAGTTCATAGTTGTTAAAGGGGTTCTTTATAGTTGGGATTCACATACTTTTTCACACTAAGGCGGTTTTATGTTTGATCATCTGGCAATAAAAAACGAGTACATAATGTTTTGTGAAAAAATATTTATTCAGATAATTTATTTATGAGTTGTTATGATTTAGATGAAGATCTTATCCCTATTTAAGGTCATATTTATGCAGATTTTCAGAACTCTTTAAGAGGTCCACAGACTTTGAAGCACCACTGTAGATGTGTGAATATTATTTTAAACTTTACACAAAGTCATATGAAAGGCATGATCATGTTTCTTAAAGCTGATATGCATAACACCAGAACAATGGAATTCTGTACATGTGGAAAAAACAGTGTATTTATTTTGCCATCTGCATTACATTGTATCAATTTAGAAATTAGGGTACAGGATATTCTTAAAGTATGGGTGCATTATTTTCATCAAATGGTACAGCAGGCTGATTAACAACATTTCAGTTCCCATACAGATTTATGCCACGTTTCATATACATATAGGATCCTGAATAAAACCGTGTCCAGCATAAGAAAATAATGTAATTCTACATACAGTAAATCATATCAGGATTGATATAGCAAAACTTGCTAAATGCACTTGTCTTAAAAAAATAAAAAACAGCATTATTGTGACAGTGTTTGGTTGTTGTGTGCAGTGGCAAAGGAGAGATGTGGGAGAGAATTGCCGTGCGAATCAGTGCGTACATTGCAGTGGTCTATTCATTTAACATTTAGTCACACTTTTAAAACTACAGGGGAAACCGTGGTGAAATATTATTGAATAAAAATGTATTTTCATTAAAAACATGATAATGTTCTGCATGCATATTTCTAGGGAATGATGGCACCTCTAAATCCCAACGTTTGGCTATGCAAATTAATTTGGCTTCAACAAGTAAACGAGGAAATGACACCCCATGTCCAATGTCTGCCTCAGGCCTAGCAAGAAGCAGGAGAGAAACTCGGGGTTTGTTAAAGAAACCTGCCAGCGAGAAGGGCAGGTTCACAGAGTCAGTTACCATGGTAACTGACCCGCAGGTTGAGTTCCCTCCATAGACATAGGAATTCCCTCTCTTTCTGGAACGAAAGCCTCTCTTTTCAGGGTTAATAAAATCTGAGTTTGAACTAAAACCACTCCATGTAATACCCCCCAGGAGAGTATTTATGGTGAAATAAGATCTGCCCTCTTTTTAGTATCAGCCCATTTTGTGTTGCATGTAGGCTGCAAAACTCATGGTGATTAAATACAACTTTTCTTTCAACACAGTTGATGACCAGTATAGCCATCACATTAAAGACATTTTTTAAATCAGTCCTCAAGATGCTCACATAAACAGAGCTTTCTTTAATTTCATTACATTCTCATGATGGACTGTTTTTGTTTCCATCCTGTGATCCTGTCTTAGAGAACATTTTTCTCTTCCAGAGTAGTCTACAGTAGGCCCTGTGAGTGTTAGTTATAAGTTGATCTTATCTGGTTATAAGTTATCAAGTTATGATTGAAAAGTCTGTTGTTGTTGATAGTGTCCTGTAACTTATACATCCATTTCATCTGTCTAAGGCAGGGGCGGGCAATTCATTTCCCCAAGGGGCCACATGAGAAAGTGGGACGGTTGTGGAGGGCCGGACCAATAGGCTGAACTCAATTCAGCAAGAAAAATGTGCATGTTTTTGCAGTATTAAAGGTGTGCCCAGGCGTCCAATACACATGGCACACACACACACACACACGAGAGCAAGCTTGCAATGCAAAAGTATAAGTACACAAATTAATAGTAAAATCAATTTTTATCGTTTACCGTTTGATTCCTAATTTACCATTGACCTCCTCGGGCCGGTCAGGGACAGCCAAGGGGCCGCAAATGGCCCTGGGGCCGCACTTTGCCCAGGTCTGGTCTAAGGGATGTGTGTGCTGACTGGCATGCTTTTTGGGGAAGTAGTTGTCTCTCTTGAGTGCTTCCTTGAATTGCACGCAGCTGGTAACTTGGACCATGTGAAATCAATCTGGCAAGCAGATTGGAACAACGAAACAACAACCAAACAACAGCCAAAACGTGTTGATATATAAAAACAAAAAGAGAGAGGTGATCTAACATAAGGAATGTTTAAGGAAAGGAAACATAAGGAAAGTTTTCAGTGAAATGAATAGATATGCATTCACTCTGATTCCTTGAGGCTGAAAATATTATCTATACTTTATTCCAAACACAAGATTAAACATTTGAATCAAGATACAACTCAACATTTCAATATTTTGTATTAAAAACAGTTCAAACTTGTAAGCTCAGTAGTTACAAACGTATACTAGTCCAACAGACATATGTTATGTACAAATACGACCATCTACGGCGTTTGGTCCACCATCTTTGCGACACCCACCAACCGACGGAGAACTATAAATGTTCACCAGTCTATTGAAGCAACTGCGTGACCATGAAGTATAATGGCACCTTTATGCTTGCCATAAGTGAGGAACAACAGCTTAAGACTCATGTGGACACAAAGATGACTGTAATATATAATTATATTTTATGTTACAAACATTTTATGAGCTAATACAATTTGTCAAAGTGCCATGATCACTAATTTCGATCATTAATTTAGGAGGGGCTTTAACAATCCATCTCTCCCACTTTCCAAAGATGATACACAATGTTCTCTAGAAACCCACCACTGACTGACGTTTGTTGTGTTGGCACATTAATACCTGTTGCCAGTAGGGGGCAGCATACTAAAAAGAAAGTGCAACTTGGGGCCAGGGTGGGACATCATGGGAGCAAAGGCTAAATCCGAAATAGGTAGAGTGCACTTCTACTACTCTAAAGTTTGGTATCACAAAAAAATTCACATTTCCAATGAAAATTTAGATTTTATCTATCAGTGAATGGAAGCCATTGTCACTAAGAAGGTTAAAAACAACAATTTTCATTAAAAAAAGAAATTCTGTGCGTGAAATGTTGCTTTCATCAAGCCATATGCTAATAATTTTGAAGCACTTCCATCTTTGAACAGCTTTTGCATAAGATGTCAGTTTGTTGAGGAATCTGCTGGAATTGTACTCCATGGTTCCTGATAGGAACTCTACGACCGTATCTTCAGAATTGCATGAGTCTTTGAAGGAAAGTCACACTTGTAAATATCAACAAATGACAGCTTCTATATAGAGTGTGTAGAAGGTTGCAGTTAAGTGAGATTGTAAAGTGGGATGACTGGAATGACATAAATGCTGTTTTGATTAGGACAGAAGAAAACACAGTTCTTAATGGTAGAACAATTCTTAGTCACAACGGTTGCTCTGGACAGGTGAGATGTGAGCGTGTCACCTTAGTAAAAGATTCTAGGACTCTGTTTCGACTCGGTGCATTTTCAAACACACAAAATACACTTGTACCCTTCCTCTCTTTTTTAACCGGTGCTGTGGAGGTGAAAGGACACGTTTGTGTTCACAGCTCACTACTCATGAAAACACAGGGTGATGAAACACAGGGTGAAGGAACACAGGGTGAACAGAAAGGGCCAAAAACCCATGATTCACACGGAGGAAAGTTCTGCATTCATGGCCTGGAACTCACTGGACAGCCTCCGGATGGTGAGCGTCACCTGCAGAGGGCAAAGGGGGAGTTAAGCATCATACTCTTCATTGGGCAACGTACTTTTTAAACATTTCATGTAACTGAGTATTGAAAATGATGAACACCAATACATTTTCTCTCTCTCTTTGTTTCATTCTCTCTCTCTCTCTCCTATATACACAGATACACTGAGAGAAAATAAGCTGTTTTGTTTATAGAATGTATTATTTCACCTTGTTCCTCCTGAGTTTGCTCAGGTAGTACTCGACCTCCTCCACGCTTCCAATGTGCAAGTCATTAATGGCCAGGATTTCATCTCCCTTGAGCAACAAGCTGTCCCTCTCACTGCAATTCAGAAGATGGGAGATTAACTGCAGGTGGTCATAAATGAGTACAGATACAAAAGTGGACACAGAGTTGAGGAATTGGTCAAATACCTTGGGGTCTCCACACCCAGTGTCAGGTTCAGGTGCTGCTTAAGATCTTCTTGACTCACACAAACTTCTATCTCAATAGGTGTGGAAAGCCTGTGGCTGTTGTGAAATAGTAAGAATAAATAATAATATAATATAATAATATGTCTATAAATGTGCCACGTTCCGTTACATTAGAGTGGCGTCCTGTCTAATGAAATTAGAACTTAATCTTTGACTGAACTGGCAAATTATGTCTTCCCTCTTCCTCAGTTGCAATTCACTCTATATTACTACATGAATGCTGAACAATCTGAACTTTTTAAAAACTGAATCTTGATTTACTTATAATATCCATTCATGGAGATGTTATGAAGTGGCGTGTGTGGACTTGGAATGTCTTGAATGTCTATTCAGCCCTATGAGAACATGTTACACACTCATGTAATACAGTCATGCAGATTTCAGTGTGCTGCATAAGAAACACTGCATCTGCTGCTCTGCCGCTTAACACAGGGGTGAAGAGACGCACTTCAGATGGTCACACTGACACACATGCATGGCAGGGCCATGATGGGTCACTTGTAGCAGCTACATAGCTATGGCACTTATTCAAAATACAGGCTACATGAACGAGAGAGGCAATAGGCAGCAAATCTTCCCCTACATTCCTGTCTAAAATGGAGCTATTGAATTGCCTCAAAGCTGACAAAGTGTCCTTTTTTGTTGAACCACCGAGTCCTCACTGATCAAAAGACTGATCAAAATTGACAAGTAATATATTCTAATCTAGTTCTTTCATAGTTGGTCAAGTCAGTCACTTGGCAAAGCTGGTAGAATATTCACCTAATGTGACTGAAGGAAAAAAACTCCCAGGTTGTTGCATTAGGAGGCATCAGTATCAGATGCTACTTGACCACAATACTGTTAGGTTGACAGACTGATGTTAAAGGAAGTTGTCTGTATACTTTAAACCAGGACAGAACCAGTTAGACTGGCACTATAATAACACCTTTGTTCTTATTCAGCATCTACCAGACAGTATGCCTGGAATATAACACTATTGTTTTGTGTTTGAAATATGCCTGTGCTGTATGCTATTTTGATTAAGTAGGGCAAGTATGGTTTTCTGAGGTCAATAGGAATACAGTTGGCTGGTAGATGGAGATGAGCCAGATAATTTCTCACTGAAACACAAAACGTTATGTTCTTAAGTGCTTCACATCAATCATATAACCGAACCCCCTTTCTTAATGCCCGAAGTCCTTCACATGTATCCATGGCCGTCAGTTTGGTTTAAAAAGTGCTTGGCTATTGTGATAGTTTAGGCCTAAACCCAAATGTTTAAACAAGTGGGGTGTATCTCTGTAAATAAGTGGCCAGTGGATACAGAACTCCGCAGTGAGAAAACCATCCCTGAAACTTTAAGAGACGTGCTAGCGACACATTACAAACCCAAAGAGGCTTGGTGCAAATATTAACACTGCCACCTCTGGTGTCTGAGGGTGCAGGGTCAAGTCCAGTGCAGGTCTATGGGCATATTTATATCAAATCTCATAGCGAGCAACACATTAAAATCCTACCACCTGTTAAAACTCTAGCCAAGTTTATGCCCATGGATGTCACCCAGAAGTAAAAGCTTGCGCACTTCACAGCAAAGAGTCTAATTTCACAAGGTTAGCCTTGGACATCTACTTAGATAGCAAGCATATATCGCTCCACAGGTGGGTGGACTTCTCTTGGACCACCATCATCTTTAGTTTAACTGGGTGTGGAGAGTAAGAAATGAACACAAGGTAACACTTTATTTGAAGGGGTATGCATAAACCTGACATTACACCTGTCATGAACATGAAGTTTTTATGAATATTTATGACTTGTCATTAAGTGTTACTCGGTGAATTCTGTCATTTTTAATGTATACTTCACATTGTTTGTGATGTCTTTGTAATGGCAACTTGACATTTACCAAGACAACACAACCTGTCAAGAAACATGCCGTGGCAGGCACAACTATCAAAATAGCTTTAGCTTCATGAGTTAATATTATATTAAACTGCTATATGGGGTTAGTTTGGACATACTACAGAGGTAGAATTTTGACTGGTCATAAATACGTCTTTAACTTTTATTACACTGTCAGATGATTTTATAACGGTGTGGTGAATAATTCCTTTGACCCCAACTAGAGCGGTACCATTTGTCACAACAAAGACATTTATAGGTTACGTTGTATTGGCTAATGGCAAGTTGTCATTACAAGGATTTCCAAAACAATGTCACCTTGATATAAGAAGTGATATATTAAACTAAACATTCATGAAGAGTCCTTCATGTTGTCATGTCATGTCAGTCTTTTACAACCACTTTCAAATAAGGTGTTATCAAACATAAAACTGTTAGTAATTCCTAGAATTTGATCCCTTTCATGGTTCATAGGCTCTCAAGGTGAAAAATTACAGGTTTGATCAAAAACACACTGGTAACGTATATAAAAATGTTAAGTGTGAGGGTACATTGTAACACTTAGACTAATGTTACACCAAAATGTTATTTGAATGTATCAATTCAATCATTGTCCACAGTTATTTTTAGCACATTGTTTGAGAAGCTCTCTATTCACTGTGGTGACATTTTATTTTAAGGTGTCAAAAGTGGTGGTGATTGTAAAAAGTGGTTGGGACACGCCCTTCAGTGTTCCCAATTGACACTTAACTGACACATACATCATGTTATCCAACCCCCACCAATGTTTATCTCCTACCTGAATGATTCAATGGGATAGAAATTCTAGGAATTGCTAACAGTTTTATGTTTGATAACACCTTATTTGAATGGGGTGTATAAGACTGACATGACATGACAACATGAAGGAGTCTTCATGAATGTTAAGTTCAATATATCACTTCTTACATCAAGTACACTCACTAAACCCTGACTACCTGGTGCAGTGAACTACAGAGGTCTTGCCCATTGTTTGTAACTGTGGATGATTTAGCAAGCCTTGACTGGGGACTTTGGCTTTGGCAACTTTAGGTAGAACATTGGGATGGGTTAGCACCCCAACTCTTTACGACAGGAGTCTTGGGACCTTTCACAACCAGAAATAGTCATGACCCCTCAGTTCCTCATCTCCCCTGAAGGACATATTTAGCCAGAGGCATACGCAACCGCATGACCCACGATAATCCAGTAGTCCAAAAACACTCAAAGATGCACCAGCTGACCGACCAGCAGTTTCACCAATGACAATCAGCAGCCAAAGGGCTGGTAGAGAGAATGTAAACAACTCAAAACACTCACTTCTCTGAAGGGGTGTTGTCTTGTGTCTTTATCACTGTGTCATGCCTGTTCGGATAATTAAGAAAGGGAGAGAGACAGTTGCAGTCTTTTGACAAATGAACATACTGTATGAACATCATAGAACATCAGAGCTTCTTAAACAATGAATAGTTACTTACAACCCAGTCATTTCCTCATAAAGACCGCCATCTGTTCTCTTTTCCCCCTTTTCCTTTTCATCATTCTAAAGATGTCAACATGTTTTCAGATTAATATCTCTCTCTCTCTCTCTCTCTCTCTCTCTCTTATTTGTGTGTGTGTGTGTGTGTGTGTGTGTGTGTGTGTGTGTGTGTGTGTGTGTGTGTGTGTGTGTGTGCGCGCATATGTGAAGAATGCCTACCTTTGGCACCTGTAGTGGTGCTAGAAGACTTTTTGGAACGGCATAAATATTCTCCTCAGCTACATACGGGCCAGTGTCCTCTGACAGGAAGCCTGAAACATCGGCTGGATACCCCTTTTGACAGACACGGTCTCTGTCTGCTGCCAGACTTGGAGATGTCTTTGACCTCAACCTGCCGGCCTACATTGAAGCACAACTCAGACAGTTATCATTTTCTGTGACACACATTGTAACACACACACACACACACACACACACACACACACACACACACACACACACACACACACACACACATATACACACATTGCTTAACAATATATTTTAAAACAACAATAAAACACTGAATTGTAGGTGGGCTTGACACACACCAGATCAGTTTGGTATGGCTCCTTTTGGGGGGCAGGAGGCGCAGACTGGGTTCTGGGTTTTGCTGTGTCCTGCTACAGGGATGCATTCAGTTGGCATTCATTAATATTGGTTAGCATTTAAAGTTCAGTCAACTTGCTATTCTGTTAAAAATTATTTAATAATTATTAATAGTTAATAGTATTGATTAAGTTAAGAGCATTAGCAGCACTGTGCTGTGGTAACCAGCTTACAGTATTGACTGCCACAACCAGTAACACCCCAGTGATCTTGAAAAGTTTAGGTCTGTAGATGTTTTAAGGATACATTCTTACTGTCTTTTCTAGCTCCTTCTCTACATATACACATATTCATGGTAGTTGTAGTTTTAGAGGTATCATTTCATATTTGCCTTACCTCATGAGAAACCATTTGTGGTCGACTTTTCAGTATTTTGTAGAGGGCGTTGAACCAGCCATCAGTTTCCCAGCTGGAATATAAGGGAAGCATAAATGTCAGCAGGATCCCTAAAAAGGTTTTAAATATTGACATGAAAGCATCCAGAATTTATTGAATATATCAACACTCATCTCTGAGTATTTTACAATTTGTTTTCCTCCAGTGTTTCTGTGTCCTTGTATGTGTGTGTGTGTGTGTGTGTGTGTGTGTGTGTGTGTGTGCCTGTTTATGTATACGTTAATTGCTGTCTGACAGATTGATATCGCACCATGGAGAGCGAGCACTGGCATCGTAATTTCATTTTCAAATCGTTACACCAAGCAAAAATAGCGTGGGCTGGAGCTAGGCTCTGTCTTCCAGTGCTATGCGGCTCCCTGTGAATGTGCCACCTGTCTCCCCTCCTTTACAAGAGGAGCCATGCAGACAGGGGAGGATTGGCCAGCTCAGCTGCAGCTCCCATAAGAGAGAGACAAGAACCACTGGAGTGGCCCTGACCTGAACTCAAAATAACGCTGACCCAACATACAGCTTTGGCTTCAAATACATATAGATAGATAACACTGGCCTTGGTTAAAACAACAACAACAACGAACAAAAAGATAATCCACATCCAACAATTTTGCCCCCCCCCCCACACACACACGTTTTTTTTTCTTTTTTCTTAAACATATAAATAAATAAGTGTGCCAGACATCATCATGTATGGTGTTTAAATAATAAAGGTTTATTTTAAAGTTTATCAGCCATTCCATTTCCACCTCTCTGTTCCTCATACTCCACCTCCACAGTGGTGAGTGCTACCTCCGCTGCGCGTCGGGCCTAACAACTCCCTCGAACAAGTACATTATTGACGATACCGTACTGTCTCTCGAACCTTATTGCTTAAATAAACATTATGTAATATATTTTCCATATTAATAATATTAAGAAATGAATAAGTACTAAGTCCTACAGACAGACACAAACATAGCTATCACCGTATCCTAACCTGTGCTCCGCAAAGTGGCTTGAGGCACACCTTTTGCCTTCCCCTGTCTTTCCTGATCCACCATCCTCACACCTGAATGAAATGAACTCACTGTTAAATATAACAGCCTTAATTCAATTAGCCTAGTGATGGCATCAGATCAGATAAAAATGTAAACTATTATGCAGTAAGGTTGACCCTGAGCTTCCATGCCAACAGATAGCCTGTATGTTTGACAGCACAGCTAACATGAACAGCTAATGGTAAACATGGTAACCAGAGTTACGTTTCCAGCTCCTTGTTAGTTACTGTGAATGCTACCAGAGCCCGTCTGCCACCTTATATTTACCAGTTGTTATTTTGCCTTAATAAAATTGAGATGTGTCATACATGGGATTGGTACAGTAGGGTTTAACCAAAATCTAAATGTAGCTATCATCAGCCTAATTGATGAGGCTTAAGCTAGCCATAAACCCCCATTTGGCTGCTACATTTCTATGTTAGCAAACGCTAGCTAGCCTGCTAGCTAGTCTGTTAACTTTATTTGCAAGCCTCCAAGGCAGCACAAACGTAAAGTCACCTTAAAACCTACCTGTTGCCTTTCACCACCCACTTATTTAATTGTTGTCGCATCCCCTGACATGTCTTCTCCTTTTCCCTCTTTCTTTTCTGTGTTCAGCTCCCGACAGCTTTTTTACTTTATCCATCTTCCATCCAACTACCTCTACTCATAGCCTAGTTCTAACTGCTTGTGTTTTCAGCGGTCACGGCGCTCACGCTCCCTCTTCTATGTCAAAATTCTATTATGGAATCTTAAGAGATAAGGCGCCCACTCTAGCCTGTTTAGTCCTCTAAAATGTTGTATAACATTAAGGAAATGCAGAAATTATTTAGAAATGCACAACAGCATCTACATATATAAAAAAAATACCCCAAACATTTTTATTTATTTGTACCATCGCTTTGGCGCCCCCATGGTGCGGCACTACTATGCGACGCATACAGCGCATACCCACTTTTTGCGCCACTGTTTAAAGACTCGGATGTCTTTGATGCCCGGGTGAGATTTGTGTGTGCTTTTGGAGTTATAGTTAGATTATTATCATAATATTATTTCCATATAGGATGTGTGAGGTCAATCTGTCACGGTATTGTTCAGTGTGTTTATATGGTTATGTTGTTATGACAGAATAAAGCTCTGTTGAAATCCAGCTAATGGCAAAAGAATTTAACTAGTCATAGAGCAATTTGATATACCGCCCGTCTGACCTGTTTTCGCCGACCAGGAAGTAGTCTCTGCAGGTGGCCCGCAGAAGAAGCACGCAAGCAGTCGGGCACCTGAAGTTTTTGTGAATCCATCCCCACATGCTGTGGTTTTCAGGGCAGAATACCAGCAAAGAGATTCTGAAGTCATACAGAGAAGAGCATAGTTTAGTTAGCTAGTTAGTTTAGCTTCAGTGAGATATCGTCTGTAGGCTTCTACCTGACAAAAAATAGCCTACCGGGGTCAGTTTGATGGCTAAATGAATACAATAATTAGCTATAAAAGAATAATTACAGAAAATAACAGAAAAAAAGAGGTCACCATGAACAATACATTATATAAATTACATACATTCACCCTGATACATATTGAGTCTCAGTTCAAGATGTTCAATGGTTTACACATGAGATCTCCAATCTGCTCATCCTCCCAAAAGACACCCAGTTATACCCCCCACCCACACCTGGCATGAACATAAATGAGCTACTTAGCATTGCCTTAACTACCATTCAGAATCCAGTATGGCAAGTTAAAGATGTGAATACCATGTGTATGCTTACCCCGACACGTCTATCTCTCCCAGCGCTTTTCCCTTCTTCTCACTTTTGAAGTACTTGACAGTGTATGCATCCTCACTCATCTTGAAGAGCACAAAAAAACGGCGTGTCCACGACTTCTATGAAAACATGACTGGATTAGGACTGGTCTTTAATATTCAACATAATTTAGGGCCATTCTTGATTGGTTATTCAGTCCTGATTTAGCTAACTAAGTATAACAGACTGATGAAATACAGTACATTAGTAGATCTATGAAAGTAATCAGTGGCACAATTAGTGTCTGTGTATGTGTGTGTGTGTGTGTGTGTGTGGTTGTGTATGTGTGTGTGTGTGTTTGTGTGTGTTTGTGTGTTTTGGTGTGTGTGTGTGTGTGTGTGTGTCTTTAAGTGTTTATACTAAGCACACACCATTGATTTCAATTGACCACCCGGAGGAGACTTGTGCAAATAGCCGCTTCTCACTTCCTCTGCCTCTGTTGACCCTGCATCAAAAACACACCAAAACAAATGAAAACCCTCACACTATAAAGAAACATGCAAAATTCTCAGTTGAAAACACAGATGAGAAACATAATGCTAAGAATATTGATAGTGCAGTGCTTGTAAATACCATTTTAACATAGTTGCAGTAAGCACACACAAATACCACTTGGCGACTATGGTCCAAGAAATACCAAGAAATGTCAAGGTAGTACTGTGTTTCTTCATTCAACTGAGCTCACTTTTAAAGTTGACAGTGGACCACTAATATTCTTCTGCCCTGGTTAAAATCATACTTCTCTTCATTGCTTCATGTACTTGCTAAATACTTAGCAGACATACCTTTTGATTTGGACATGGTGAAGCTATTGCTTGATGTTGCTGCTGCTGATGCCTATAGTGTTGAAATAAGTGTTTTCATTTCAACATTTCAAAGATTGAGTTATAAACGTATGCATGCCATTTGTCAAATGTCATACACAGCTCTAAACAGTAGACTGCGTCACCATGGCAAACATATCTTTCATGAAGTCAAAGGAGCTTTGATAGGCTGCATGAATGGTGGTGCTATTGATAGAAACACACAAGTCCACAAGCCATGAAAAGATAAACTGAAGATGGTCCTCTTAGCCAAGTTCAGCATGTTCATGAAGTTGTAAGTGTTAGTTGAAATGACTAACAAACTATTTACAAAAAATGTAAAGCATTTTATGAAAAAGTCTTTACAGAAAAAAACCTTACCTGAATACAGTGTCAATTATATCACATAACAGCTTTTACTTTTCCAAACAAACAGTGAATCATCCAACAATCCTATGTATTTCATGAACATATCTACTCACAGTGGAGCTCAGTGTAGACATCAGTATTCAAAAGAATCAAAACTTCATTATTGCACCCCGCCCAATGCCCAATATTGATTTAAAATTGATGGTCTGTCTGTTTACCTGAGTGAAAATGTCAGTGCAAGTGAGTTTCAGAGCGTCTGACTGAGAAGTTTTGAAGAATTCCTGTCTGAAGGAGGGCCACTGAGGAGGATTGCTTCCTTGAAAGTGGTTCCTTTTGGTCAGTTTCCAGGTGCTTTTTTAAAGCTTGGTCTCTGATTACTATCTCGCTGTGATTTCTTTGCTTTATTTAGGGGAAGCATAAGTGTGTTCATTACCAATGATATTCATTGTGTGCAATCATGTATTTAGAAACTGCAGCGTTTGCGGTGAACTTTATAAAATATGACAAAGAAGCACCTTAAGAAAGTGTCACTATAAATAATAGATTAAACCAGAAAAATCCCCTTGCCTTATCTGTTACCAAACTCAACAGGGATGATTACACAATGGCCAAAGCCACACCCATAGAGAGGGGATTTCTGATGAATTAACTTTCTGATTAACGTCTTTGTACACTTTTTTCAAACAGTTTAATCATTAATTACACACTTTCACATATATCAGAATGTATGTGTGTATGTGTGTGTGTGTGTGTGTGTGTGTGTGTGTGTGTGTGTGTGTGTGTGTGTGTGTTAGTGTGAGCACTATGACTGTGTGATATAGAGAGGTGGCAGGCACAGCTATAAACCCCTGCCCTAATTTCCAAACACGCTGACAATGTTCCCCCGTCAGACAGACCTGATGGCACAGTCACTCTCCTATGCCACCCCACCCCCACCCCCACCTCAACCCCCACCTACCCCCCCTTCTCTCACCCTTGCCCCTTAAACTCTCAAAACACTTCAGTGTGTCTCATTGTGTAAGAATTAGCACTAGCGCTTATGTTTGGGTTATTCTCATGTTCAGTTTTATTTTTTCTAACTTGTTTTTGTCTGTTTGTTTTTAGTTTGATCTGTTGTCTTTCTTATTTTTCTGTTGTCTTGTTTGCTTGCCATATTTAAAGCGTCTTTGAGTATTAGAAAGGTGCTTTAGAAATATTAATTATTATTATTATTATTATTATTATTATTAATATTATTATTATTATTATTACTATTATTATTATTATTATTATTATTAATAATGTTTACCGTAACTGGAATGTCTGCAAAGCGGGTAGGTCAGCTCTGAGTTGTGTAATAAGGATGAAAGGAAGGAGTCCATGTGTGTGTTTTCTGTGTGTCTCTTGTTGCGTAGTTGCACTCCAACAATATCTGGCACTGGTCCATTCTTTGGTTTCGTGCCACATCATCATGACTGTGAGTAGGTGTGCATTTCCCAAAGACTTACAAGGGTATCAACACAAAGAGCTACTGCATTCACTTAGAAGTGATTGGTTATTTGCACACACTTGCATGCACCTGCTAACCATCTACCCACCTACACACACTCACACTTGTGAACACACACACACACACACACAATCACACAAAGACTCACAAATTTGCGTGCGCACGCACACACACACACACACACACACACACACACACACACACACACACACACACACACACACACACACACACACACACACACACACACACATTAAACCCATAAATTATTCTTTAGACACTTGTTCACTGACATACTATTACAGCCAACTGTGCCACTCTGCCATTCTTATTGTGGCCCCCACTGCCCATAGGCTGATATTAATAGGGACGATCCAGGCAGCAGCTCCTATCCAGAGAACCTCTGTGCCTCTGTGTGACTGCAGCCATTGAGTGTTTGACTGCAGCCTTTGCTTTGCCTGGCACGCTCCTTCCACCTCCCTGAGGAGTTGCGCTTGTGGCCGACATCCTACCGACTACGACAACTATCCCTTTGCCCCTGCCACCCAGATTTACGAACCTCCGTGGAAGTATGGACGTGCCACCCAGGGCACTGTAGGGGGGAAGAATGGCCGTGTGACGCTAGCCATGCACATACCCCCCCACCCCCCCCAACACCCTCCCCTGCAGTGTGGCCTTGGCATCCGAGTGGAGTATAAATTCAGAAGGCTGAGTGGTTGTGCCTGACAACTTGTGGCCTTCTCAGACACAAGGTGTGAAGACAGGGAGAGATCGTGAGACGAGAGACGAGATCCTACAGAGACAGCAGGCGTGGAGAAGCCCAGCATGAAGGCACAAATTAAAGTAAACACTCTTAAGACTTGTTTTACCGTCTAGCAGATGCCTTAGGTGAACTGGCAAAGTGGTGTCAATCTTTGTCATGGTCTTTTGTGTTTTCTTTTTTTTTTCTCTCTCTTTCTCTCGCTTGTGTCCGTGAACATAATGTGCTCTTTGTCTTTCCATTAAGGAAACACTGGTAAAGCAACAGGAGTACCTGAATCGTCAGAGAGATGCTATTGCGTACAGAATGAAGAAGTTGGCAGCCAAACAGGCAGACATAAACGTGAGTGGAGTGTGCTAACTAAAGCCCTGCATTTGCCATGTTGTGCAGTTTCTAGAAAGATAGTTTCTAGAAAAATATGGTCTAATGGACTCTTCAATCATCTCCCAATACTGATCTTATGTTACACTTGCGTTGCTTGTGTTGCAATTCCTCCCCAAAGCAGTTTTGCCAGTTCCAGCATTTAGCATGTTCTGCATGCTTTAGAAAGGTGAAAAATAATGGAAAAATGTTTTTGTTGTCTATTAACTCACTATTAATATATTGCTACTTCAGCTTTGGCCTTGTGACAATTACTTTTATGAGAGCCTGTGCTGCCTGACCTGAACCTGGTGTGACTGGAGTGAATTTGACTCTGCACTCCTTTACATACAGAAAAAGACAGACGTACTGAAGGAGAAGATCAAGAAGAAGTATCAGGATATGAAGCGTGTCTTGGACGAGGACCTGCACATCACAATGACCCAGCTGGAGATGGAAGCCGAGGCCACAGAGAGGGTGATAGAGGACCATGTGGAGAGCTGCTACGCCCTCACGCAGGACATCGACCATGAGCTGTCCGAGCTCAGCGCCCGGCTGGAGAAGCAGCAGAACTACGACAAGGTGAGTGACCCGCACCTGTCCCTTTACCAGGGAGGTGAAACCAGGCCCCTCCACTCCAAATATGAAAGTAGTTCTGGACATGACAGGAGAATGCTGATCAAGTGTTCCACAGCAGATGCTATGGTAGAGGGCATCACAAAGGTTGAGCATGTGCTCTGGAAGCCAAACTAGTGACCCGGGGTGTTTTGTAATGAGATCACAATGCACGGTTCTTAGCTCGAGGACCTGAGTTTGGAGTGTTTGGAGTGACCATTCTATCCCCTACCTGCATATAGTGTCAGACGTAGGATCACTTAGTGAAGCTATAGGGAGAGAGGCCAGTGTGAAGCATTGTATGATGTCATGACATAACATTTCTCTTCCTTATCTCTCTTTCTCAGGACTCGGAGACAGAGGGGAGGTACGTGCATGTTATGCACTTACACTACTGATATGTGGTTGTTAAAAGAAAATGCGTTTTCAATGTAGTAGGAACTTAATAGGTTTCAACCAAAAATAGGAGCGCATGCTTTGTTCTATGCGTCATGGAGTTTTATTGAGATTTGCACTGTGATAAAAAATGTACAATATTTTTAATCTTTAATCAAAAGGAAGTGTTTACTCCTTCTCTATTGCGAAATGTAATACGTCATGAGTTCCTTCCCGGCACCTACAAATAAATATAATAAAAACTGGTTCCTGGGTGCTGGCAGTTGCTGTTGTTTTAGGTCATTGATCATACCATTCTATTTTTGCCAGTTATGATTGGCAATGAACCATTTAGTATGGTGGAAACTATTTGACAATTCTACCATTTGGTCTATTTCTACTCTTATAGTATGTGTGACTGCATGTGTATTCTTGCATGTGTGTATGTATTGTGTAGGCTTTGTGTGTGTGTATCCATCTGTGCATGTTTGCAAGTGTCTGATTATGTGGCTGATATCCTCTCAGCATTCCCACCCTTGCCTGTGTGTGTGTGTGTGTGTGTGTGTGTGTGTGTGTGTGTGTGTGTGTGCGTGTGTTCAGGGTAGCGGACATGCTAAAGCAGACCGACCCCGAGCTCATCCACTTGGACGAGTTTAAGAACGAGCAGCTCTTCAGTCTCACCATCAACCTGCTGCTCTTCATCCGCTCACAGGTCCCCGTCACCAAGAAGCTCTTCCAGAGCTGTGAGTTTCTCAGTCGTCTGCAAAAACCTTACTGGAACACTATTACCTATCTGGCGTGTCTATCTGAGCTGAGCTGACGCAATCCAAAAAGCTCTCTGGGGGTTTGCCCTTGTCAAGGGGTTTTCCCACCATGCATGTCTGTGTTGTTGGAGGATTAGTTATTCGTAAGGTTAATGTGGTAGCCAAGAAAAATAGGCTGGCTAGTTACTGCGTCATGCTTATTAAAGGAATTCCTGGCACCCCAAAGTCTTTTGTCTTCCGTAATATTCCAAGTGTTAAGCCTAAGTTAATAAGCACTTACAAAAATAGCCAATAGATTGCATCACCCTTGGAGGCTGGGCTTTAACAGGGAAGGGTAACAATAGCATTCAACATTTGTTATTCTCTGTAAGGCTATTCTACTTTCAGATATCATGTTTTAATAGAAGGTTCGTTTGATCGTCTGATATCAAAAATAGAACTCATCAATAGCAAAATATATAGCAAAGTTTTGAAGAGGGGCCCACAGTTTAGGAGGACTCAATGACTTTTACTCTTTGAAGAACAAAAGGTTACTTAGATTCTGGGGAAATGAACTGAGGTTTTCTTTTCAACACGAAAAGGTCTTATTTGGCTTTAGGTCTGCTTTACACCAATATATTCGAAACAAACACAAAAAGATATAAAGGTATTCATTAGAAGCTTTCAAAGAACCAACATGGGATATTTTAAGATGACAAAGACGAGTCTTCGGGGGTTTAGATTTCACCTTGCATAGGGTGGTCTCTTATCTGACAGTATCACACAGGTTTTCCTCTGTTCTGTTTCAACACAGATGCCACAGATGTTGTCCTTAACCCCAACTCAGCCCATCCAAAACTCATTATCTCTCCTGGGGGCGACTCGGTCACCTATACCGAAACCTGGCAGGAGGTCCCTGAGAACGTGTCCCGCTTCGACACCACCCTCAACACTGTGAGCCTCAACGGCTTCGGGGAGGGCCGCCACTACTGGGAGGTGCAGGTAGCTGACAAGACCTACTGGGAGCTGGGCCTCACCTACCCAAGCATTCCCAGGAAGGGCCGGGAGGAGCTCAGCTGGCTGGGCCGGGGCGCCGATTCTTGGTGCGTGGAGTTCTTCAACGGCAGCTACAACGCGTGGCACCGGGGAGTGTCGCACGCGCTGACCCACGTGGAGGGCCATGGCTTCACGCGCATCGGTGTGTTCTCCAGCTCGCCAGGGGGGTTGGTGTGCTTCCTGGGAGCGGACACCATGACGCCGTTGTACTGCTTCTGCGCAGGAACGTTCACCGACAAACTGCTCCAGGCCCTCTGTCCCGGACACGACAACGAGGGGACCAATTGGAAACCCTTGCAATTATGCGATGCCTCTAGGTCCCGTCCCACCCTGTGATGGACAGGCCGGCCATCGTACCACAGGGTCTCTGGCAGTGAGTGATTAGTGGCCAGTTAACAAGGTGATACTGCCCACTGGCGTACAGACCAGTACTTGGGGGTATAGTGTACATAGGTATGATTCTCTGTATCTGTATGTGCTTAATGACCAGTATTAAAGAAGTGCATTTGCCAATACTGTTGGAGGAGACTTGTTGTATTATAAATGTGTTGGGACTAGAACTAAGGATCTCGTTGTACACCCTATACAGCATTTAAGTGCTGAATTACATATTACTTAAAAGAACGTAATGTACGGTAACACAAATATTATGCATCTGTAAGAGTAGACATCTCTATGGATTTTGGAATCAATGGAGTCAACAATAACACAGCTGTTGTTACAAAATGGAGTATCATGTTGAATTGCTAGTGATATAAAGTCAATTTAGTATGTAGTATGTCACCAGAACAGGTTATATTTGTAGGCTTTGAGTGTTAATCATCTGATGGTGCAGCAGATTAATATTTGACATATAAATATAAAATAGTTAGAATAATATTGAACAAAAGGGAAACGGATTGCACGGTTCATTGTTTTTGTTTTAATACAATAAAATAGGGTTTTACACAGGCATTCATTGGATGTCATTTTAACAAATGTACTACCCCAGATTCAAAAAGAGGCATTAAGGTTATGGCAATATTCAGTATATATCCACAAAATGTATTTTTTTTTTTAAAGGGGATTTCATACCCTAAATATAATATATTCATTGTTCCAAATCATTTCAATATATTCCTGAGGACAATTGCATTAAACACTGTAAAGCATTAAAAAAAGTGTTTTACTTTTTTAAAAAACAAGATTTTTTTCCCTTCAATTCCATTCCAAAACAAGGGGAGTTACAACTCCCTTTTGTACGATTTGGGCACTACATCATCGATTAAACAGGATCCGTGTGTGTGTGAGGAAGACAGAGCTAGTTGTGTGTTTTTGTGTTTTTGTGTGTGTGTGTGTGTGTGTGTGTGTGTATGTGTGTGTGTGTGTTTATGTGTGTGTTTGTGTTTGTTTGTGAGTGTGTGTGTGTGGTGGACAGGGTTCATAACAGGAGTCCTATACATGTGGATTGCCATTTCAATGTCACATCCTCATCCGACTTGGAAAACACCGACTTTAAAAGCTTGTCTGCGCCGTGTCAAACTCCCGAAAGAAATACTTTGTCGTCGGTCAAGGCGACTGGGAAAGATAAAAAGAAACTACACTGTTGACTAGAGAGAGGAAAAGATAAACTGTGGTACTCAACTTAAGCACTGAAGGAACAGTGGCTCAGTAGCATGGTATTCTTTTCAGCGGTTGCCAGGGCATGGCCGCCATGCTGGAAAAGTGCATTCATCTGGTGTGGTGTGAATAGTAAGACTCGTCATCAGTAATGTACTAGCTGCCTCTGTAGACTGAAATCTTTTAGACAGCGCAACGACAACATGCAATGGTATGCCAACAACAATCTACCCCAGGGGGAGGGGTCTATGTGCTACAAAAAAAACACTGTTTTTACTTTAATAAAAAGTTTTAAATGATTTTAAAAGCAGTGTTAAAGAATTATTGTAGATTTCAGTTTTGCAGTTCAATCTAATACCATATCATCTCTCTAATTCAAGTTGTGACAGGATAGTACATAGTGCTCTTTCACCTGCTTGTCAGCAGGGTCCCTGGGATAGGTCAGCATACTAAAACTGGACTGACAGAAGACAAAAGTGGCCAGTTGTGCTTGGAGTCAACAGCTTAGATCCTGTCAACCGCCATGGTAGGTGTTCTTAGAAGCCCTACATTCAATCTGAGAATCTGTTCTTGGTGTGTATTTAAATACCATTAATGAAGAATACTGGTAGAAATCAAGTAGGCCTGACATTTTGCCAACAAATGCAATTTGAGTTCAATGACCTTTAACTGTAACTGCCCAATTACAGTCAATGATAAGCGTACAAATAGTGTATCTTTCATCGATTAAAATCTAATTGTTTCACATTGCCAATGGATATCTAATCTTTTTTGCTTTTTGCGGGTAATGTGTGAAACAGCACCTAAACGGAACAGTCTGCAGCTGACTTGGATCCAAGCTGGAAGATAACATCAATGACAAACCAATGGACTGAGAAGATGGAAACAGACTTGGTTGAAGTTAGAAAGACGAGCAGTAGAACAAAAAACAAAACTCTTTTTTTTCCACCACTGCTCTCTTCTTTCATCTCCAACCTTAATGAAGGGCATTCAGTGTGTCTCCAAGTCCTCTTGTGTCCGATTTGATGTTTCACTTTGCCCCTATACGGTGCGTCGTGTGAAATAAAGACTCGGCTACAGTGGTTTAAACGACAGATGAACAGAACGAGACTACTACTACTGTGACTACTGGTTGTGCAGAAGGCAGGGGATGGCAGACACAGCTCTGGTGGTCTTGGCTGTGGGTCTCTCCTCCCCCTGCTGAACTGAGGTACGGCCTGCGCTGGTGAGATCCAGTCTCTCTCTGGGATACAGCCAGCTACTCCCCACCAAAACAGCAAACTCTTCATGGGGTTAGTTGAATGCTAACTAAAAGAAAGAAATTTAAAACATGTATATTTCACACCGCCTGTTTTGACAAAGATCAGATGTGACAGCATTATTCCCCCAACGGGAACAACTTGAAAGAGGCAAGTATCACCACCAACACATGAACGCGGAGTGCCACCGAGGATCTACTTCTTCTTCGTCTTCGTTTGATTGGATTTGAGGAGTTTGTTTTTTTTTTCGTTTTTTTTTGCGCCCGGCGTCACGTAAGGAAATAAAATGGCTCTCACGCACAAAAAGATTGAAAAAAAACAAAACAAAAAAAGAAACGCCAGCATCCAGCCATGTCTGGATCATCCCTGAATGTTAAAACTGCTACCGCTGGTCCAGTCCTGTTCTGTCCAGGTGATCACCCCCGTCCAGTCCAGTTGGTGGCCCGGTTGCAGTCGCAGTGGTCGTTTTTGGAAGAGCCCTCCCTTGAACGATCAGTTGAAGTAGAGCTCTTTGGTCAACATGGAGACCACGCATGGTATCTGTTTCTTCTCGCTGAAGCGCGGGTCCTCTGACCAGGACTCGAAGCTGGTGGCCACCATGTAGTTGACCCGTGTGAGGATCTGCATGATCTCCAGCTGCTTGCCGAACTCGTTGAGGACGTTGCACAAGGCCTGGACGAACCACGAGCCGCGGCCAGGGTTCCTCCATGAGTAGTAGCCTGTAACAGAGCAGCCACGTCTTCAATACTCACAAATCCCTTGAGGCTCACATGATTTTGCAATTTCTATGCAGCAAGACAAACCAGCCATTTAGATTTTTCAGGAAAAAAACTACAACTGCTCTTTTGTCCATGGTTAATGTGACTCAACTCGTGGGACTTTTGACTGTTTTGCTTTGGGGATTTTTCGGAAAGGCCCAATTTGATATCAACTAAATCTAGTAAAACTTTTACAAAAGTTTGACTATATCCGTCTTATACTTCCTGATGATAGTTATTGTTAGATATTCCATTACAAGCTCTATTCAGTACAGAAAAAAACAGCTTTTAACATATTTTAATGATGACTCATGTAATTTTCATGGAACAGCTAAAAATCAAATAAGATATGTCATTTAGGCCCCTATTGGCTAGTTTATTTCCTCTTCCTCGTCTGAACTTGCAGTTAGACTTGCTGGACATTGCATGTTTGTAGGTTGGTCCTACTCTTACCTACTAATGCGCAGCAAGCTTTTGGGCCTGTGTTTAAAAGCTTGTGGTATACTCAAGGACAGGGTATTGTGCAACTGCCTATGTTTCACAACTCACTGCTACTCTGACTACTGTTAGTCTTATAAGCCAGAAGGGAGAAAAACATGTATGTATGGAGAGAAGTCTAATTTTGGTATAATGTGTATTGACAGTGTTTGTCGAAACTTGCACAAGAACCACTTACCTTTTCTGTTTAAATTAGCACTGCTACTTTAAGCATTCGTTACCTTTTGCCTTCAAATGTTTAGATGACACTAAAAATGCTAAGTGTTCCCAACCATATCCAGACCATACCCCACTCCAGTTGTCTATAGACATATTTGTTTGCTTATATACTCACATTTATTGTAAAAATGTATCCTTCAGATAAAATATTGAGTTTCACCAAAAATAACACCATTCAATTACCACCCTATGGTGTCGCAGCCAAGACAGATGGGGACCCCTTCACTAGGCTGTGATGCTGTACCTGGCACGGTGGAGTAAGCAAACAGGAAGTCTGCCTCCACAGGGATCTTGTGTCGGGGGTTGGCGTCCGTCTCCAGGGTGTCGTTGGGGGGTCCTGAGTCTGTCTGAATGCCGTCGTCAAACTCTGAACCCCGACAAGCCTGGGGGAGATAATAAATGGAGTCATATAACCCTTCCTCGCCTTTCACCTGAATGAGAGACAGGTTGGTCTGATAAGCCAAGGGGATAGACGGCAAATGACATCATGCCATGTAAGAAACAGTAAGGCTAGAGGGTGCTTTCAGCATGGCATACATTTTGAGCGGCACCCATTAACTAAATAATAATTGGCCAAATATGCTACTGTTGTGTTCCTGGTTACGGTGCTAACATTTGTCGTTCTGAAATGTCCGTTGCTTTTTGAGGAATGTTCCCTGATATGATTTGTTTTATTTTAGAGCACAAACCAGAAAGTCAGCATTCTGACCACTAGGACTTTTCTTCCTCCTATTTTAGTTTTCTGTGTCCCGTCCATCTCTTCGCCCCATCTTATCTCTCTTTAGCACACCCTCTCCCTCTCTCTCTCTTCCCCTTCTCTCCCTCTCTCTCTCTTCCCCTTCTCTCCCTCTCTCTCTCTTCCTCTCCCTTTTCTCTTGCTCTCGCACATTGTCCGTCTCACCTGGATGAAGAACAGTTTGGGCTTGCCCACCAGGCTCTTGCACATGTCCCCGCGGAAGAGGGAGGTCATGCTCTTGATGGCCATGGCCCCGTCCGTGCCATAGATCATGCCCTCCTCGCCGTGGCTCAGCAAGATGCAGGCGAAGCAGGAGCTCTCACTATGGTCCTCCTCCGAGGCTGGGACACACACACACACAATTACATGTTTTTTTTTTTGGTCGAATGATATTTACACATTAGACATCATAAAGAGCATAATATAATCAACATAATGTGTCTTCAGAAAAGTGACTAAACATGTACCGGTCAGCATTCTCGGGTATACATTTTCTGCAATTACATTCTGCAAACACTAGTGATGATCATTTCAGTAGGCATGTAAGCTGAACTACAAATTGTAGAAAGAGGAAATAAATCACCCACTGCCATCTATTCTCAGAGTTACCAAAAACAAAAACAGTTCAGAAGGAGGCGACAAAGGTGCACCTACTGCTGGCTACCCCCTTACACTGCAGAACACGCCAACCCGACAATGCGCTCATCTATGCTGTACCGGACAGCTCCAAGCTGTACTGGCACCAGTACGGAAGAGGGGTGACACTGGAGCAATGAGGAAACAATCCCGCCGCTCTCAAACTTACATACACTCCATCCAGTATTGCAGTATATAGTGTTGTCATCATATTCGCCAATCCTCATTGGAGGCCATTTAGATACAACAGATGTATGGTTCGACTTCACACTCGCACTATCCAAGAGTCTGACCTCTAAACTACAGTGTGAAATATGCGGTCATGTCACTGAGTCAGACAGAAAGCAGTGGCAAAAAACTGTACATCAAGTGAAATGGTGTTGTGACTCACCCTCTTTCATAAGACGCTCCATCTTCTCACAGGTCTGGTCATTGTAGACGCACACGTCGAAGCCAAGGCTTTTGAAGCACTTGTACAGCTCCCCTGCGTCTCGGTCAGTGCCATTGCGTACATTCATCCCTGCGCACGCACACATCAGAACAGATAAATCAATCAATCAATCAATTGATCAATCACAACAGATCACATAGTGAGCCGCCAGTGACTCACGGCACAACTGCGCTACACAACAGAACTGGTCTTCGACAGTCACTGCACCACCTTCAGTATTAGTAGTAGGCCCCTTTTGGGGTTAAAGGGTGACTACCTAAACCAGGTCCTGCAAACCCACAACCAGATGCAATAAATATAACATATAGTAGCAGAACATTTTCAGAATTTGGCAAAGTTGACAGAATTGGATGTATAATTCAAGCAGCGCTAATAGTCTAATAGTTCAACTAGCCCTTCTAACTGGAGATTGTCTTACTACAGGCTAGTGCAGATCTTGACCATTGGAAATTTAATGAAATTTAAGAATAGATGTCCAAGTTGGAATACCGCTTCACTGATTCTACCAGCAATACTAATGCTACTAATTCTAGTCACTAGTTTTATTTACGTCAATCAAACAGTGCAGAAGGGCACTTCTAACTGCAGCATGGAGTGTTTTTTTTCTTGTTTCATTAGGTGGAGAACACATTCATCCTGGCTTAAACAACTGCACACTCTTCTATGCAGATTCATAAAATGTTTCCCAATCTAGCTCAAATAGCACCAATCTGCAATAAGTAAAAAACAGGTACAAAGCAATGGCGAATGCTCTATCCTGCAAGTTCTTATAAACAAAGCCTTGTTCCCATGTCCAAAGAAAAACCTATCATTCGATGCCTAGTAACCTCTTATGGAGAGGAAAAGGCGAGTGGGTACCTGTCTTTTCGTCAAAGTTCTTGTTGTTGATGATGATGCACTTGCCAACACACTTGTGGCTCATCTTATACTGGAATGTAGGCGAAACGATCCTGTAATGGCTTTCAGAGGTGTTCTCCTGCTCTCGCGCCTGGCCATCCTTAGTCTTCTTGCTGAGGGGACAAGACACACACGCACACACACACACGCACACACGTGCACGCACACATGCACACATACAGACACACACACACACGGACACACACGCACGCGCACACATACAGACACACACACACACGGACACACACGCACACATGGACACACGGACACACACACACACACACACACACACACACACAATCACGTGCACAAACGCCCGCACAGCCACACCCACCGGACACACACACACGCACACGAACACAGTCACGGGCACACACACACACACCCGCACGCACACATATGCACAAGCACGCGCACACACACACACGGACACACACACACACAAACACGCGCAAAAACGCCCGCACACCCACACACACTCACACACAGTCACGCGCACACACACACACACACACACACACACACACACACGGGCACACACACACACACATGCACACACAAAGTCACGCGAACAGACACACAGTCACGGGCACACACACAGGCACACACACAGTCACGGACGGACACACACACACACACACACACACACACACACACACACAGCCACGGGCACACACACACACACACATGCGCACACATGCACACAGATTCTCATTTCAGACAGATAAGGGACCTCTGTGGCACAGGGCTAAGGCTGTACCATTGTCACTCATTTGTCCCATTGAAAACTCAAAGAACTTTCCCAATTGTTTTGTTGACCGTACATTCTCTCATTTAGACCAGCATTAATTCATGACATGTAACAAATTAAGGTGTGACGTAGTAAGTTTCACAATGTAATTAAAAACGACATTAGGCAGAATAAGTTTCATACAGTACAGTTTTGTCATTTTTTGATGGTTGCTGAGATAGTTGCAATATGCTTGAGTCTTCAGACCAATTCCAACTAAAATGCATTTGTAGCAAGAAGACCTAGCCTACCCATCTATTTTTTTTTTTTTAAACATTAAACTGAAATTAAACATTAAAACTCGACAGCAAACAGTGGATCTTTCCTCATCCCTACCAGAAACGACGTATCTTGTAACTAGCCTTGTCTGTTATCAATTACAAGAAAAGAAGAAAACTACACTACCTCGTTACAAACAAAGCTGTTCTTGCAAGTGTCTTCCATTCCTGGCATATCATGAACGAACGCTTTATCATGGACAAATGCACCAAACAATCACAACTCTTTTTTTTTAAGCAATGTGGCGCATACAAAGCCTTTCAATGTAGTACAATAGTATAGCAGTATAATAACGTGTTAACACATGTTCTACATCAAGTCCAATGTAAAAGACCAGGTATAGTTGGTTTTATGTGCAAATATCTGTCATGTATTAGCCTACAGAGATATACTGATATACTGTTAATACCTCACCATTATTTGGATCTTAACACTCTAACCTTCACATGAAAAGCTACCACAACTGAAATAGTTAAATTCAAAAACATACATCTTATGGTTAGGAAAAAAGGTCATGGTCCACCACCACCAAATGATCAAATTGCAGACAAATCAAAACATTGCAGCAGCAACAACTCCATAAACTCAAACACAGAGCACTCCCTTTAAAAAAAATATATACTTATTAAAATATATACACATGCCTGAATGGCAATTCTTACAGACTTCTCATAATTCCATTTTTTCAAAGGATCCATCCAGATGGGCAGGCCAGAGCAGAGAGGGCATAGCGCTCACAATATCAACACCTATTCCAGAACAGCCTAGTCATCAGCTTGGCCCAGGGCTCCAACAATGGGAGCCAATGCTCACTTGTTCTCACACACAAACACACACATGCATGTGCGCGCGCACACACACGCACGCACACACACACAGTATGTATGGGGTGAGCATTTTTGAGGGGTTGGGGGGCTTCACTGCTCCATCAGATTGCCATGTGATCTCTCTGATCTGCACCCCCCCCCCACCCACCCCCACCCCCACCCAACATCCCCACTAGGCCCCAAGCAGCAGCATCCAGGTTTCACCAACCCTCCCCAATCTGCAGCCCCCCCAACCCACTACCCTCCCCTGCAGCTGGGGCAGAAGCGACCTTACCTGGGTTCGTCATTAAGTGCTACACCACTCTGCATCTGAAACGCGTTGCTCCTCTCTGTCTCAACCTGGACCTGGATGTGAAGCCGTGTGCGTACCACCAAACTCAATTTTTTTCTTTTTTTTGGGAAGGGGGAGGGGGCCTAGGCTGAGCGAGTGTCCCCTTGAATTTTTTGGGGGCGTGTAGGTAAGGTAGGCGTGCGCTAGGATCCGGACATGCTCTATACGCAATAATGAGACGAGTGTGCACTGCTGCTGTGGGCAGGGTGCTGCAGGAGGGGGGGGGGGGGGGGGGGGAGAGCCTGAGTCAGCAGACCTGGCCACGCCAGAGCTTTCTAAAGGCCCCCCGCTTAGCCCCCTCCCACTGCCCACCGGCCAATGCCCGTGGACGAGGTCACGCAGGGCAAACCAGTGGGTCCTCTGCTGACAGGGCACACAATCGGGTTCAGGCTTGTGAGTGCCCAGGCACCTGTGCTGCACCGAGGACTAGGCTCGCCCCACCTGAGGCTGTGGCCTTCACACAGACGTAACCAACATCTCACATGTTGTTAGATTATCTTAGAAAAGATACAGTGGGCAGTGGGCAAATTTAAGACGTTAAACTAATGTTACTTCTAGTAACTTCGCTTCAATAAGAAGGAAACCAACATACATTTCTACGCAATGGCAACGATATCTGGCAAACATACAGTTAACAACTGCCAGTCCTTAACCTCCGGTTGGACATTTTCAGTAATTCAATATATAGCTCACAAACATCCAGGGCTAAGTGTACATTCAGGTTTGGCTGGTTCACGTGAGAGAAAACATCTCAGTGGTTTAAAAAAAAAAAAAAACTTTTCCAAGAATAGTTCCCCCATACAGCAGAATTCATAATGGCTGCTGCTTCCGAGTCAGAGAAGACGCTTTCTGACAGATGACAGTTTCTCACAGATATCCATAACCATTTCATCAACTAGGCTACATTTTTCATATGGAGTTTGCTGATATATAACAATGCAATATGGTTAAGTTCTAGGTGGACCCTTGGAAGTGGCTATGGTAACCCTTCAGTACTTCATGTAACAAAAGGCAGGGGGTTAAAGGTGTTCACCAGGTATTTCACTAAGGAAGGGTTGTTGACGCAAAGCAGAGCAGACTTTGCTTTTACACTCCTAGATAGTGTCACTGCTGCTCAAGGTGCACAACACAACTTAGGGTACTATAAGTTCCATGATTCTTTGTAGAATCAACTTATGTAGTGTTAAACATATATTTGAATGTTTTAAAAAAACGTGTCCTAGCAGTGGAAAAGATTTCTTCTTTAAAAAATATATTTAGTAGCCTACTCTGAGGATGATTTCACCTAGGCTTAGTTGAAAGAAGATGCTGCCCTCTAGTGACACAGGAGTGCCAACGTTTAATGTTGGCTACTACCTATGACCAAACTTTCTTCAATGTCATCTGCGCGTTGCTTCAGATACTTGAAAACAAGGGTGAACAGAACATTGGGGGCGTTTGTAAATATGATACACCATATATCAGAAAATGTTTAGCAAACTAATATGGTAAATTAAAAGGCTAGGAACAATTGAAAGCGAAACGAGAGGGCAGTATAACCAAATTCATACAGGTGTAAAAATCATTCTGCTCTTCCGAGCAAAGACACTGCAAGCAATCCCGGGTAGAAAACGTCTCTGCTCGAGTGCTTATCCATCACTCACCCTCCGAACAGCAGGAACCTGCCTTTCCTATCTGGCTTGGCATCCGTGGTATCTCCGTCGCCGCCGTAGCTCTCGTCATCACCCACAGGTTCAGCTTCTGAGTCCTTATCCATATCCATAGCTAACTCTCCAAAGTTTGTGAGTCTCTCTGAAGATGACTTACTATAGGAGCGAGGTGTTGGCAAGACAAAGAAACAGATACAATTATTAACAGTGTTTCCAACCACAGACTGTATTTCACATTCAACACATCAGGTTTGCAAATGCGACACTGTGGGCTAATATCCTCTCATAGCCAAGGAATGAAACGAAAGGGAAACGAATGTGAATTAGGCTGACCGCGGCCTTCAAGAAAGTAAAAGTATAACTCATTGCCTTGCATGTACACGTAACATTAGCTAATACAGTTAATAAGAGCCCAAACATAACGTGAGTTTATATATAACTTATAAGGTAACTTAAAAGCTGTAACGGTACAGGTAGGTTACTACACCCGCCAGCTGTATAGCGTTCACTGACAAGCTAATTAACTGAACAAACGTTATAAGGTCGGCTAAGTAGCTTAAAAGTCCAGAGATTATAATAGTTGTCTCATCCTTTTCCTTATATTTATAACATCAGTAAATTACGTAAGTAAATTACATTATGCAGGTAGAAAGGTTAACTCTTAGGTAGTGGGTTTGCAAAGAAACAGCTACCTGACAAGTGAAAACATTGCTAAAATGATCCTCAGAATGCTAAGGAATGCATGCGAGATACTTAGCGGTAGCTAACTTCATAGTTTCTTTGTGGCTTAGCCTACGCATTGTTTTGAAAAACATCCGTGTAATGATCGATAAATAGTGATTCATTTACAAAAAAAAAAAAGTCTTACACAGCGCAGGTCACGTTCCTGTCTGAAGCTACACTTTCTTGAAGGAAATTTGAAAGTTATGATGCCTGTAAGGGGTGTGTATGTGACCAGTATGATGCATTTAGATTACATTTAAAGGCACAGTTCACCGAATTGGTGCTGTCACTGCATACATGACATACTATTTCATTGCCTTCATTATCCTGGATTTAGGTGCACACAAACAGCATAATACTCCCAGTCCTACTATTAGACATCTACATATCACTAGATATCATTAATATTAGACTTGTCAGGCTACTATGAGTAAAGTTCAGGGGCTCTTTTCAACTTGTCATGGGCTACTCATGTGTGGCAAACCAGAGAAACATTTGAAAAATGCCCTTATCTACAGCACCTACTACAGTATTACACATGTAACCTGCAATGGACGACTGAGCTCATCGTTCTATTTCTGTGTGGGGGACTGAAGGCCACGGTGTGACAAAGCCACCCAAAGTTAACCACCTAGACGAAGGATTCTATTACATAAACACAGTAGCATCCCTGGCCCTCATCGCCCCCCTTCTCTGCAAACTGACAGACAGCTGAACAGCCAGTGAGCTGATGGACAGAGAGACAGGAAGGTGGGTGGAAACCATGTGCCCCGGTGATATGTAATGGGTCGGGTCTGTCTGTCAAAGTGGAGATCTAAGTTTAACACGGTGGAGAGAGGGAGCTAGCAAGAGGTTGACACTAGTGGGAACAGGGGACTGTCTGGGAACACTTGCCTTCGTCTGCTGCTTGGCCTGCCCTAGCCTTCTGGCTTGGAAGCAACATTATTTACTGGTTTATTTATTCTGCTTCATTATATTTTCTACTTTTTTTGACCATTCTTTTGTTACTTGAGTCTTGAGTTTTTTTTCTTCACTGAGGGTGTTTCCGAAAACAAGCAGTCATGAATATCCAGTCGTGTGCCAGGTGTGGGTTCACCGTTTACCCAGCCGAGAAGATCAACTGCATGGATCAGGTAAAAGAGAATTAAAGAATGTATGGCCATAGGTCTGCTCCTTCAGGTTATGGCTGGAATGAATGTCAGTGGATGTTCTGTTCTCCATCTGTTTTAAGAGTTACATGACTGAATACTTACAAATACTTAATCATTAGTATTTTATTGAGGAGAAAGCAATGCTGTGATGAAACAATTTCTATTTATGTGTGAGAGATGCATAGTGGCGTATGGTGTCAGCCAAATCAGTCCTGAAGACTCCTCACATTGTTTCTTAAGTGACGAATTAGATTTGAGGCATATTTCTCCAAATTAAGTCACAGCATCACATCTTATAAGGTGTGCACGTGTGTGTTTTTTTTTCTTCTTCTCTTGGCTGTCTTGGAAAACAGAACTGGCACAAAGCGTGCTTTCACTGCGAGGTCTGTAAGATGGTCCTAACTGCCAAGAACTTTGTCAGCCACCAGAAACGGCCATACTGCCAAGTGTGAGTATGACAGGGATATAAATGTGTTCCAGTTGGTGGATTCACTTCACTTGATCTTATTCCTTGCCCTGCCATTAACAGTGTAAGAAAAGAAAAAAATCAGCTAACGACACAAAAATATTCAAGGTTATTTAATTAAACAAACTCTTGGCAAGACTTGTTGTCTTTTTTTATTTCAATATTTGAAAGTGCTTCTCCGTTTCATATAACATTTGTGTGTAAATGATCTCCGTAGGCACAATCCCAAGAATAACACTTTCACCAGTGTTTATGCGACGCCCATCAATATCAACGCTAAGAAACAAGCAGAAGCTGTCAGTGAGGTGAGTGAGCGATGATGTCATGTATATCCAAGGCACATACCTTACCTCTATGGCCAGAAATGTGCTGCCATGGTCAGATGCCAGGGCCCCACAAACGATTAATACGAGTCATATGCTGTCACATTGTAAAATGGGGTCTTAAGTGAGTGTGCGGAAAGGCATACACACAATGTCCTTTTTAATGATGATATGTAGATGACAAAGGTCGCTGTGTCATAATTTCTATGACGGCTTTTAGTGTGAATCTTTATTTGTCAAGTGATGATATTAATAATCATGGTCTAAGTCATATTTCGAGTCGACCTTCGGTCAATAATATGTTGGTCTTGTATTTTTAGTGATAGTTACAAATAATGTTGTTTCTCTGTAAACAGTTAATACAATAAATACAGTAGTATGGAACATAATATTTATTGGAAAATGCTAGTTTAACCATAACTGTATAATTCACATACAACACACATTATTCGCAGAAATTCCAGCATTTAAAGAACAGGACTTCACCTATTAGAGTCAATTAGAGCAAGGAAAGTAAGTAATGTCTAGCTTGCTGAAACACAATATCACTAACGCAGTCTATTAAGACATTACTGTAATGATTAATAGAAAGGAAAAGGGGGTTGTTTAAATTTCCATTAGAATTGCTATTAGAAGTTGATTAATAAAGTGGGTCTTGTGTCTTTTACATTTGACTTAGGTATGGTTTTGACTCTGTTGTTTGAACTTAGTCCAATGGCATATTACGTTGTGGTCTCCTGTTGATTACTGCGTGGTCTAAACCAAACCTCATAGGTTTCAAATAGGTAAATCAGCCCTATTTGCAGTCTAGAGACCCCAAACCGTAACAGGCATTTCTATTTCATTAGTCTTGTAGACTGTTTTTGGAGGTATTCAGAAGCCTGGGTGACTCCAAAGGCTTGGAATGGGGACTAGGGGTCTGACTGGTGCTATTTCTGTGTTGTGACAGCGACATGACACCCCTCCATGGCCCTGCTTTATGCATTGCCAGTTAAATTTATACCTCAGGAAAGCAGCTTCACCTCTCTCTACCTCCCTCTCAATCTCTCTCTCTCTCTCTCTACCTCCCTCTCTCAATCTCTCTCTCACTCCCTCCCTCTCTCAATCTCTCTCTCTCTCTCTCTCTCTCCCTCCCTCTCTCAATATCTCTCTCCCTCTCTCCCTCTCTCTCTCTCTCGCTCTCTCAGTCTGTTCACTCTTAATGACAACACCACCTGTTTCTGTCTATCTGAGGGATGTTCCTCTACAGGTCCAGTGGCAGTGCTCTGTAAACTTAAACCTTATGAATTCTTCAGCATTACTTTAAGAAAACACCATACTTTGAAATTCTAGCTTCTTGTAAATGTACTATGTCCTTTAGGTGTAGGTAACATGTCCGCATTCTTGACCTTTTACTAACTTTTGCTAAATGACCTAAGCTTCACCTAACCTGACACCTAACATAACCATGAATATGCAATAAATAAATAAATATATATATACATATATATTGGGTATTGTGTATAAATACACCATGTTCAACCATGAGGCAAAAAGATCATGGCCACTTATGGCTGTGGCCTCTCACTTACACTTTCAGGCTGTTACTAATCATGAACGTAGACATGGAGTCCATGGAGACAAGGTTTTGATGGATTCATCCACACGATTAAAAAGGGAAATATTGTATTGATTTTGCCATCAGGTGTGTTCATACAGGCACATGATATTTACGCCAATACATTGAAAACACGACTAGATAGAGGTCAGAAATAGCAGCCATATTGGCATGCATTTGTGACAAACACAGCTATTAAACAGACAAAAGACAATTTTTATCAGGTGTTTATGGACATGATTCGTATTTACTCATGTGTTTGTGGTTACTGTGTGGGTTTAAAAAGTACTTATCTCCTTCTCAGCTCAAATATCGAGAAGAAGGGGAACGGTTTAAGTCAACTTTCCACTATGACATGAGGTCAAAGGAGCTTGAACTGGCCCGTACAGCCAGCCAGATGAGCAGTCAGGTGAGTGTCCCACTCTGTAAACATCAATGTGTTTTTCATGCAAGCTTCACTTGGTTTGTTGACTAAATAAAGTGAAGTACTATGTTCGCTGTGTTCTCATGATCTCCATCCGTGCATACGCCATACTATATATTGATCAAATATACACCATGTAAACTGACTTATTTACTGTAAGTTGATGATTTCTTCTGGAACTTTCCAGGTTGCCTACTCCGCTGAGTTTTCAGAGCAGCAGAGCTATTACTCGCAGTCACAGTCTGTGTCCCACCAGGAGATGGTCAGAGTGGCTCAAGCACAGAAGAACATAAGCAGTGTGAGTAGGAGCTACCGGAGTAGTCTGTCATTTAACGTTTCGGTGTTAGTTATGTTTTCCATTTTTTTTTTTACTTTATCCAATTATACGCTTTCAATCAAGAATGTTTTTTGTCATTGGGACTTGTATGCAGGCATTTGAAATGTCATGGACTATGGACACTGGTTACTATTTGTAGAGATGCAAGACACATTCATTCATTTTTTTATTTATAAATGTGGGTCTTGTGCCTGTTTATGCCCACCAGGTTCAGTATAAGAAGGGGCACGAGGAGCGGGTGACACAGTTCACCTCTATCACAGACTCACCTGAGATCATGCATGCTAAGACGGGCGCTGCCCTGGCCAGTGATGTGAGTACCACTTCCACTCATTACATTGACTAATCAGCTCTTAGACTTCAGACAGGCTATTTAGATAAAAGTCTATCTAGTTAAATCAGTAAAATTGCGAAAATGTAGACTAAATGCTTAAGTGAAAGAAGCAAGCCCCAAAAAACAGTTTGCAGAAAATAGAAATGGGAAGAAAATATATACAGTATATTTTTTGTTGCTTTGTCTGTTAATTGGCTTGTTTTCTATTTTTCTTGTTTTTTTTCGTTTACTAAAAAGGTGAAATACACAGAGGAATATGAGCAGTCCAAAGGTAAGGGGAGCTTCCCGGCCATGATAACCCCTGGATATGAGCAAGCCAAGAAAGCTGGAACTCTCGCCAGCAATGTGAGTCAGCACATCTCTGGAGGAGCAACTCCACAGATAACCTTGAACCTAGTTTGTAAAATATATATCAGGCGTCACTCGTTAAGTTCTTCTCCTTCGTTTGTCATGTGACTTGATTCAGGTGGAGTACAGGAAAGGGCATGAGGAAAGTTTGTCAAGGTACACAGCTGTGGCTGATACCCCTGAGGTGCTGCTGGCCAAAGCCCAGAGCCACATCAGCAGTGATGTGAGTGAACACCCTCAAGCCACACAAAGGGTGGCGCATTTGTGACTTTGTGCATTTTGTTACTGTATACTTTACACACAAAAAATCAACCATGTTTTATTTTCATTCTTGATTTGTAAAGAAACTAACAGAGGCTAAGGGTCACTGTCCTGATTCTATTATCCTGCACGACACATACTTTTTTTGACATTCATTAAACAGTATTAAAAAGGATGTTCACCTTTAAATTACTTTCATCTCCAGTATGCCTACACTGAGGGCTATGAACAGCAGAGGGGCAAAGGAAGCTTCCCAGCCCACTTCACGCCTGGGTACCAGGTGGCCAAGAAGGCCACAGAGATGGCCAGTAAAGTAAGTGACACACACAAACGGGCAAATGCTACAGTATTTTCTTTACAACACATACTTGTACAATCACTTTTAAGAAAGACTAATTTAAAAGATTATGGAACATATTCATATTCAAACACACAGGAAAACAGATGCACATGCACTCACTGACCAAATGAAGGTAGAGCACTTGGGTCAAAATAACATTTGAGCAAAATAATGCTTTTTTTATTATTTCTAGTTCATTGAGATGTGTTTGCCTTTCTAGTGTATTGAGACATCAAGTGCTGTGGACACTGAACAAAAAGGGACACACAAACAGGCGCACACACACACACACACACACACACACACACACACACACACACACACACACACACACACACACACACACACACATACACACACACCACAGATTGTAATGTGGTTGTGTCTGCTGCAGGTGAAGTACCAGCAGAAGTATGAGCAGGAGATGAGGGGCAAAGCCAGCACTGAGGTGGGCATGGCGGAGATGGTGCAGGCAAAGGATAATGCCAGCGGTTTCAGCCAGGTAAGATCTGAAACAGTATGGAGCTTAAGGCATTTCACTAGTGTAGATTTAAAGTCAATGTGTAACCAACGAGGGCTACAGTGCATTATAGGATGTGTAGTCTTTGTTATAGTGGTAAGTCTCTTGCATGTATGATTTCATGCATTACATCATTTTTTTCTGAGGCACATTATGCTAATGTACATTTACATGTTTATGTGCTATCTGTGTGTCTACGTCAAATTGCGCTCTGACTGTTGTGTACAGTGTTATAAAATGTAGGATTCACCAGATGCAGTTTTCCTTCTTAATTCTGAGTTTAGAAACAGATTTTCCCGAAACAGAGAGGACACCAGCTGTCCTGGGTTGGGTCTTTAAGGCCACATGACAGGAACTATTTAGAGCCTCTACCCAACAGCTGTCCACCATGTTTTGCACTGGAATAGGGGATATCCCAGTATAATTCACTCAGCAATTATGGGAACTTGATTTGGCCCTAAATGTGTTCATGCCCTGCAGAAGATTATTTGAACTCTTTTGGTGAACCTGCATTACCATCTTCTTTGTAGCATGTATTTAGTTTGGTGTAGCCTGAAAGAAACACATTTTGTTTAGCAGGCTTATTGATAAATTGCTCCACAGGGACCATTATGAAATAGAATTGTCTTTAGTTGCCAGCAGTCAGTATTGTCCTCTAGAGGATGAACTCAAGTATCATGGAGAATTGTGTAGTTTCATGTAATCTTTACTCAAGAATATTCATGAATCTTCATGGACTATACCCTTAATGGTATAGCTGTAATGGGATGAAGTCAGACAGATGATCTCTTTCTCTCTGTCTGTCAGTTTGTCATCGATCACATTTATTCCACGCTATAGTGTTACGGAGCTGCAGTATATTGCACGAGAGTGATTTAGAGAAATAGGACTAAAGTTTCAAAAGGGCCCACCCTGAGGTAAAACCTAAGAGTCCCCCTGTCTCTGTCTGTCAGTTTGTCGCTAAAACTAGGAGAGCCTAGCTGATGTGTGGCTATATCATGACCCCTTCCTCTATGCTCTCCATAGCTGGCTTACACAGAGGACTACGAGCAACAGAGAGGCAAGGGCAGTTTCCCGGCCATGATCACACCAGCCTACTTGCAGGCCAAGAAGGCCAACGCACTGGCCAGCAATGTGAGTATCCGTCTGCTGTACCAGTGCAGTTTGGGGCTTTTAGGGTTTGCGGGGGTGCTCTTTTCTGCTTCTGCTGAAGACCAAATGCAAAAGAGCACTTGGGTCAAAATAAGCTGGACGAGATATGTTTGCGAACTTTTTCTTACTAATTGAGATGTGTGTGTTTGTGTGCATTTCTAGTGTATTGAGACATATAGTACTGTGGACACTGAACAAAAAGGGACCCCTTACACATACACACACACACACACCTTCATCCGTCACTCTCATCACCTGTCAGCACTGCATGGAATGTGGGTCATGGAATGGATGCCTCAGTCGTGACTCCTACCAGGAATCTGATGTTGTCATTGCCGAGGACCCCAACCGCCAGATTTAGGCACACTGTCTCTGTGCATACAGGAGTTTGTGTGTGTGTGTGCGCATGTGTGGGTGTGTGTGTATGTGTGTGTGTGTGTGTGTGAGTGTATGTGTCAGTGTGCACGTGAGAAGAGTAGCTCATGCCATGAGAATGCAACCTGATAGGTGGGCTTGCGGGGTGCTTTTCTGTTCCAACCATCTTCTTTCTTTCAGCTGACATACAAGAAGGATCTTTCCAAGATGGGCTCCTCTCACTATAGTACCTTGAACTCCGAAGACAACCTGGCCATGAAAAATTCTCGTCAAGTCAACAAGATGTGCAGTGAGGTGAGACAATAAACATAGATAGCACAACCAAAACACAACAGTTTCTCAAGCAGACCCCCTCATCCCCATATATGTCCATCTCATTAACCCCTGCTGGCCTGTGTAGTAGTATGTTCCATCACGCCTAGTTTAAGACAATGTGTTGAACGCCATGGCTGTTTACATTGCCACCAAGCATAGCAGTCACACTGTGGCTGACAGCCAGGATTACAGCAGTCATCAGTCACAGGTTCCCCGGGCAGACACAAATCCTCCTCACCTGCATGGCTGGCATGTCTCGCGTGGCAGCTCTCCTGCTGAGCCGTGCCAGTCACACACGGCAGAGAATGGGCACACAGGCGACAGGCACTTTTTACACACGACGTCAGTGTCATTCCCAGCCTGATACCTGATGATCCTGGAGACACTTAGTGTATCATCACCACCCTTGATTCTTTATTTATCCACAAAGGTCAAGGTTCAATGGAGTCGTTGTGTGCTAGTGTTGAGGTCATGGTTGAGAGGGATGATGTTTTTCGGGATGCCTGTGGCTGTGCGTGTGGCTTGTTGATTGTGGTGCTTAGGAGTGACGTGTGTTTGTATGCCCGCAGGTTGAGTACAGGAAGGACCTTGAATCCAACAAAGGCCACAGCATCAACTTCTGCGACACGCCACAGTTTAAGTCCTCCAGCAAGGCTGCCAAGTTTTCCAGCGATGTGAGTGTCACGTTTGCAGCAGTGTGATGTAAAACTTTATGAGATCTATCTATATCAGGGCTATTACTGGGCATGGTAGAGTTGCTTGGCAATGACTGTTTAGCTTATTTATTCTTTATTGTAGGCATCTTCTCCAAAATGGTGCAACAATATTGTTGTGTTATTTTTGCTTATTGCAGAACAAGTATAAGGAGAAGTATACCAACCATATGAAGGGCCACTATGAAGGATCTGGACTGGACAAGAAGACCATGCATGCCATGAAAGTTAATAATTTGGCCAGCAACGTGAGTCCTCTCAGATTCCAATATCCCAAGCTGGCATAGAGTTGGCAAACTAGAGGCAGTTCATGCTGGATCTCATCATCCCATAACTAGCATAATCTAAGTGTGTGATGAAGGGCCATGAATGGCATGACCACATGAAATAAATTAGTTTTGCCTCGACCACAAAATTCAATTGAACTGCTGTGAATTCATTGTAAAAAAAAAAGACATACTACACAGAATCCACATTTTCGCATCTGCTCAAAGATATTGCGTTAAAGGAAATATATTTTTCTCTCTGTACAAATATAATTGTGTGGGTTTTGTGGCATTTGTTATAAACAGTGTTAAAATGCACCTTACAGTTGGTCTGAAGGCTGTTTTTTTTCTGAACTGTTTCAGATCGCATACAAGTCTGAATATGACAAGGAGAAGACAGAGCAAGGGGAATACAACTATCCAGCTACCATCACACCAGGATACAAGGCCCAGAGGAAACTAGACCCACTGAAGGATGTGAGTGTCTCACTAGAATCCTAATGTACTATATGGGATTGCTATTTGTGCATCATATATTGTATATAACCCCTACATATATCCTTTATGGGTAGTGTGTTATGTATGCTTACTCCTCTCTGTATTCTATAGGTGAACTACAGGCAGCACATTGACAAGTTGAAGTACCACACAGTGGCCATGACTCCTGACATAGTGCAGGCCAAGATCAACGCTCAGCAACTCAGCAATGTAAGTACGGCGCATCTCGACGGTCTGTATGTGCACACAGCGAACAGGAGCTCTATAGTATGTCCAATCACCTTTAAAACCTATGAGCATGTTTGGGAGACGTCTGAAGTTAAACATGGTGGTGCATATGTACACTGTAATAAACTGCTGCTTTTTCTCTGTGCAGTTGAACTACAGGGCTGACTATGAAAAGAACAAGAGCCAGTATACACTGTCACAAGACATGCCCGAGCTCAAGAAGGCCAAAGCCAATGCTGACTTGATCAGTGACGTAAGCAGACGCTTGAGTGCACACACACACACCGGACACACACACACACACACACACACACACACACACACACACACACACACACACACACACACACACACACACTCACACACACACACACACTCACACACACACACACACACACACACACACACACACACACACACACACACACACACACACACACACACACACACACACACACACACCGTGAAAAAAACAGAGAATACCTATCTCTCTTCTCATGAATGTGAATACTGTGGAGTAAATAACGCCACTTTATCCCTTGCATCCCAGATCAAATACAGGGAAGACTGGGAGAAGACCAAGTCCAAGGCATGTGACATCGGCCTGGAGACTCTCAACGTCAAAGCTGCCAAGGCATCCCGAGACCTGGCCAGTAATGTGAGTCCACTGATATCCTTAGGGCACCTCACAGACCCTGAAGATTGACACAGCCTTTAGGTAGCTGTTCAGTTAGCATTGTTGGTTGTGAAACTGTGACGGGCCGAGCCTCGGTTTACTGTTAAAATGTGGGGTTGGCCCAAAAAGCTCAGAGAAAGAGTGAGGGTTCAAGGTTATATTGTTTTTATTCTTCTCTCATTGAACAGAGGACAATATTCAGCAGTCAAAAAGGTCTACATGAAGGCACATACCTGACAAGACAAGACTAACTTTTTCCCCTAGACAGAACAATCAACATATAAGAGGTGGCCAGCACTATTTCTAAAAGGGGGGTAGACACAAAAATCAAACTACTTTTGGTGTGAACCTCAAATTAATTTTGGTAATGTATTGTTTTGTCAAGGACACATTAACACACCTATCATTCCCACTTCCACTAGCTGTCCAGACTATGCACTATTTAGCTTTTGTAGTTCGGGTCGGAATGCTAGTAGAAGGAAAAGCCTTCATAGAAAGACAAAATATGCCAGTAAGCAGGCTTTTACCAGAAGCAACAGTACAGTCCTAGTAAATTGGTGACATGATTGTGTGATTGACAGATCAAATACAAGGAAAACTTTATGAAGGACAAGTCAGTGTGCTTCAACGTAAGCGACTCCAAGACTCTGCACTCTCTACAGGTGCACAAGCTCAACAGTGAGGTAAGCCGCCAAAACATCATCCACACACACACTTTAGAAAAACAACACAATACGTCTATTACACAAAACGACAATTCAAGACCCTACAAAAAACTCAAAAGAGCTCATTCATGTCCTGGCATGACAGTCAGCTCCCTTCTCCTCTATTTATCTGTCTCTTCCACCTTTTCCTTCCCTCAGACTGCCTACAGGAAGGACTCAAAGGAGAAACAGACACACTGCCATCTGCCCCTGGACATGGTGAATCTCAGCCACGCCAAGAAGGCCCAAGCCCTTGCAAGCGACCTGGACTACAGGAAGAAGCTCCATGAGTACACTGTGCTGCCCGATGACATGAAGGTTGCACAGGCTAAGAAGGCCTACAATCTGCAGAGCGAGGTGAGAGAGGAGCTCATTTAGTCAATTATGGATCAGGACTGTGGAGTATAATATACAATAGTGTACAATTAGCATGAACTATTAATTAGCATAAAATTGTTACATTTTTTACTAAAATGTTCTGTTTGCTCTTTTTGTGTTTTTGTTTTAGTTTTTTTGTTTGTTTGTCTTATATGTCCGTATGTAAAGCGTCTTTGAGTACCTAGAAAAGCATTGTATAAGTTGACAGTATTATTATTATTACTATTATTATTATTAATTGGATTCATTCTGGTAGAATGTGTACCGCTCAGACCTGAACTGGATGAAGGGTGTGGGCTGGGAGGTGGACGGCAGCTTAGACGTCTCCCAGGCCAAGAAGGCAGGAGAGATGCTTAGCGAGGTGAGGATTGAGCGAGAGATGTGTGTGTGTGTGTGTGTGTGTGCGTGTGTGTGTGTGTGTGTGTGTGTGTGTGTGTGTGTGTGTGTGTGTGTGTGTGTGTGTGTGTGTGTGTGTTCGTGTGTGTGTGTTTGAGTGTGTGTGTAAGTGTGTAAGTGTGTGTGTTTTTTTCTTCTGGTGCTGATCTGACTGAACTGACCTTTTCTATCGTTACAGAAAAAGTACCGTCAGAAGGCAGACAGGGTGAAGTTCACGCAGGTGGCAGACACTCCACAGATCAAACACGCCAAGATGAGTCAGGAGCTTCAGAGCGGGGTTAGACACGCCAAACCCACACTCTCATCAATCCATCAAGTTCTGACCATTCTTTAGCAACAACACAACATTAGATACTAGGAGACACTTTTAGATCCTGAATTGTGTATAGATTTAGCTATGGCTCATAATACTCATTGATACTCTACTAAATATTGTGAGGGGTGGTTGTCCGTTTTTGACTACTATGTTGACCTTTCCCCCCAGCTGACGTACAAAGCAGACTCAGAGCACATCAAACACCAGTACACCATGACCAATGATGAGCCAGTCTTCAAGCAGGCCAAGGCCAATGCAGAGCTTCTGAGTGGGGTAAGGCCTGTCCTCACAGCACCTGTCCTCACAGCACCTGAACATCACAGCACCTTAATATCACAGTACCTGTCCTCACAGCACCTGAACATCAAATTACAAACATGCATTCCTTTAGCAGACATATCCACAGGCTTTTATCCAAAGTGACATGCAGGGTGAAGTACGTGTTTTGCCAGTGTTGCTGTGCCTTGGCAAATGAACCCATCGTCTTGATATTGTTACCATTGGTGCTCCGCTATTTGAGCTTCAGGATCACTTTTAGGGTTTGTGCTGTTTGAATGGAGTCTTTATTTTTCCGTCTCCTGACATTTTCTGTGGTTTAATTTTGTTGTAGAAAAGCTACAAGAGCAGCTGGGAGGCGCAGAGAGAGAAAGGGTTCGAGCTCCGCATGGACGCCCTGTCCATCCTCACAGCCAAAGCCAAGGGGGACCTGGCTAGTAATGTGAGTTTGCATTTGACCTCTCAAAGTTTCAATCCTTAGTGAATCGGAGACATGGAAGTCTTCGTAGTAAGAACTAAGTCGATGCAAGGTCTAAGGATTCATGACATGACTTGTTTTGTGTATTCTAATGTTTGATAATTACATTTTATATTTACTCGAAAGAGCCTCAGATAAATTAAGTCCTTGACATTTTGGTACCTATAACAATACAGGAATATGCTGAATCATAGTTATTCCTCTGACTCCATTGTAAATGCCATGAAATCAAACTTTTGCTCACTCAAATATCTGCAGGTTAAGTACAAGCAGAATTACGAGATGTCGAAAGGGAAGATGATTGGCGTGAAGACTGTGGCAGGCGACTCTCAGATGGCCCACTCCAGCATGGCCTCCAAACTCCAGAGTGGCCTCAACTACAAGAAGCAGTACGAGGACACCAAGACTAAACACAGCTCCTCTCTGGACATGCTTACTCTCACACACGCTAAAAAGGCCCAGGACATGGCCACCGACATCAACTACAGGACCTACCTGCACGATTACACCACCATGCCCAATGACATGAAGGTGCAATGGGCCAAGAACGCTTACAATCTGCAGAGTGATGTGAGTCTCCATTTATTTGAACTATATTTCCCATCATGTCTCTCTCTCATCTTGCCACCAGTGGTCCTCTTCATAACTCATCCGTCACTTACACTTCTTCTCAGACATCTGGATAAAGCAGGTTTAATTTTTACACATTAGTTAGTATATACTATATAGTAGTACACTGTGACAATTAACTCACTCTACAGCAGTGCCATAGTATACCAGTTCCAGCGTATGAAGGCATTGTGTAGAGTATAGTAGAAGTAGTAGTAGTAATAGTAGTAGTAGTAGTAGTAGTAGTAATACTACACTGGGTGGCTTGAATGTCTGATCATGGAGCTAGTTGTTACGGTGTGAGATAACATACATTTGTATCCTCAGAAAACCTATCGCTCTGATCTGAACTGGATGAGAGGAGTTGGCTGGATGGCTGGAGTTGGCCTTGATGTGCAGCAGGCCAAGAAGGCAGGAGACCTCATCAGCGAGGTATGGTACCGAACTCCCTTGGCACTTAGCCTGCATTTAGCCAGCATTTAGCTACTTGGTTAAGGGATACGTTGGTACTTCAATTCAATTCAATTCAATTTTATTTGTATAGCGCCATAACAATACAATTGCCTCTCGGCGCTTAACAGAGCCCAGAGCCTGAACCCCCTTAGTGCATGCACAACGGCAACAGGGGCAAGAAAAAACTCCCTGTTAGGCAGGAAGAAACCTTGAGCTGAACCACGGCACATAAGGGGGGACCCATCTGCTTGAGGTCGGCCGGGTGGAGACAGGAAGGTGGGACGGGGGGAAGGGGGGAAGGGGAAGGGTAGTGTGGCAGAAGGGGAAAGGAAGCAACAGGGGCAATACACAGCCAGCATTTGGTCACTGGACATATGTGTACATACATCTGGTGGTAAATACATGATACAGACAAGACCAGATTACTGTGGCAATAGGGTTACTGTTACAGGGGTAGGGGATGTAGGGACAGAGAAACATTTCGGTGGAGGCAATAATGTATATTGTACATAAATGCTAGCATAGGGTATTGGGTAGAGTAGGTGTACGGCAATGCAGTGGCAGTGGGTGCGGTTGGCCGAGGGTTTCTCTAGGTAGACCAGGTAGAGAGACTACGTGCAGAGTGGTGGGGGTGGGGAGGGAAAGTTCCACATCCATCAGCGATTGGAACACGCCTGGCTCCGGGGAGGCAGTGGACCATGCAGGGGCCGCTTGTTGAAGGGGGGGGTGTGGACATCTCGGACCATGGAGCTGCCGATGACCAGGGTGGGGGTCGTCACATCCAGCGGGAGAAGTCGTCAAGGGGATGATGACTGAGTTGAGGGCCCAGGATGGGGAGCAGGGCGGCGTGGGCGATGCTGGTGTTGCTCTGGAGCCGGTCTGCAGGGGCGTTTCGGGGCGGGCTGAGGAGGGGAGTGATCAGGCCCAGGAGGCTCCTCCTGATCCATCTAACAAACAGGAAATGACGAATCAGTCTGCAGGTCTGTTAGTCGGGAATCAGCACGAACAAACACACAGATGAATCATTTCACCAACCAGGGACATGTCATCTGTGTGTCGGTTTGCCTGTTGCATATTGCAATACTTAGATATGTTTAGTTTTTCTGGCATTGAACATTTTGTTTTTTGTTGTGATCTGTTTGCCGGGGCCGTACATGCATCCACTCGGCAAACAGGAAACACATTTGATGTTGCGGTACTGAATTACAAGTAGGAATTTAATTTGTTTTTTGTTGTGATCTGTTTGCCGGGGCCGTACATGCATCCACTCGGCAAACAGGAAACACATTTGATGTTGCGGTACTAAATTACAAGTAGTAATTTAATTTGTTTTTTGTTGTGATCTGTTTGCCGGGGCCGTACATGCATCCACTCGGCAAACAGGAAACACATATGATGTTGCGGTACTAAATTACAAGTAGTAATTTAATTTGTTTTTTGTTGTGATCTGTTTGCCGGGGCCGTACATGCATCCACTCGGCAAACAGGAAACACATTTGATGTTGCGGTACTAAATGCAAGTAATATTTGAATTTGTGTTCGGATATGTCTGGGTGGCTGGTACAGCAGGTGATTGGTTTGTTGGCGCGGTTACTTTTGGCTATATGATGCACTAAAGAGGAATGTCTTAAGTCTTGATTTGAATATAGGCACGGTGTCTGCAGCTCTGATGGAGGCAGGGAGATTGTTCCAGAGGAGAGGGGCTTGGTAGCTAAATGCTCTCCCTCCTATTGTGGTCTTTGATATTCTTGGAATTACCAGGAGGCCTGCACTCTGGGAACGGAGCAGCCTTGGAGGGCAATAGGGGACGACTAATTCCTTGAGGTAGTTTGGAGCCAGATCGTTTAGGGCTTTATATGTTAGCAGGAGTACTTTGAAGTCGATTCTACTTTTAACGGGGAGCCAGTGCAAAGAAGCGAGTACCGGTGAGATGTGTTCATATTTTTTAGTTCTGGTGAGTGTACGAGCAGCAGCGTTCTGTATAAGTTGGAGGCTCTTTATTGTGTTGATGCTGCATCCGGACAGGAGAGCATTACAATAATCGAGGCGGGAAGTAATAAATGCGTGGATTAGTTTTTCTGCATCTTGGAGGGATAGGACCTTTCTAATTTTGGCAATATTGCGTAAATGAAAAAATTATGTCTTTGAGATCTGTTTTATGTGTGAGTCAAGTAGGAGGTCTTGGTTGATAGTTACACCAAGGTTTTTGATGTTAGTGTTGGGTGTTGGGAAGCCATTGAGTGTGGGTAAATGGGCAGATAGTGTAGTTCTCAGTTGATCGGGGCCTACAAGCATAACCTCAGTTTTATCAGAGTTGAGGAGCAGGAAGTTGCTAGTCATCCAAGATTTTACATCATGGAGGCAAGCTTCTATCTTGGGTAGATGTACAATTTCATCAGGTTTCATTGATAGGTAGAGTTGGGTGTCGTCAGCATAGCAATGGAAGTTAATGCCATGTTTCCTTATGACAGCACCTAAGGGTAGCATATAGAGGGAAAAAAGCAGTGGTCCAAGGACAGAGCCTTGTGGGACACCGTAGCTTACTCTGGTGTGATTTGACGACTTCTCATGGACATGAACAAATTGATGGCGATCAGAGAGGTAAGATCTAAACCAAGATAGGGCACAACCTTTGATGCCAACGTCATGTTCAAGTCTCTGTAACAGGATCAGATGATCTATAGTGTCGAAAGCAGCACTAAGGTCTAGGAGAACTAATATTGAGGTGCACCCATGATCAGATGCAATTAGTAGGTCATTTAAGACTTTGACTAAGGCCGTTTCAGTACTGTACTCTAGGCTACAAGGGTTATGAGAGAGCAACTTCTGCCAAGGAGCAAAGTGTCTGGCTAGCTAAGCAATATCTGAGTGACTGCACGGCAGATACTATAACTGAAACCTGGACCTCCACTGCAATGTGGAGATATGTTCCTCTAGAATCGGCTAGCCCATGCTTTGCTAATATTGTTTGTAGGTCAGTAGCTACACTTTGTAGACGGTTAGGCAACTGAGTGTATGCTTGGCATTCATAATTACATAAGCTCTGAAACGAGGTCAAGGTCAAGTCGTTATTTTATGGCGGTGGTTAGCCTATATTTAGAGGAAAAGGAGTGCTGATGAAAAACTATTTGACAGTTAGTTAGTTAAGGACCTTAGAACATGAGAAAAACTCCTTTCTTAGCTTTTTATGTACAATCACACTTTTTTTATCAAAGTAGTTGAACATATTAAGCTAATACTTATGTCTTATTTTTTGATATTGGCAGAAAGTGAAGAATTTGAGGCTAAGTAAATGTTCTCAGTTGACAGGACTATTAATGTAAGTGTTAAATGTGCACTGGTTAATTACCACTGAGTCTTGTCAGTCTGTATTTGAAAAAGTTCCAATTCTAAAATAGCCATCCCGTAATTTATCCTGTGTAGCCTAGGAGGACATGCTATTAGAAGTGCTGATCCTTTACGGAAATATATTTATATATTTACAATCAATCTTCATAAAGTGCGCTAGCTAACAGCTAGCGTGACCATTATTAGTCCCTTAGCGTGCAAGTTGTGGAGTGCCCAAAAAAAGACTGTGGCAAGCCCCGGGCTTGAGTTTCTGTGAGGGAAAACTTGAATCACCTTCCAATAGAATCAAACTATCCCAAGGATAGGAAGAAATTAGTCAACAAAAACACTTTAGAGAAGCTGAGGAGCTTCATCACAGAATGTTTTAGCAAATGACTGGTGAAGGCTAATTCCTTAACTTTTTGACGTGGAAAATGTTCGAGATCCAGTTTTCATTTTAGATTTCAAAATTCCATATGTGGCTAGTGGTTAGGTCATCAGACAAGATCACACTTGTACTTAAAGGGTCAGAGGAGGCAGATAGTGTTTTGATACAATATTGATAGAAAATGTTTCTGCCATCATCTCTTGACCCGACTAGTAGGGTATATTTCCCCACACAGTTTTTGGGGTTGGTTCCTTTCATGTAGTCTCATTCAGTGGTGCAGCCTGTGTGCTGGATGTAAGAGCATGCCTTATCTGGTGTGTGTTTCAGAAAAAGTACCGTCAGCACGTGTCCGATCTGAAGTTCACCAGCGTGGAGGACACGCCGGAGATGGTGCAGGCCAAACTCAGCAGCAAGCTCAACCTGGATGTAAGCCACCTGAACTCTTTCACCCTACTATGAACACACTGGCTCGCCCCGGCATGGGCTTTTTATTGCTCTCGTAATTAGAATCCCTTGAAGGAGATGTCCAAGTCTAAACTAACTCAGTCATGTCCTGGGATATATAAAAAAAAGCCATTTTAGAATGTGACAATTTCAGACCTGGAAACTCTGGATGCATAATATTTGGCAGTTGGTCGGGATCCATTTAGTCTCCATTATGGATCAAGTACACATTTTTGTATGTTTTAATGAAATTTTAGTGTACTGCAATGTTTTCCATTATCATGAAAAGCTTTTTTCATGTATTCATTGTATGTGCACCTTTGTGTAGGTTAAACTTGTACTGTAGAATTTTTTTAGAATCAATAGACATTTTTAGAATGTATCTATTGATGATAAATGGCTGACGCATTAGTTCTGGATGGTATTGGATTAGTTGAGTGATGTTTCTCAGTCAGAGTGAATTTACTGTCGTGTTTACAGCGTCTATACAGAGAGAAGGGAGAGAGTGCCAAACACAACTACACTCTGACAGGTGACCTCCCGGAGCACGTACAGGCCCGACAGAACGCCATGAACATCAGTGATGTAAGGACCTGGTTTCACCCAGACTTCACCATGTTGTTGTCTTTTATTTTGTAATGTGGCATTGGTGCATGGACCCCATTGCAGTCATCAAAACAGTTGTTAATTGTTATCTTTTTTACTTACTTATCTTCGTCTTTGTCGTTCACAGAAACGTTACAAAGAGTCTTGGACAAAGATCAAAGATGCCGGCTACCATTTACGTCTGGACGCCATTACTTTCCAGGCTGCTAAATCTTCGAATGACATTTTCAGTGATGTAAGTCTGACAGTGACATTTCTCCATGGGTGCATTTGCAAGCAGAGCTCCTCAGTAAAAGGAAGAATGTAATGGCATTGTTCATTTCACCCCTTCCAGCAAAAATACAGGCAGCAGTTTGAGAAGTCCAAGGGTAAGATGATTGGTCTGAAGGGTCTGCAGGACGACATAAACATCGCCCACTCTGTCAACTCCACCAAACTGCATAGTGATGTGAGTACCAAGCCTATGATAGCGCAAGCCTTTGGGATAAAGGACATTTTCACATGTCCTGTATTATTTTAACAATTGCATGTCCCCTCTCTGAAATTTACGACCCACATTGATTCATATTTATTACTATGTTTATATTCATGTGAACTCCTATATTTATGCATTGCTCCCTTATCATGCCTTATGTCCTCTTTCCCCTCCTGTAGATCACATACAAGAAGGACTCCACCAAAGTGCACTCCCAGTTCCACCTGCCCATGGACATGCTGGAGGTGGCCCACGCCAAGAAGGCCCAGGCGCTGGCCAGCGACCAGGACTACAGGCTCATGTTGCACCAGTACACCTCCCTGCCGGACGACATGAAGGTGCAGGCGGCCAAGAGAGCCTATGAGCTGCAGAGTGACGTAAGTGTCCAGAAGGATATCTCCCTCAGTGTCACACGTGATGTGCGCAGGTGCACTATGGATCTACTTCCAGTTGTGTTAAACGTTTCTCATGTTATCTCTGGTATCTCATGTTATATCTATTGATTCAAGAAACACATCTATCTACATCACAATGTGAAATAGTGTATATGTGTGTGTGAGTGTGTGTCTGTGTCTATCTCATTGTGTTTGTGTAGTGTATCTGTACTTACTGTAGTGTGTTTGTCTTTTGTGTAGAAATCGTACCGCTCTGACCTGAACTACCTGCGTGGTGCGGGCTGGATTGCCACTGGGGCTCTGCAGATCGAGGGCTCCAAACGCGCAACAGACCTCATCAGCGATGTAAGCGCTTATTCTTAAAACATGCAGCTCCTCACACTTAAAGGGATAGTTCGGGATTTTTGAAATTAATCTGTATGGCATCCCCATCACCAGTGTCGTGCAATCACACTGACTTACCCCTGGCAGCGTCCTGTGAGCAGAGTTCTCGTCCAGCTTTGGTCAAGCCGAAAGTAGTCCGGCAGGTTTGCTAGACCCAGCAAAATAAAACGTTTCTCTTCCCAAAACATTATGTGTTCAAAAGAGTGATATATTTGCATCCCAAAAACATGGTAGTGGAAAAAGTCACACCTCGTTATCACTTGGCCCTATTTTCTCTCTGTTCAGTACGCGCGATACCGCAACCTGACAGCTAGGGCCTAACCGTTTGATTTGCGAAAGTTGATTTGTGAAAGTTTGATTCGCCAAAGTTGCCTGAGAGAAACGTCCGTCACAGGAAAACGATAAAATTTGATAAAATTGACATTAAGCTGAGTGTAAAAAAAATGGCGAAGGCTTGCGACTATCCAGGTTGTGGCAACAAAGATGATGGTGAATCGACTCTCAGTTTTCATCGTTTTCCTGTGACGGACGTTTCTCTCAGGCAACTTTGGCGAATCAAACTTTCGCGAACCAACTTTCGCGAATCAAACAGGTAGGCCCTAGCTGTCAGGTTGCGGTATCGCGCGTACTGAACAGAGAGAAAATAGGGCCAAGTGATAACGAGGTGTGACTTTTTCCACTACCATGTTTTTGGGATGCAAATATATCACTCTTTTGAACACATAATGTTTTGGGAAGTGAAACGTTTTATTTTGCTGGGTCTAGCAAACCTGCCGGACTACTTTCGGCTTAACCAAAGCTGGACGAGAACTCTGCTCACAGGACGCTGCCAGGGGTAAGTCAGTGTGATTGCATTACACTGGTGATGGGGATGCCATACAGATTCATGTCAAAAATCCCGAACTATCCCTTTAAGAAACAGTCGTTGTTGACATAGCAATCTGAGTATCTGATCTGAAAATAAGATTTGCGCCATCACAGCAGACAAATATTTTAAGTACTTCAATGCTGCTGAAGTGAGAGTTTTGACATAATGTAGATGATATAGTTGATACTAAGGATCAATCAACGATTATCCTCATCATTGTTTGCTTTCCACTCTTCAGAAAAAGTACCGCCAGCAGGCCTCTTCCTTCAAACACACCTCTGTGACTGACTCTCCAGATATGGTCCATGCCAAGTTTAGCAACAAGTTAACCAATGAGGTGAGAAGCCCCAGCCTAATGACAAGTACATTTTCTACTGACACTTTTCATAAGACCCGTCTTCATGATTTAGTAACAAAAGTGGCTTGTGTTGGTAGTGGTAGCTTTACAAACACACTCAGACTGTCCCTGAGATGTTGTATGGACAGGGGATTCATTTAAAATCTTACTGAAATGTTATGTAGCGGCTGTACAAAGAGGCTGGTGAGAATGCGCGTCACCACTACACAATCACAGCAGAGAGACCAGAAATCACCCAGGCAAAGATCAATGCTGCCAACTACAGCGATGTAAGTGTACCAAACTCTCTCTTTCTCTCTCGCTCTCTCTCTCTCTGTACGTGTTTGTATAGAGAGAGAATAAATGTTCGTAAAGAATAAGCTGAAATTGCATTCATTGCTAAGGGGGCGGTGATTTATTGTGTCATTGTTTTTTTTTTGCAGAGTAAGTATAAAGAGTCGTGGCATACCCTAAGAGCCCAGGGCTATAAACTGACCATGCAGGACATACCCTTCCAGTCAGCCAAGGCATCCACAGGCCTCGCCAGTGATGTAAGTCCCCACATTCAACTCATGTAAACACCCCCTCACGATGCCTATGCCCGCTTCTATTTCTGTGGCCTCTAAATCAACCTTTGCATGAAACGAGAGATTTGATTCTGTGAACAGGTGTCAGGGTACTTGGTACTTTTGAGTATTTGAGAAAACCACTCGGTTTTAATCTGAGAGGATCGTAAGGTAGTACTAGATCAGTATTGATGAAACAAGACAATAACACAAATCATTTGAAGCTAGTTTGATACAACTCTCCCCATGAAATGTGTTTGAAATAAGGCTAAAGTAGTAGTAGTAGTGGTAAGGGGCTAAGTGATTAGGCAATTGCTCATTGGTATGTGGGAGAGGCAAAAGCCATGATGGCTACATTTACACAGCTCATCTCTCATCTCCCAGACCCAAAGTGATGGTTACTTTGTCTTGCCTGCATCTGTAGGTCCAGTACAAGCACACCCACGTGCTGGAGAAAGGCAAGCACATCGGGGTGCACAGCGTGCAGGAGGACCCCCTGCTGGCCCACTGCATGCAGATGGGCCGTCTCCATAGCGACCAGCAGTACCGCAGGGACGCCCTGAGCACCAGCGGCCAGTACCACCTGCCTCTGGACCTGGTCAACCTGGTCCACGCCAAGAAGGCCCAGGGCCTGGCCAGCGACCAGGACTACAAGACCCGACTCCATGAATACACTGTGCTGCCGGACGACATGAAGGTCCAGTGGGCCAAGAAGGCTTACGACCTGCAGAGTGATGTAAGGGGGGGGGTAGAGAGAGAGAGAAGGAGAGGGAAATATATAGAGAGAGAGACAGAGAGAGAGAGGCCATAGTCTCTATCTGTGACTGTTATAGCTCTCCTTTCCCCCACAAGCTCACTTTGAATAAATGTCTATTTGTATGAATAATAGGGTAAAACATGAGATGTACCCTTCTACATTACCCAAGGGTTTGGTTTAGTTACTTATTCTCTCCCTTCGGTCATGTCTCCCACAGAAAGTGTACAAGTCAGACCTGACCTACATGAAGGGTGTGGCCTGGGACTCTGTGGGTGCGCCTCAGCTGGAGTCGGCCAAGAAAGCAGGAGACTTGATCAGTGACGTGAGTGCTCTAAGTCCATCACTGCCTGGTCTCTTATCATGTTCACATGAGTATAGCCATTTAAAACCTCAATACTTCCACTTCCTCTCCTTTCCTTAACTCGCACTTACAATAGTTACATTCCTACACTTTTTATTCCTTATGTAAAGTAGTATTTATTGTTATGCTAGGTCTCTATTGCTCATAGCTGGATTGTTATCTCTTTTGTACGTCGCATTGAATAAATGTAAATGTAAATGTCAATACCGTTTAAACAATATTTAATTTCATTCATAGAAATCAATATTACTTTTGATTAGGGGTGGTAATCTCTTGGCACCTCACGATTCGATTCGATTCGAAATCGAATCTGATTCAAAGGTCAACGACTATCGATTCTAAACCAGTTATCGATTATCAATTCTATACCGATAAAATGATTATCGATGCATCTCGATTTTTAAAACATTTGAGTTTTCTTCTCAGAGGTTGCTATTCAATTCCTACTTTGTGTTTGATAATTAAAGAAAATCAACAGATTAACTACCTTCTCTTTTTTTTCTTAGAGAAAAAGCTTTTCCTTGTCACTTTCGATGAACAATGCAATAATCGATGCAGCTTGCATTTCAACACAATATGGATGTAAATTTAATTTAAATATATATATTTTTTTATCGATTATGAACTTTTCTGAATCGAGACAGAATCGTTCTAGACTAGAGAGAATCGAAAGAAATCGAAAAATCCTATCTACTTTTGGTACAGATATCTTTTATCCTGAGAGCTTTTTGATGACTTTACATGGAATTTCTTCTAGGCTGGTGAAAATGTACCTTATATGGTGCATATGAAAAAAAAAAATTAAACTTGAGTATTATCTCTTACAGAAGAAGTATCGTCAGAACGCCGACGGCATCAAATTTACCTCGGTGGCAGATTCCCCTGACATTCTCCATGCTAAAAACAGCTACCTGCAATGCAGTGAGGTAGGAGACTTTCAATATGAACCCATTTTGTTGTTATCTTGTTGTTATGCTGATAATGGATACCTAAATATAGTGTGATCACAGTGTTTGCTGTCGGGTGGTTATTTGTTGACCTTATTTGACTTGATTTTGACTTTAAACTGTTTTGTTCTTTTTGTAATTCTTTGCATTCTGAGCATCCATTAATGTGTGTGGTTGTTGCAGAGGCTCTACCATTCTGGAGACCCGGATGCCATGAACAAGTACACTCTCTCGGCCGACAACCCTGACTTTGTCAGGGCAAGACTTAACGCACAGCAGATAAGCGATGTAAGACAACTGTTCTCTGAGTGGAAGTAGGGGCTGAAATATTCAATTACCCCAACCCCAAAGCCTCCTACAGATTGACCTGATCCGCCAATGTCTCCCCCCTACAGAAAGTCTATAAAACTTCAGGAGAGATGGTGAAATCGGCAGGATGTGACCTGAGGCTAGATGCCATCGCCTTCCAAACAGCCAAGGCCTCCAGAGAGATTGCCAGTGATGTGAGTTTACTAGGAAAGCATTTCCTCTGTTGATGTCATCCAAATTCAAAAATGGCAGGTGGTAAACATGGTAGCAGAGCAAGCATACACGACAGGAAACCTTTTTAAAATGAATTCAAAACCATCTAAAACATGGTTATTTACACACATAGTCTAGGTAATTCGACTACAATGTGGATTGTGAAATTTCCGTTCTATGTTTTGACTAAATTGCTCACACCTGTGCAGTTAAGCATAGGTAACCTAGCATACAAGTGACTTGCTTAAAACCTTTTCAGTTCCGCTACAAAGAGGCGTTCGTGAAGGGCAAGGGCCAGCAGGTGGGGATGCTGAGTGTGGAGGACGACCCCAAGATGGTGCACTCGCTGGCCATGGGCAAGCTGCACAGCAACACCGAGTACAAGAAGCAGTCCCACGAGATGCACTCGCAGTTCAAGATGCACGCCAACCAACCCGAGTTCCTGCAGGCCAAGAAGAGCCAGGCTCTGGCCTCAAACAACAGCTACCGCACGCGGCTCCACGACTACACCTGCGACCCTGAGCAGCTCAATATGAAACACGCCAAGAAAGCATACAAGCTGCAGAGTGATGTGAGTACCGACGACTCTAGAAAGTGCTGCTTTATGCTTTAACGCTTTTGGTTCTAAAGTCTTCTTTTGGAACGTAATGTAATAAATACTGATGGCAGTGAATGACTGTCTCGTGTGCATTGTGATATGTCTTAGATATGAGACAACAAAAATTGTAAAATAAAATGTGAGTAAACGTGAACATTTATTCTGATTCACTGTACGTAGCGGGCTCCAACTGTTGTTATCATTGTCTCTGTATGTAACATCATGCAGTATGTATGAAATAGCTATGAAATAGCTGCTCTATAATTATTAATTCTGTGGTTCCAAATACAGCTACTTGGTCCATTAAATGCGTTCAACGGCAGTGACTGACTGTAACTATGTTAGATATGAAGCATTAAGGTTCTATGAAGCATGTAGGGTTCATGCTATTAACTCTGACGGTTCCCCTTGCAGGTGGACTACAAGTCAGACCTGAACTGGACTAAGGGAGTGGGCTGGACCCCTCCAGGCTCCCATAAGGCAGAGATGGCCCGCCGTGCCCGCGAGCTGGGCCTGGCAGAGGGAGTGGATGCAGACGAGGCCATTGCCAAGTACCAGCACCTACTGGTAAGGAACAGCAGACTCAGTGCAACTAGTATTTAACATTATTATGTTAAGTAGACACTACATAGAGTTTTTTATAGCAACTTGACATTAGTAGGTTACTTGATGCTAAATGCAAACACGTTGGTTACATAACCCATACAACCATTAGGTGACTACAAGCAAAACTTGTAGTTCAAAAGCATTCAATGTTACCAATGGTATCAGCGCTTCTACAGCTGTCACCTTTACTGAAGCTCAACATGTATTTAGCAAGTGGTTTAAAAAAAAAAATACATAGATATATTTTTGGGCTTTTTGCCTTTAAAGAGATAGGACAGTGAAAGTTTGGACAGGAAATGAGATGGAGAGAAGAGGTGGGCAGTGGGATCGGGAAATGGATTCGAACCCGTGTCCCAGTGGGCGTTCAAGCTCGTAGATGGTCAGGGCTGCTGCTTGCGCCACAGTGCCCCATTTAGCAAGATGTTTTATCCACCTACTTTAATGTCTGTCCTCACTCTCATGTTACTACGTATCATCTCAGATGTACCAGCGCCAGCTGATGATGGAGCAGCAGCAGCAGGAGGAGGAAGAGTCCGCCAACCAGGCGGAGAACATGGAGGAGTTCCTCCAGCCTGGTGTCAACATGGACGCCATGGAGGTCCTCCACGTCAAGAGGAAGAAGGTCCAGACCATCAATACCAACTTCAGGAAGGCCGGTGCCACCCCGCCACCCAGCCACGCCCAGTCCTCATCCGCCATGCAGTCCGCCACCGCCTCACATAATACCGCTCTGGCCTCCAGCTCCTCTAACTCCATGCAGTCCGCCGTCACCTCCCAGAATACCGCTCTGGCCTCAAGCTCCTCTAACTCCATGCAGTCCGCCGTCACCTCCCAGAATACCGCTCTGGCCTCAAGCGCCTCTAACTCCATGCAGTCTGCCATCACCTCACAGAATACCGCTCTGGCCTCAAGTGCCTCTTCTACCATGCAGTCGACCGTCATCTCCAAGAATACCGCTCTGGCCTCAAGTGCCTCTTCTGCCATGCAGTCGACCGTCATCTCCAAGAATACCGCTCTGGCCTCCAGCTCCTCATCTTCCATGCAGTCCACCATCATCTCCAAGACTACCGCTCTGGCCTCGAGCTCTTCATCCACCATGTCATCCACCAAGCAGTCTGCCGTCATCTCCCAGGCTACCGCTTTGGCCTCCAGCTCCTCTAACACCACTATGTTAGACTGATGGTCCTTGTTGTTTTAATCATCGATGTACTTATCAATGTTTTTTATGATGTAGAAAACTACTGTAGAGCCTGGAGCTTATATCAACAGTAACACTGAGCTGATGAGCAGTTGAGGGCCTTAGGTGGGGAAACTCTATACTGAGAGAATTTTGCATGTAAACCAATGAGATAGTGTGGAAAGAGGTGGAGAGGAATGTCAGCCAAGGATGATGTCAGAATATAAGATGGAGGTTAGTGTGTGCTGGCATTGAGAGGGTTAACAGGAAGTTGATTTTGATTGGTGTGTTTCTATGCATGTGTAAACTGAGAGCTGGATTTGCCACAAGTGTGACAGTAGCTTCTAAGCAAAAAGGCAAACGGAATGTCATTTTTTTTTATTATTTGAAATGAAAGGAGGTACTTGTAAAGTGAGTCTCAACAATACGTAAGTGTGTTCTTTTACAAAGAGTAGGCTTTAGGCAATACAATCATTGTGGTCTCAAACACCACAGCCTTGTGCACTGGCAATGTGTCTAGCGCCCCTTTGTGGCAGTCTTTAAATGGATGGCCTTGTGTTTGAACACATACTGTATGTGATTTTTACTTGGATGACTGACCGGTTCAGCTTTATTATATAGAAACTCAGCCAATAGGCCATGGTGTTTGACAAAAGTGAGAATGTTTGGTTATAACTTTCAAAAGGAAAATAAATGTTTCTCAACTGCAACTGCTTCAGCAACCTTGCTACAATGTGCACACACACATAGAACCAACACACACAGACGCTTACATGTGCACACAGACACACACATTGATCTGTGCCATTAGTCTGTCAGTAATTTGGCTGCGATCCAGTCGATGAAGTGGTTGACTCGGGCGTAGACTCCAGGCTTGTTCTCGACACCACAGCTGTCTCCCCAGCTCACTACGCCGTACACAAGGTTAATGCCATCCCACTCGCACACCAGAGGACCACCAGAATCACCCTGCCAACAGAACCACAGGGCCACTTAGACTTTGAGATGCCTTTCCTCAATCTAAATGAATAATCAGTGTGTCCAAAAACACAAGAACCTTGCCCTTCAAGTTGGGAAATTCTTTAAATGCAAACATATGTTAAAAGGACCCTGAAAAACAATCCCAGTTCACTACTGTTGGTAGTAAGTATCTAGTAATAGACACTTTTCCCATGGTATTGGTAGGTTTCACAAATAATCTCAGTCATGTCCGGAACGCGAGTTAATACGCCTACATAAAGACAAACTCTGTCTCTCTCTCTCTCCCCTTCCCCCCCCTCCATCACACACACACACATACCTGGCATGAGTCTGTCCCTCCTTGCATGCTCCCGGCACAGATCATGCTGTCGTCCAGCCTGGCGCCATAGACATGAGGAGCTGTGCAGCGCTGCTGGGAGATCAGACGCACCTTGGCTGTCAGCAGCTGGGAGCTGGAATACTCTGTTCAAGAGCACAAGATAAAAAGAGAGAAGGCGGCATTATATGTCATGTTCAATGAATGCACTGCCATAAATTAATGTATGCCATTAACAAATACATGCAATACATTTGCAATAGATAAAGGGCAGTTTAACCAGTTTTGTGCAAGGAAGGTTTGTAATGTGATGATGGCAATTGTTGTCCACAGGTTTGTATTGTTTTAGTATGTGTGCTTCTGGTGAGTGGGTGAGGAGTGTTCGCTTGCCTGTCTCGGTCTTCCCCCATCCTGATATGGAGCACTCTGTGGAGTCTGGGAGGGGGCCGGTGGGCAGGCAGGCTGTCTTTACAAACCTGGTCTCTCTGGCACACTGGCCCTTTGGACCCTTCAGTTTCAGCAGAGCTGCAATTCAACCAGAAACATTGAGACATCGCAGACCTTGCAGAGAGTTGTTATACTTAAATCATGAGGGAAAACTCACAACTAACACAGCTATCTCTTGTGAACAGATTCATGTTCCAAGGCGAGATTGTGAGATGGGAGAACTTGGTTAATCTCTGTATACTCCTATCTAGATCTCTGGTACTCATGTCTGTTGTATTGTATATGCTACGTCTGTCGCCATGGTTGCGTTGATGCTCTTTCTCCAGCATGACTCACCCACGTCGTTATGGAGGGCATCGGGGCTCTCTGTGTACTTCTCGTGGATGATGGCCTTCTCCACGGCGATGATCTGCTCAAAGTCCTCTTTCTTGTCCAGGCTGACGCCCCCCAACTCCACCTGCAGCTCCATCTGGTTACTAACGACAGATATGGGAGGAATGAGAAAGATGCCCTTATCCTTATCTCAAACCTGGTGAAGGATCCAGACTGATGTTTCTCATTTTAATCAACATCACTGTCGACAGTAGGAATGTTTTTAAACTTACAGTCTGTGATTTTGGTTAAATAATTTTACCCCTCCCTCTATGTACTCCTGAAGGATTTGGGGACTGGCCTTAGCCACTTTGTTTGTTTGCAAATTTACAGAGCCGGGATGGTGTACAAATGCCAATGTTTTTTGGAGTGCACACACAGAATAGACACTAGAGTACTGTGAGGAGCAATTTGCTAAAACAATTATGAAAAGAGTATTGAATTAGAATCACAGACTGGATCTTTAATTGCTAGAAATGTTTTGATGAACAGGCTTTTCATCACTGGTATGGGTACACTACCCTGTAATGGAGCCAAATACACAGCCATGCAGTTTCATGCTGAGCAAGCAAAGCATTGATAGGCCAATTGAGAGTGAGAGACAGCTGGTGGGAGGCTTCACTTACATGCATCAGTGGTTCTCAAACTTTTTCTGTCATTCCCCACTTTAAACCAGGGGGCCTTTTCAAGCCCCACCTGTCCCTCATTGCTCCCATAAAATGGTAGGCCAAGCTTAAAATGGTCAATTATTGAAATAATCTCAAGTAATAACAAATAGCATCTTATTTAGGTCAGCAAATGTATATTGCTTGGAGTCAGGACGTGTAACAAAATACACCGCTTCCAACCACAAATAAGAGATACATTTAAGCTTCCTCTGATATTAACAAATACAAAGTGTAAAAACAATTGACAGCAAGCAAAGTTATTAACAGCGACTTTACGCAGAAGCTCGGGTTTAGAGCCCCCCTGAGCTCATGGGCCCTTGGGCCTGGTAGGCCGTTCGGTAATCCACCACTGCATGCACACAGTATTGTATTTCTTTCTTTTGATGGACTTTTACTTTGACATCATACTCATCTCGTGGATAGGGTACATCTGTGAGAGTTAGTAACGTACCTAGTAAGCTTAAAAAGCCTCCTCTTTTAAATTATGCTTTTCCCTGCACCCTCGAAAACATTGACTCCGTTTTTTCACTGTCTCACACTGTGATAAATATATTTAAGTGACCTAGCATTGTTTTAAGTGACTGTGTTAGTTCGTTGAAACGTAAAATGTAGCTATTATTAATTTACATAGGTTATGTTCTATTATAACACGGGTAGATGAAATCAATCATTCTGATTGGTTGAGAGTGAGTCACGGGGTGTGCTTTAATCAGCGATAAAGGTAGGCTACTGTACAACCTGTTTACATTTACCTGAGCGTTCCATATCAGAACGCACTCGAAATGACAGTAGATTCGAAATGGCGGCGGCGTCTTGGGAGCCTGATAGGGGGAAATATTTTATGTGAATTAAGCTATCTACACGACTTTTTATATGTCTACATTGACTCGGTAAGTTGTTAGTGTGCTACACGAATGTTGTTTTATGTAAGGTCAGCCATTTTAAATAGGTTCTACACATACGTGAAATACATTCCCTAAGTAATGGATTGAGAGCAACGCTCCCATCATTACTCCATAGAAAATAACTTTAGTTGTCATTTCAAGCTTGCTGGAGAAGGCACTTCCAACACCGAGCCACCAGCAGAGAGCAACAGTGGTCGGAAGCAAGATCATTAGAGACGAAGGGGACATGAGAAACGTTTTCCACGGATGCACAATTAGTGGCGATATCCAAATCAATATAAACAGATATTAACAAAGTTGAAAGTGTCCCATTGTCGTTTTTGTTATTTTAATGGCAACTTTATAAAATGAGCAATGTGAATGAATAAAATGGTGCGAGATCAATGTCGATCTCCTAGCTAATCATCAACAAACCTTTGGTTCTAGGCTAACAGACGTGATGTCCCCAATGCTGTTTGTCTGCTGCATAGCAACAGCCACACAAAGGGGGACTATTTTCTCTAGGCTACTGAAATGCGATACACAATGTTTGGTGGCAACAACTTTTTTGTGCTGAAAGGCAGCTTACTATTTATAATTTAATTTTACTTAATATTTATAATGTCGCTGGCAACCGTGTTATCAAAGCAATAAGGTACTCGCTGCGCGTCGGGCCTATCAACACCCTCGAACAAGTAGATTATTGACGATACAGTACTGCCTCTCGATAGCCTGACGATGTCATACTCATTATTCTAGTCAGAATATGAGTCTGATACTGACCCATTGGGCTGTGATTATGGGGCGTGTTTCAACGAACCAGGGGGAAAAAATGCCTCTTTGCTCAATTGGATACCTAGAACCAATCAGAGCAACGTAGTATGACCATCTGATACATTCAAACTTTTACCTGATCCCGTAGGAAGGACGGCAAAAACATCTTTTCAATCGACAAATGCATTGACCGCGTTTCCCTGTTCCTCTTTCAAAATGAATGTGCTGTCAATATCTGTCACGTACTTGTTAGCAGCCAGGCTAGCTAGCTACTATGTGTTTCAATGGATTTGTGGTCTAAGCGTTAGCATTTACCTAACAATAATGGTCTAGAGCGCTTCAGTTAAGACATACAATCCTCGGCAACATTCGTGTTGCACATACACAACTAACCGAGTCAATTTAGACATAAAAAAGTTGTGTAGATAGCATAATTCACATAAAATATTTCCCACTAACAGGCTCCCGAGACGCCGCCATCTTGGTAAGATCTCCTGTTAATTCAACTCAAGCGTTGGTTGATAATCTGTCCTTCATCGTATAAAGCCCGCCCTGACAATTTGATTGGTCCGGCAGAATCCTACCTTCTGATACTCTCTCCCTAACTGCACAGAGCCAGACCGAACTTCCCAGACCAAAATGTTTGTGGGCGGGGTTCGGGCTGGTATCCAGGCTAGCCTCTCGAACCTTATTGCTTAAATATGTGACCGTTAGCACACCATTAATTCATCCGTTGGTGGCTAACGTTAGCACTTATAAACCCGCAGTGCTGTAATCTGTTGTTGCTCTGATTCTTGGTGTAATGAATCTAATAGGACCTTGCTGTGTTTAGTAAAGATACCTTCTGAGTATTTTCCGTTTCTTGTGTATTAATGTTTCACTCATAAGTTTTTACCTGTCCTGACATCAATAATGGAGCAAGACCCTCGCTACCTGGCTTGTGAAATCAAGTTTGACTAACTGTTGAACTGACTGTCAACACACTGGACGTGTCAAACACGTAGCGAGAATAGTACACAGCCCGAAAGTTCTTTTTTAAACTTTCCCGCTGCAATTAATTCGCAGATCAATATATTTTGTCTATAAAGGAAAGCATTGCCATAGATCAGGGGTACAAAAAAAAATCTCCCGTTCATCGCGTTCTGCGCACCACTGACCACTCTTTGAGAAACGCTGACTTACATGCAGTGCGCAGCAGTGAGAACCCAGCAGGACTCGATCAGGATGCCTCCACAGATATGCCTGAAGGCCTGGGATGAGCCTCTGGGCCTGACCTGCAGGGAAACCTGCCAAGGGTGGGCGGCTGGCATGGCCTTCTTCCCTCCAAAGATCCTGGCAGTGATGCGGCCAGGCTCTGGCTTCCCACATTGGGAAAACTCCTGACTCTCGGGAGCCTTGGTGCTAGGAGGGTCGGTGCCCTCATAGATGACTGGGATGGTGGGACGGACTTAGTGAGGTGAAGAGTGAAAGAGAAGGGAAGAGGAGATGAGAGAGAGCTTATGGAAAGTTTTAAGAAAAAGCTAAAGACTGTATCCTACCTTGCATTTTACTAAGCTCAATGCATAATACATACAGTACATTGAAAAAAGAAAATGGCTCCTCATGCTGACTCAGTTACTGATAAGGAATATAAACAAAGCTGTTACAAAGGTTTGATCATTGCACAACTCATTGATTTCTTTAGAAGATACTTCTGTCAATCAACAATCCTTTATTCAATCAATAGAAGATGTTCTTGTCATGTATTTACACAGTGTGTGTGTGTGTGTGTGTGTGTGTATGTTTGTGTGTTTTTGTGTGCGTGTGTGCGTGTGTCTGTGTGTACCTGTGCACTCTTTGACATCGCAGTACTTCCAGCGAAGCTTGTTCTTCACTTTGATGAAGCACCAAGGAGCGTTCTCTCCATCAGGATTTCTGCATGAGAAGAGGTGCACATTATCATACACCCGTCCACCTTTTAAATCTACACACACACAAACTTACATCATGCACACACACCACATGCACACAAGCAAACGAGAACACACACACAAACACATAAACACACTAGCACACACACACGCACACATAATCTGGCAGCAGACCTGCAGTAGCTGTGAGGTCCCAGTCCATCAACTCTGTCGTCACTAAAATCGCCACCAGAACCGGGGATGAGGTGAGAGTTCCAGGGCAGACACTCGTCTTTGTCCGCAGTCTCACTCACAAAGCCTCGGTACGACTCTCCGTCCCCAACGAAACAGTCGTCGGGCCCTAGACACATTTTAAGATGGTGTGAAAGTCCTTTACTCCTTTACCCACTTACCAACTGAAATTCTTGGGCAAATTATGGATTTGTTGTTTAAAGTGATAAAGATAATGCTCAGCAGAGATGATAGGACATGAGTGTGTTGTGTGTGTTTTAGCATTGATCGGTTTGGCTTATAATTACCAATCCATTACATTTAGTGTTAGTCTCTGTTAGGCAAGTACGAGTTGGATAGTGATTAATAAGTCTTTTGTATCCCTCGTCAAGTCGGAATATTGTGTAGAACAGATTGTGACCTTACCAACTTGGCAGAACTTTCCACTGTAGCCAGTGGGACAGACGCACTCAAACTTGGTTTTTCTTCGTCCCCTCTTGCAGGTTCCTCCGTTCCAGCAGGGGTTAGGCTTGCAGGCTGCAGCTGGAAGAAGACCAAGACACAGCCCTCTGAAACTGCACTTAAATAACACTGTAATATATAGTAATAACTGCTCAGTGATTAGTGGCTCAGCAATGATTCATTACTGACTGACTGGTATGTTGTTTTCATTGTGTTGTTCTCTACTTTGACCTTATCTTAGTGATAAAAGCACAGCTGAAATCAGTTGTGCAAAAATATGCAAAGCTAGTAAAACCACAATAGACACAGAAATCTTCACAAAGGTAATGATTTTGGACACCAGATGACACTCTGAACCAATGCCCCAGAATTGCAGGATCGTCTACACTGCCACGGGGCATTGCTCATTTTGCACTCCATGATATCACTACATTTAGCATGCCTACCTTTCTTGCACCTTGGTCCTCTATACGGGGCTTTGCATTTGCACTCATAAAAAGGAGCCGTCTGTGTGAGGACACACTCTCCACGACCACACTTGACGTCCTTACAGGGATCGACGTCTGCGTGAAACAATGATGTGAATATTAGCATTAATACCTACAGTTTGGAGATGAACAAAATCTATTCTAAAGCAGATAACTCGAAAGGTCAGGTACACTGATCTGGCACATTAGATAGACCATGGTTGCTGATAAATATTAAGATAAGATATTGCTGAGGACAATTGACTTCTGTATGATCTAAAGATATGACATTTGTGAAAACAACATAAACATGTAAGTGTAAGATGCTTGGTCATTGGAGGATCTTACATGTTTGGCAGTGTTTGCCACTATAAGGTCTTTGACAGGAGCACTGGTATCCCCCGCCCGCCAAACTGTCACAAACGCCATTATTGAGGCACGGATTAGGGTCACACTCATCTGACAGAGAAGAACAGATGCACATTAAATACACATGGCAGGAAAGCACGGTGATAACTGGTCTCTGGATAACTGTAGCGTATTTGTATTGATAAATTAGCTGCAGCATTTAAAGGGTGCCATTTAACAAGAGTACGTACACCTTGACAGCTTTAATCTTTACATCAGTAATCTGCAGAAGAGTGGGCTTACCTGTCTCATCAATCAGGTCAGTCAGCCAGCTTAAATCATAATCATTACTGGCTGAGGGCTCCTCTGTGTAGTCATCATCGCCGTTGTCATCATAGCTATATTCATACACAGCTGTCAGAGAAACATACAGTAAATGAACATTATGTAAATAAACAGCTAGATAATGTTTAACAATTCAAGAGTTGTGGTCAAGTGTTTGCTGTGCAGATGCAAATATTTGATTGTCAAAGTCACACCATACGTGGGCTCATCCAGAACGTCCAGAATACCCTGTTCAGCAAAGAAAACAGTACAAAACTGTGATTTAAAGATGATCAGAATACATCCAGATTATTTCAACCGAGTCACCTCATGTCCTCTCATTTAAATCTTTGTTGCACAAATACATCATTGAATGCATAAACAGAATTGTGTTTGTGTGTGTGTGTGTGTGTGTGTGTGTGTGTGTGTGTGTGTGTGTGAGAGAGAGAGCGTCTCGGAAGATGAATTACTCTTGCAGGCTGAGACAGGCAGGACAGGCTCAGCACGAACAGCATCAGCGCAGGACCCATGGCTGCTTAGGTAGAGACCACAGCTTCGCACTGAACCAGCCCACAGATCTCTGGACACAGTGGCACTGTTAACCAAGTGGCCCCTGGTCTTTAAGTACACTTTGAACCTCCTCCCTCAGCTTCCATCTCACCATACATCTGGGTCACTGGACTTTACACGGTTTCTTGTTTGTGGAATGCCACTATATAGATCTTTTCTTCTCTGGTATTTTTTTTTTTTGCCAAGGCCCTCTCATCAATAGAGAGTAAACATGCTGGCAAAGTCATTTTTATTGTTGACAAGACAAGCCAAACAAAAACTGTGAGTTTTCAATTCAAACTAACTGTTTCTATTCATGTAACTGGTTGTTTAGGATTACTTTCAGATATAGTGAGCCTTTAAAGTAATCTGTTTTAATGTGCAGTGTGTATTTCCTTGTCTGCAGTTACACTGATACTGTCAAGTTGCTGGAGTTTTATTTTGCACTTTTCCCCAACTTCCCCAACTCAAAAAGAGTCTGAAACATCTACATGGAGAATAAGGTTAAATGACTGACTGAAATGACTGAATAACTGAGTCCCAGGCAGTAGTTACATTTCCACTTTTCCTTTTCTTTACTTTTTATTTTCAGATTAGCTGCATTAGCAGCATTTGTTCATCAGTTAATTAGCAATTAGCCATTAGGACATTAGGCAATAGTTCATCAGGCAATTAAGTAAAAAAACCTTCAAAGACAAACAGACGCATAGAACACACATAAGTATCAAGCAATACAACAGTACACAAACACCAACATGTGCAAAATTCTAAATGGTAAAATTAGACTAAATGATAATTGAACAAACACACACATATACCCAATTGCTCTATATACATTCTGCATTTGTGAAACAGTTTTACTTCTATTTTACATGTCTTTTGCTTTGTTTTAGGGGATATTCAAATGTGACAACCATATTTCAACAGAACAGAGAAGCAGCAAACAGACAAATCAATCAAACACTGTTCTTTGACAGTGCCATCTGAGAACACAGAATCTATGTTTGGCATCATTCCAGGTTCCGGAGGAAGGCCTCCATGATGGAACAAAAGTTAATCGTCTTGTTCTTTCTTATTCTATTTTGAAATATTTTTGTTACAAAAGTTTAATATCTTGATATGACAGTGGTCTTTATCGGGCTATTTGACTAGAACTCACCAAGAAAATAATTAAACAATGATTTGTAATTTTTATTTATTTATTTCAGATTGATTGTTAACATCTTTCTATAATATTCACATTGTTCATTTTACACATTACATCACATGGAAAATCAACAGATGGCTTTATGACAATAAAAAGTGTTTGCACACACACACACACACACACACACACACACACACACACACACACACACACTTCATGCTGGCTCGTTACTGTGTTCAGCTAATTTTATATTTCTCTATTTTCTCTGGTTCGCTGACCCCGGCCCCCAATCTACACACACACCCTTCTAACACAGATTCAGGTGTTTTGCATTTTGGAGTTGATCAAGTCGATTGATTTGCTGATTCGGGCCTAAATTCCAGGTTTGTTCTTCAAACCACAGGCATCACCCCAGCTTACCACACCTTAGACATAGTGGACCCCAATGCTTTATCACACTGTTCTCTTCAGTTATACAGAACAGCCAAACAACTGCTAGACCCCAGCTAAGGCATAGTCACCCGTGAATTTAAGAACACAATTCAAGGCAGTCATGAATCCGGCGGAGATCTTTTCTCAGGTTAAGTAAATGTTCGAGAATGAGGCCCAGTCTTTTTAAAGCCTCACTCCTTCCTTAGGAGTTAGATTAGGCCGATTCATAGCCTAATCTAAGGAGTACTATCACAACCGCGCACAGATCGAGGATAACCTATGTTTATCAAACATTGCACCAAGAATTGAGGACCTTTGCAAGGCAAAGGAGGCTCATGTCTCACATTTTTGAAAAAGATCACAAGAGGCCCATGGTAATAATAGTAGCCTAATGATAGCAATAATAACACTTATTATTAGAATGATAATAACAATTGGTTGATTATCATTAATTATAATAGTAATAATATAATGATGATTGTCATAATAAGAAACCATGCAGGATCACATAGCTGCTAATAATAACCTACTAATAGGCCTACTACTACTGATAATAATAATAATAATAATAATAATAATAATAATAATAATAATAAATAGAAGTAATAGTAATAATAATTGCCTATATGGGCCTAACAATAACAATAGCCTAACCTTGACCAAAGGTATGACCATAGGCCTATCTATAACAATATGCTACCTATCTATATACTGTATCTACGGTGGTGTAGTTTAGGGCGGCAGGTGGCCCCAACTACACCTAACCAGCCTTGGGGGGGCCCAGCTTGCAAAAGTTTGAGAACCCACAATGAACCCACAATTCGACTACAATGTGGATTGTGAAATTTTCGTTCTATGTTTTAACTAAATTACACACAGCTGATATTATGGATGTACTGCACTAGGTGCATATAAGTTTTGAAAAAATAATTCATTCAATTTGTAATTGTCCGTTAGTCCACCACTAACATTCTCCTCTCGTCTCGTCAGCGAAAGTTAAAATAGATTTAGTCACAGTTTTTATTTTCAAAGATCCGTTTCATCACGTCAATGTCTCTTCTTAGTCATGGGAAAAACACATATTTTTCAACAAAATAAACACTGACTCAATGCAGCTAGTATTTGACATTATTATGTTAAGTAGACACTACATGTAGGCTGTTATACCAACATGACATTATTAGGTTACGTGAGGCTAAATGCAAACAAGACTAAGGCTCTTTTTAATGATATGAAGTTGTTTACATAACCCATACAACCATTAGGTGACTACAAGCGAAACTTGTAGTTCAAAAGCATCAAATGTTACCTTTGGTATCAGTGCTTCTACAGCTGTCCTCTTTACTGAAGCTCAACATGTATTTAACTAGTTGTTTTATCCAAATACTTCTTCAGAATTAGAATCAGAATTGTTTTTATTGACAAGTAAGTTTACGCCTACCAGGAATTTGTTTTGCCATACTGGTGCAGAAAATAAAGATAGTTATTAGTACTACAGAACATAAGAAAATCAATATATAATTAACAAACAAAACAAGACAAATCATCGCGCATCAATACACTGAGGCAGCCATCCATGGCACCATCTTGCCATGAGGAAGAAGGTCCAGACCATCAATACCAACTTCAGGAAGGCCGGTGCTAACCCGCCACCCAGTCCTCTTCCGCCACCACCTCCCAGAATACCGCTCTGGCCTCAAGCGCCTCTTCTGCCATGCAGTCCGCCACCACCTCACAGAATACCGCTCTGGCCTCCAGCTCTTCATCTTCCATGCAGTCCACCATCACCTCCAAGACTACCGCTCTGGCCTCGAGCTCCTCATCCACAAAGCAGTCGACCGTCATCTCCCAGACTACCGTTTGGCCTCCAGCTCCTCTAACACCACTATGTTAGATTGATGTTCCTTGTTCCTCCTGTTTCAATCATCGATGTACTTATCAATGTTTTTTTATAATGTAGAAAACTAATGTAGAGCATGGAGCTTTTATCAACAGTAACTCTGAGCTGATGAGCAGTTGAGGGCCTTAGGTGGGGAAATGCTATACTGAGAGAATTTTGTAACCAATGAGATAGTGTGGAAAGAGGTGGAGAGGAATGTCAGCCAAGGATGATGTCAGAATATAAGATGGAGGATCTAAGATAAATGAAGACAGTCACTCCTCAAACTGAATGTCATTTTTTTTTTTTTTGTTATCGCTTAGATTTTTATTGAATTTACAGAGCATACAATAGAACACAGAAAGTAAGAAAGAAAAACAGAAAAGAAAGACAGGAAACAAAACAAAACAGAAAATAACATAAAAACAACTTGTGGGATAGTACATTGGTAGATACAAATTTCAAATTTTAAGTATGTGCCTTGTAAACATAGATAAAGTGTCCACTTTTGCCACCTCTTTACAAGCAAGTCATGCCTCAACTCTAGCATATGAGTAAACGTCTCCATTGTGTAAAGTTCTTTTATGGTGTCCATCCACTGATTCTGCGAAGGAAAAGGAGTTATTGTTTTCCTAGCTGCTGTTAGGAGTACCTTGGTCAAGTACCGATCCTCTGGTAGTATATCAGCTGTAATGTGGCCCAAGTACAAGATGGTACATGGCAGAGGTATTCCATACCCTAGTACAGCAATAAGTACAGCATGTACCCTTTCCCAAAAACACTTAACCCCCCCACAGCTCCAAAAAATGTGTGTGTGATTGGCGTTCAGTGAACCACATTGTCGCCAACAAGGCTGGTGTGATATGGATTTCTTACTCTGGATCTGAGGTGTTATGAAAAATCTAATCGAATGTCTCCAATTGAAAACCCTCCACAGGTGAGACCTTGTGGAGGTTTGTTGGGTTTCACACATCTCAAACCATTCCCCCTCAGAGATCTCCACCTTTGAATGTCATTTTTTTTATTATTTGGAATGATAGGAGGTACTTTTAAAGTGTGACTCATCAATACCTAAGTGTGTTTTTTTACAAAGAGTATGTTTTAGGCAAGACAATCATTGTGGTCTCAAACACCACAGCCTTTTGCACTGGCAATGTGTCTAGCGCCCCTTTGTGGCAGTCTTTAAATGGATGGCCTTGTGTTGGAACACATACTGTATGTGATTTTTACTTGGATGACTGACCGGTTCAGCTTTATGATATAGAAACTCAGCCAATAGGCCATGGTGTTTGACAAAAGTGAAAATGTTTTGGTTATAACTTTTCAAAAGGAAAATAAATGTTTTTCAAGTGCAACTGCTTCAGCAACCTTGCTACAATGTGCACACACACACACAGAACACACACACACACACACACACTTACATGTGCATACAGACACACACATTGATCTGTGCCACTAGTCTGTCAGTAATTTAGCTGTGATCCAGTCGATGAAGTGGTTGACTCGGGCGTAGACTCCAGGCTTGTTCTCGACACCACAGCTGTCTCCCCAGCTTACTACGCCGTACACATAGTGGGTCCCATTCTTCTGGCACACCAGAGGACCACCAGAATCACCCTGCCAACAGAACCACAGGGCCACTTAGACTTTGAGATTCCTTTCCTCAATCAAAATAAACACTCACGGCCTGATTTACTAAGATTGTACCGCTGCTTAATCTGCAGTCGCACATTAACGCACAGTGTTTTTGCGTATTTTCCGTGGTATTTATCAAACCAGATCCGCGCTGGGCAATCTGTGTTTACTCCGCCCTATAGGGCCTGATTTACTAAGATTGCGACCGCTGCTTAATATGCGGTCGCACATTAACGCACGATATTTTTGCGCATTTTCCGTGGCATTTATTTAGGAAGAGAAAAAGAAGTTTCAGCGAAGAGGAGATAGATATATTGGTTCACGTTCGCTCAATCACTGAACCTGATTCAATGTGTGAATATTGTTGTTCTGCCCGCCATCACCTACAGCGAGATGTTTAAAAGAACACGATTATAAAGACTATGCTATTGGTGGCATTAAACTGTTTATTATAACAATATAGATGTGTACATGGCGAGATTAATAATTTCTACAAGGGACATGGGTTCACTACAATATATATGGACATGGGTGGAATCAATGGTTCCAATTACGTTTGGAAAGTTTGCGATTTCAAAAAAAGTCCTGTTTGTTGTCTCTAATTTCAGCTATGGCAGTGGGGAAATGTATTGACCAGTGCGCCGTAGCAATGCGTCGAGTACCTGGGTGAATATTTGGCTGAGTGAAGGCTGAGATATACCAACTGCTGATGCTATAACTGTTTGAAATGATCCGATGCCAATATTTGTAATGTTGTCCTGAGTTTAACAACTGATGGAATGGAATGTGATCTCCGGTTGGAGGGTTCGATGTCGTCTCTGATCTGGTTCAGTAATTGAAGTATTGCGTGGCTGGTTAACCTGTACCGTCTAATGATGTGTGGATCGCTTAACTGAAAAAGTGTTATAGGAGTTGAAAAAAATATTTCTGTCTGCTGTCTCTGTCTATATCTTCGCCTTGCTCTTAAAACTGCTGCCATATCAACGTTTTCAGACTCAATGGAAATGCGCTTCCTGGTTACGTGCTTTTATGAGGCAGAGAATTATCCCGCAAATTAGAGACGTGCGCTCGGCAGGCAGTTTTAGTAAATACCACACAATACATCATTAGGCGCACTTACCTTCTCTCCTCCCATTAAATTGCGTTCATGCCCAGGTTACCACCCATGTTTCGGTGCCCTCCCCGTCCACACCCACAAAGCGTTAATATGCGCTGCGCCCCCTTAGTAAATACCGTTTTATGTTTACGACCGCTATTTTACGCCAGAAATGGGCGCAATCCTGTTAGTAAATCAGGCCCTCAGTGTGTCCAAAAACACAAAAACCTTGCCCTACAAGTTGGGTAATGCAAACACATGTTAAAAGGAAAACATTCCCAGTTCACTCCAGTTGGTAGTAAGTATCTAGTAATAGACACAATCCCCATGGTATTAGTATGCTCGGATGCGAGTTAATACGCCTACATAAAGACAAACTCTGTCACTCTTTCTCTCCCCCCCCCTCCATCACACACACACACACGCACATACCTGGCATGAGTCTGTCCGTCCTTGCAGGCTCCCGGCACAGATCATGCTGTCGTCCAGCCTGGCGCCATAGACATGAGGACCTGTGCAGCGCTGCTGGGAGATCAGACGCACCTTGGCTGTCCGCAGCTGGGAGCTGGAATGCTCTGTTCAAGAGCACAAGATAAAAAGAGAGAGGGTGGCATTATATGGCATGTTCAATTAAGGCACTGCCAATTAATTAATGTATGCAATGAATTAATACATGCAATACATTTGCAATAGATAAAGGGGCAGTTTAACCGATGTTGTGCCCTGGTGTGCAGGGAAGGTATATAATGTGATGATGGCAATTGTCCACAGGTTTGTATTGCTTAAGTTTTTGTGCTAATGGTGAGTGGGTGAGGAGGGTTCCCTTGCCTGTCTCGGTCTTCTCCCATCCTGATATGGAGCACATGGTGGAGTCTGGGAGGGGGCCGGTGGGCAGGCAGGCTGTCTTTACAAACCTGGTCTCTCTGGCACACTGGCCCTTTGGACCCTTCAGTTTCAGCAGGGCTGCAATTCAACCAGAAACATTGCGACATGGCAGAGAGTTGTTATACTTAAATCATGAGGGAAATCTCTTCTGAACATATTCATGTTCCAAGGCATTCTTGTGAGATGGGAGAACTTGTCTGTATACTCCTCTGGTACTCATGTCTGTTGAATTGTATCTGTAACGTCTGTTCACCATGGTTGCGTTCATGCTCATTCTCCAGCATGACTCACCCACGTCGTTATGGAGGGCATCGGGGCTCTCTGTGTACTTCTCGTGGATGATGGCCTTCTCCACGGCGATGATCTGCTCAAAGTCCTCTTTCTTGTCCAGGCTGACGCCCCCCAACTCCACCTGCATCTCCATCTGGTTACTAACGACAGACATGAGAGGAATGAGAAAGATGCCCTTGTTCTTATCTCAAACCTGGTGAAGGATCCAAACTGATGTTTCTCATTTTACCCAATATCTCTGTCGATACAGTACGAACGTTTTTAAAGGTAGAGACTGTGATTCTGTTGAAAGAATTATACCCCTCCCGCTATGTACCCTTGATGAATTTATTGACTGGCCTTAGCCACTTTGTTTGTTTACACATTTACAGAGCCGGAACGATGTATAAATGCCAGTGTTTTTTGGAGTGCACACAGCTAGAGTACTGTGAGGAGCAATTTGCTAAAATTGATGAAAAGAGTATCAGATTAGAATCACAGCATGGATCTTTAATTGCTAGAAATGTTTTAATGAACAGGCTATTCATCAGCCACTGACACAGCCATGCAGTTTCATGCTGAGCAAGCAAAGCATTGACAGGCCCATTGAGAGAGAGAGGGAGAGCTGGTGGGACGCTTCACTTACATGCAGTGCGCAGCAGTGAGAACCCAGCAGGACTCGATCAGGATGCCTCCACAGATATGCCTGAAGGCCTGGGATGAGCCTCTGGGCCTGACCTGCAGGGAAACCTGCCAAGGGTGGGCGCCTGGCATGGTCTTCTTCCCTCCAAAGGTCCTGGCAGTGATGCGGCCAGGCTCGGGCTTCCCACATTGGGAAAACTCCTTGGTGGTGGGAGGGTCGGTGCCCTCATAGAAGGCTGGGATGGTGGGACGGACTTAGTGAGGTGAAGAGTGACAGAGAAGAAGAGATGAGAGAGAGCTTCTGAAATGTTTTAAGAAAAAGCTAAAGACTGCATCTAACAATGCATTTCACTTAGATCAATTTATAATACATACATTGAAAAATGTATGTTTGTGTGTGTACCTGGGCACTGTTTGACATCGCAGTACTTCCAGCGAAGCTTGTTCTTCACTTTGATGAAGCACCAAGGAGCGTTCTCTCCATCAGGATTCCTGCATGAGAAGAGGTGCACGTTATCATACACCCGTCCTTTTAAACCTAAACACGTTCATCTTGCACACATACCACATACACACAAGCACACAAGCACACACTCAGACAGTCACTTACACAAACACACAAACGCACTTGCACACACACACGCAGACATAATATGACAGCAGACCTGCAGTAGCTGTGAGGTCCCAGTCCATCAACGCTGTCACTAAAGTTACGACCAGAACCGGGGATACGGTGAGAGTTCCAGGGCAGACACTCGTCTTTGTCCGCAGTCTCACTCACAAAGCCTCGGTACGACTCTCCGTCCCCAACGAAACAGTCCTTGGGCCCTGGACACACGTCAAGATGGTGCTTCAGTCCTTTAGCTTCTTACCCAATAACTGACTGAAATTCTTGGGCAAACCATTTATGGATTTGTTGTTTAAAGTGATAAAGATAATGCTTAGCAGAGATGATAGCATATGAGTGTGTTGTGTTTTAGTATTGATCTGTTTGACTTATAATTACTAATCCATTTAATTTAGTGTTAGTCCCTGTTAGGCAAGTACGGGTTGGATAGTGCTTAATAAACCTTTTGAAGTGAGTATATCCCTCGTCAAGTCGGAATATTGTGTAGAAAAGATTATGACTTTAGTCCTTATTCTTTACCGACTTGGCAGAACTTTCCACTGAAGCCAGCGGGACAGACGCACTCAAACTTGTTTCTTCTTCTTCCCCTCTTGCAGGTTGCGCCATAGCAGGGGTTAGGCTTGCAGGCTGCAGCTGGAAGAAGACCAAGACACAGCCTTTTGAAACTGCACTTAAATAACACTGTAATATCCTGCAACAACTGCTCAGTGATTAGTGGTTCAGCAATGATTCATTACTGACTGGTATGTTGTTTTCATTGTGCTGTTCTCGACTTGATGAACTTTGACCTTACATTATCTTAGTGATGAAAGCACTGCTGAAACTGCTGAAATAGGCTGTGCAAAAATATGCAAAGCTAGTAAAACCACAATAGACACAGCAATCTTCACAAAGGTAATGATTTCGGACACCAGATGACACTCAGGACATCAAGTAAATACCTCTGAACCAATGCCTCAGAATTGCAGGATCGTCTACACTGCCACGGGACATTGCTCAATTTGCACTGAGATCACTACATTTAGCATGCCTACCTTTCCTGCACCTCGGTCCTCTATACGGGGCTTTGCATTTGCACTCATAAAAAGGAGCCGTTTGTGTGAGGACACACTCTCCGTGACCACACTTGACGTCCTTACAGGGATCGACGACTGTGTGAAACAACAATGTGAATATAAGCATTAGGATGTTTGAATTTGGTGCCAATACCTACAGTTTGGAGATGAACAAAATCCATTCTGAAGTAGATATCTCGAAAGGATATAGATGTTAAAAATAACATGGTTGCTGATAAATATTAGATAAGATATTGCTGAAGACAAATGGCTTCAGTATGATCTAATTATATAGGCAATTGTGAAAACAACACGTAAATGAAAATTAACATATTTTATCCATCCATTGCAGTATTGTTAGTGTAAGATGCTTGGTCATTGGATGATCTTACATTTTTGGCAGTGTTTGCCACTATAAGGTCTTTGACAGGAACACTGGTATCCACCGCCCGCCAAATTGTCACAAACACCATTATTGAGGCACGGATTAGGGTCACACTCATCTGACAGAGAAGAACAGATGCACATTAAATACACATGGCAGGAAAGCATGATGATAACTGGTCTCTGGATAACTGTAGCATATTTGTATTGATACATTAGCTGCAGCATTTAAAGGATGCCATTTAACAAGAGTAGACCTTGACAGCTTTAATCTTTACATCAGTAATCTGCAGAAGAGTGGCCTTACCTGTCTCCTCAATCAGATCAGTCAGCCAGCTTAAGTCATGATCATTACTTGCTGAGGGCTCCTCAGTGAAGTCATCATCGCCGTTGTCATCATAGCTATATTCATACACAGCTGTCAGAGAAACATACTGTAACGATAGGAGAGACTCCGGTTGCAGTTCAGTAGAATATTTATTCACTGGTAACAACTTACAACTTTGGTCCTGGAGCTAACTGATATACCACTGTTCAATATCACAGGTATTATTAGACTGCCGTTGTATTGCTGTGACGTCATTCAGGAGGCCATACTTAACTAATCAACCCAAGATTGATTGAACTACTATCACTGAATGATAACTAGATATCACAACACATACAGTGAATGAATATTTTGTAGATAAACAGCTAGATAATGTTTAACAATTCAAGAGTTATGTTCAAGGGTTTGCTGTGCAGATGCAAATATTTGAGTGTCACACCATCTGTGGGCTCTACCAGAACGTCCAGAATACCCTGTTCAGAAAAAGAAAACAGTACAAAACTGTGATTTAAAGATTATCAGAATACATCCAGATTATTTAAACCGAGTCACCTCATGTCTCTCATTTAAATCTTTGTTGCACAAATACATCATTGAATGCATAAACAGAATTGTGTGTGTGTGTGTGTGTGTGTGTGTGAAAGAGAGAGAGAGAGTCTCGGAAGATGAATTACTCTTGCAGGCTGAGACAGGCAGGACAGGCTCAGCACAAACAGCATCAGCGCAGGACCCATGGCTGCTTAGGTAGAGACCACAGCCTCGCACTGAACCAGCCCACAGATCTCTGGACACAGTGGCACTGTTAACCAAGTGGCCACTGGTCTTTAAGTACCCTTTGAACCTCCTCCCTCAGCTTCCATCTCACCCTACATCTGGGTCACTGGACTTTACACGGTTTCTTGTTTGTGGAATGCCACTATAGATCTTTTCTTCTCTGGTATTTTGTTTTTGCCAAGGCCGCATATTGAAGTGCCCTGGCCTATGAGATCCATAATGAAACCGGAATTGGGTACTTTACTCCGGTCTCTGGTCAACTTGTCAACTGACCTGAACAGAAAATGACCAGGACCTTTCTTTTATCCTTGAGGAACCAAGTAGATTCCCTGACTTAATGTTGTGTCAATTGTATTACACTTGTGGCGCTGTAATCGCTAGCGGTAAAAAACGTCAACACATATAACTTGAATGACTGATAAAGGATATATATATTACACATCACAAACACACGTAAACGATGGATTTTTGCTCTAATTAGTTATTTTGTTAGCTTAAATGACAGTAGTTTCCTATACAATGTTTGTTTAGCTCACGCTACCACCCTCACAAAAAGACACGGCCAGCAACGCATGCTGTTCACTTGGTCATTGTCATTAAAAGTGTTTCCACAGTTACTTTGAAAAAGTAATCTGATTACTGATTACTCCTTTAAAGATTTAGATTTTAAAAGTAACTAAATTACATTATAAGTTACTTTATTAGTTACATTCAGCAGCTGCCGACAACATCCCAGCCGCCTCAACATAAAAATGCAACCGGTTTTGCCAACACTCACTTTATTAGAAGTGCATTTTTAACAGTAATGTACACAACAACAATGTACATTGTGCCTCAGGATTTCATTGCTGACCTTCTCTCTGGAGCTTTAACAAGGAGGACAGTCACTTGCAACACAATTACAGTATATTACCACTCGTTTGGTTTTGCCATTGTGACACTTGATAACATTTACCATACAATTAAACATTACTTTAAATGTAGCAGCAGCTGTGTAAAATGTAAATGCAGAATGCAAAAACGCAACTCTTGGTTGTGGGGCCTCTGATCTGAGTCTTGAATAGGATCACTCGGACTGGGATGGCTCTCCTCTACTTTCTAGTAGTAATAGTACAAAATAACAGGGATGATTATTGTTGAGTAACCACTAACCAGGTAGATGTTTATCATCACAGAAAACGAAAATTTTGGATGAACTAGTTGGCTAGTTCAATGCAGAAGCCCATCATTGACTGACACTCAATAATATGACTGCAATATAATGACGAGAGGAAAGAAAAGACAATACTATAGCAATGATGCAAGAAAATATTTAGTATTTAGACAGTTCATTTGTAAAGGAGAGGGGCAGCTTACCTTATTATGCAGGTCTGTAGCTTCATCTGTAATGGACAAGAAGATCCTCTCGGTCTCACCGTCAGTCAGGACAGGCAGGGTTTTGAAGCGTGGATCCAAAGTTGATGCAATGTACAACAGGTCTTCAATTTTTGTGTACCGTTTATCAAAATCATCCAGGAGCAGCTTCTTTATTTCCTTAATGAGTCCTGTGTCCTCAGTAGTTGCCTCAAAGTGATTATTAAGTTAACCTTTGACCGTGGGTAATCATAGAAAAAGTAGGCTGCTCATCCTCGCACATGACTGTGGTCATAACTGCCAATCAGAAGCAAGCATCATACAATCAGCCAATCAGATGCAAGCAGCAAACCATCAGCCAATCAGAGGCAAGCGTCATACAATCAGCCAATCAGATGCAAGCAGCAAACAATCAGCCAATCAGAGGCAAGCATCATACAATCAGCCAATCAGATGCAAGCAGCAAACCATCAGCCAATCAGAGGCAAGCATCATACAATCAGCCAATCAGATACAAGCAGCAAACCATCAGCCAATAAGAGGCAAGCAACATACAATCAGCCAATCAGATGCAAGCATCATACAATCAGCAAATCATATGCAAGCAGCAGACCATCAGCCAATCGGATGCAAGCATCATACAATCAGCCAATCAGATGCAAGCAACAAAAAATCAGCCAATCAGAGGCAAGCATCATACAATCAGCAAATCAGATGCAAGCATCACCTGTAACCCGTGACCAAGAAAAAAAAAGTCTGATCAATGCCAGTAACGGTACTGCTTGTTATCTATCGCTAGATTATGACTATTTTGGAAGTGTTTTTTAATTCATACATTAACGTAGATTATTTGTTGAGGGTGCAATTTAGTAGGGCGACACCAGGCTGAAAAGACACTATGATTCTGTGAGTCAAACTGTTTTGTTGCTGTTATTTGTTTCAGTTGTGCCTTTTGCTTCATATTGTATGCCACACTTGTGCCACAAGCTTAATACATTATGCAAGTTATTTGAGCTATGTATCTGTCTAATCTTTTTACTTGGTTGCAAGCATTTTACTTTAATGCTGTATTATAGGAAACATCTTTGTGTCTTGCTGAAGCATGTGAAATGTATTTGAAATAGGATTTCTGTTCCCTGCTGGCACTCAAAATGCAGCCCATAGCATATCTTACTGGTCTATATAGGCCTACTGCTTATAATAAGCACTCTGAAATTCTACTGAATGAAACGTGCTTTAAAAATAAAATGAATTATTATTTTTATTATTATTAATAATCAGCTACCTCTATTTTTGTGAGGGTGACATTGCCCCACCTAAAATTTCAAGCTAAAATCGCCACTGCCTACTGGTAAGGAACAGCAGACTCAGTGCAACTAGTATTTAACATTATTATGTTAAGTAGACACTACATAGAGGCTGTTAAAACAACTTTACATTAGTAGGTTACGTGACGCTAAATGCAAACACGACTAAGGCTCTTTTTAATGATATGTAGTTGGTTACATTTCCCATACAACCATAAGGTGACAACAAGCAAAACATGTAGTTCGAAAGCATTAAATGTTACCAATGGTATTAGTGCTCCTACAGCTGTCACCTTTACTGAAGCTCAACATGTATTCATCAAGTTTTATTTATTTTTATATATTAGGGCTTTTTGCCTTTAATGAGATAGGACAGTGAAGGTTTGGACAGGAAATGAGATGGAGAGAAGTGGTGGGGAGTGGGATCGGGAAATGACCGCGGGTTGGATTCGTGTCCCCGTGGGCGTTCAAGCCTGTGTATGGTCGGGGCAGCTGCCTGCGCCGGTCCCAGCTTAGCAAGATATTTTATCTACTTTTTCATGTCTGTCCCCACTCTCATGTTACTACGTATCATCTCAGATGTACCAGCGCCAGATGATGATGGAGCAGCAGCAGGAGGAGGAGGAGGAGTCCACCAACCAGGCGGAGAACATGGAGGAGTTCCTCCAGCCTGGCGCCAACATGGACGCCATGGAGGTCCTCCAAGTCAAGAGGAAGAAGGTTCAGACCATCCAGAGCAACTTCATGATGTCAGAATGTAAGATGGGTGTTAGAGTGTGCTGGCTTTGAGAGGGTTAACAGGAAGTTGATTTGTGTGTTTCTATGCATGTGTAAGCTGAGAGCTAGATTTGCGACAAGTGACAGTAGCTGCTAAGAAAAATGAAGACAGTCGCTCCTCAAACTGAATGTCATTTTTTTTATTATTTGGAATGAAAGGAGGTACTTTATAAGTGAGACTCAACAATACGTAAGTGTGTTCTTTAACAAAGAGTAGGTTTAAGGCAAGAAAATCAATGTGGTCTCAAACACAACAGCCTTGTGCACTGGCAAAGTGTCTAGTACCCCCTTGTGGTAGTCTTTAAATGGATAGCCTTGTGTTTGAAGACATACTGTATGTGAGTTTTACTTAGATGACTGACCGGTTCAGCTTTATGATATAGAAACTCAGCCAATAGGCAACGGTGTTTGACAAAAGTGCTTGGTTATAACTTTCAGAAGGCAAAAATACACGCACACACACTTACATGTGCACACTGACACACACATTGATCTGTGCCACTAGTCTGTCAGTAATTTAGCCGCGATCCAGTCGATAAAGTGGTTGACTCGGGCGTAGACTCCAGGCTTGTTCTCGACACCACAGCTGTCCCCCCAGCTTACTACGCCATACACATAGTGGGTCCCATCCTTCTCGCACACCAGAGGACCACCAGAATCACCCTGCCAACAGAACCACAGGGCCACTTAGACTTTGAGAATCCTTCCCTCAATCAAAAGGAACACTCCAAAAACACAAAAAACCTTGCCCTACAAGTTGGGAAATTCTGGAAATGAAAACACACGTTAAAAGGACCCTGAAAAACAATCCCAGTTCACTACAGTCATGTTCGGAACGCGAGTTAAGACGCCTACATAAAGACAAACTCTGTCTCTCTCTCCCCCCCTCAATCACACACACACATACACACATACCTGGCATGAGTCTGTCCCTCCTTGCATGCTCCCGGCACAGATCATGCTGTCGTCCAGCCTGGCGCCATAGACATGAGGAGCTGTGCAGCGCTGCTGGGAGATCAGACGCACCTTGGCTGTCAGCAGCTGGGAGCTGGAATGCTCTGTTCAAGAGCACAAGATAAAAAGAGAGAGGGCATTATATGTCATGTTCAATGAATGCACTGCCAATAATTAATGTATGCAATTAATTAATACATTTACAATAGATAAAGGGGCAGTTTAAGCTGATTTTCTGTCCAGGTGTATCAGGAAGGTATGAAATGTGATGATGGCAAGTTGAGGTTTGTATTGTTTAAGTGTGTGCTGTTCTGGTGAGTGGGTGTTCGCTTGCCTGTCTCGGTCTTCCCCCATCCTGATATGGAGCACTCGGTGGAGTCTGGGAGGGGGCCGGTGGGCAGGCAGGCTGTCTTTACAAACCTGGTCTCTCTGGCGCACTGGCCCTTTGGACCCTTCAGTTTCAGCAGAGCTGCAATTCAACCAGAAACATTGAGACATCGCAGACCTTGCAGAGAGTTGTTATACTTAAATCATGAGGGAAATCTCTTCTGAACATATTCATGTTCCAAGGCATTCTTGTGAGATTGGAGAACTTGGTTAATGTCTGTATACTCCTCTGGTACTCATGTCTGTTGAATTGTATCTGTAACGTCTGTTCACCATGGTTGCGTTTATGCTCATTCTCCAGCATGACTCACCCACGTCGTTATGGAGGGCATCGGGGCTCTCTGTGTACTTCTCGTGGATGATGGCCTTCTCCACGGCGATGATCTGCTCAAAGTCCTCTTTCTTGTCCAGGCTGACGCCCCCCAACTCCACCTGCATCTCCATCTGGTTACTAACGACACACATGAGAGGAATGAGAAAGATGCCCTTATCCTCATCTCAAACCTGGTGAAGGATCCAAACTGATGTTTCTCATTTTACCCAATATCACTGTCCATACAGTAAGAATGTTTTTAAAGGTAGAGTCTGTGATTCTGTTGAAAGAATTAAAGTCCTGAAGGATTTGTTGACTGGCCTTAGCCACTTTTTTAGTTTTCACATTCACAGAGCCGGAACGATGTACAAACATCAGTGTTTTTTGAGTGTACACACAGAATGGACAGCTAGAGTACTGTGAGGAGCAATTTGCTAAAATGATTGAGAAAAGAGTATTGGATTAGAATCACAGACTGGATCTTTAATTGCTAGAAATGTTTAAATAAACATACACATGGAAACACATACACAGCCATGAAGTTTCATGCTGAGCAAGCAAAGCATTAACATGCCCATTGAGAGGGAGGGAGAGCTGGTGGGAGGCTGACTTACATGCAGTGCGCAGCAGTGAGAACCCAGCAGGACTCGATCAGGATGCCTCCACAGATGTGCCTGAAGGCCTGTGATGAGCCTCTGGGCCTGACCTGCAGGGAAACCTGCCAAGGGTGGGCGGCTGGCATGGCCTTCTTCCCTCCAAAGATCCTGGCAGTGATGCGGCCAGGCTCTGGCTTCCCACATTGGGAAAACTCCTGACTCTGGGGACCCTTGGTGGTTGGAGGGTCGGTGCCCTCATAGATGATTGGGATGGTGGGACGGACTTAGTGAGGAGAAGAAGAGATGAGAGAGAGCTTCTGAAATGTTTTAAGAAAAAGCTAAAGACAGTATCCTACCTTGCATATCACTGAGATCAATGAGATGGCTTCTCATGCTGACTCAGTTACTGATAAGGAGTATAAACAAAGCTGTTACAAAGGTTTGATCATTGCACAGCTCATTGATTTCTCTAGAAGATACTTCTGTCAATCAACAATCCTTTACTCAATCAATAGAAGATGTGCTTGTCATGTATTTACACAGTGTGTGTGTGTGTGTGTGTAAATGTGTGTGTATGTGCGTGTGATGTGCGTGTGCGTTTGCGTGCGCGTTTGTACCTGTGCACTCTTTGACATCGCAGTACTCCCAGCGAAGCTTGTTCTTCACTTTGATGAAGCACCAAGGAGCGTTCTCTCCATCAGGATTTCTGCATGAGAAGAGGTGCACATATTCATACACCTGTCCCTTTTAAACCTACACACACACACACACACACACACACACACGTACGTTTTGCACATACACCACATAGTACACACAAGCACACGAGCACACACACACACACACACACACACACACGCACAGTCACTTAGACACAAACACACACACGCACACATAATCTGGCTGCAGACCTGCAGTAGCTGTGAGGTCCCAGTCCATCAACACTGTCACTAAAATCGCCACCAGAACCGGGGATGAGGTGAGAGTTCCAGGGCAGACACTCGTCTTTGTCCGAAGTCTCACTCACAAAGCCTCGGTACGACTCTCCGTCCCCAACGAAACAGTCGTCGGGCCCTGGACACATTTCAAGATGGTGTGACAGTCCTTTAGTCTTTTACCCCCTAATTGACTGAAATTCTTGGGCAAACCATTTATGGATTTGTTGTTTAAAGTGATGTAGAGATGATAGTATATGAGTTTGTGGTGTTTGAGCATTGATCTGTTTGGTAATTACCAATCCATTACATTTAGTGTTAGTCCCTGTTAGGCAAGTACAAGTTGGATAGTGCTAAATAAGTATTTTGTACTGCTAATTTCCCTTGCCAAGGAATATTCTGTAGAACAGATTATGACTTTACCGACTTGGCAGAACTTTCCACTGTAGCCAGTGGGACAGACGCACTCAAACTTGTTTCTGGTTCGTCCCTTCTTGCAGGTTCCTCCGTTCAGGCATGGGTCAGGTCTGCAGGCTGCAGCTGGAAGAAGATCAAGACACAGCCCTCTGAAACTGCACTTAAACTTGACGTAACGCAAAGCTTTATGTCAAGTTCAGTATTGTTCAGAACTGGGCCTCGTTTCCCGAACGCGCACTTAGCCTAAAAAGCACTTGAAATCGTTCGTAAGAGGAATCCTACGTTGCAGACGGGTTTCCCGACGCGGCACTTAGCTTAAGTGTATCTTTCGTTGAGAAGAATTCTACGTGTGGTCAGGACCAGTAGTAACTTCACACTTAGCGATGCAATCCACCAGGGGCGTTGTTCGCCCTATTATAGAAGAAATCCAAAGGATGTTTCTGTGTATAGCACATCATGAGAATGTCATTGTTTCACCTGCCTATTCCCATCAAAATAGAAATAATTAAGCAATATAGCACGAGTGGGAGTGGGGTAGGTAAGTGATAATCCCATGTTGTTGCCTACGCCACTCGGCCGCACTCCCACGAGTGGTATATTGCTTTTATAAAACAATTCTACCGTCACCAAATTAACATTTCAACACGAAGTTATTGATTAAAAATGGTTTATTTCGCCATTGTTTCTCCGCAACAAAAAATAGTTCCATTGTCAACGTCTTGGTTTGGAATTTTAAAAACTTTGAATTAATGATGACTGGAGATGGCGTTACTATCCCCGCCCCCGAATTCAGTGCACAGTGCACATTCGATGCACGCATTGGCTAGCTAATTTCACAGCAATTAACGTAAACAGGTTAACGTGACGTAAACAGCTCCTAAGAGATACTTAAGAACTCGTGCACGTTGCGCTCGTGCACCTGACTTTAAGTTGATGGTTGGGAAACGCACGTAAATAGAAAGTGTTACTTAGTGTACTATGTCGCGAAAATCCACGTAGAACGTTAAGATGCGTCGTTATCGGGAAACGAGGCCCTGTTCAGTAGGTTTTGGCACAGAATGAGTCATGGTTGTCAGTGTGTTTCTGTGTTCTTTTGTGTTTTGTGTGTGTAAATTGGTTTGTGTTTCATTTTTATGTATTAAAGGAATTATTTGTGATAGATTTTGATGATTTGGTTAGGTAATGTTTTGTGTACTACTTTTTTGTGGATTGTTTTGGTATATTTTTCTTTTGCAGTGTAGTTTGTTAAAACAGGTCACATAAAGAGGTGTGGAAACAAAGAGAAGTTTCCAACCACCAACAGGTGGCGCTATACGTGATATCAGTCAGGCATATGTACGCGTTCGGGCGGGATCCAGCGTCCACCCTAAGACATTTTCTCTGGATCAAACAATGTACGCAAGAGTTATAAGAGACTTTGTGTTTTGTGGCAAGCACTGGCAAGTTGGAAAAGTTTGAGGGTCTACCACGCCCACACCTTCCGACTAATGAGAAAATCTTCTATAACTTAAAGTCGCCCATGGCTAAAGAGTAACCTGACCACATTTCAAGGCGTTACCATTAAATCTGTCGGAGGAGTTCGATCAGATGCGAGGTGTGCAAACGCCGTCAAATTGCATCTTCCACTCAAAATGGCCGATTTTCAGTGGATCTGCCACCATGGCGTCAAGAGAGTTTTTTGTGCGTCTAAGCATGATGAAGACGCGTACCAAATTCCGTCAAGCTACGCCAAAATAACCCCAATGTGCAGGGTTTTTTGCAATGTTCTAGGGGGCGCTACAGAGCCATTTTGCTCCATCCTTGGACAAAAACTCTACCGAAGATGGACGGTTACAGGCTTAATGTCCCTGGCAAATTTGGTAATTTTTCCAGCACTTATATGCGATTAAAACACCTAATTTTTGCTTTAAAATTTTTAACTAGGTGGCGCTATACATGTAATGACTGGTTATGGTATGGGTTGACATGGCCCCTTAACACAAACATACAAGAACAATTGGGCCTCCAAGACCCTGCGGTTCTCGGGATATTCGAAGAAAACTGTGTCGCACCACCTACAGGCCAGTTGGTGTATAACCATATAAATCAATTTATTGCATGCCCCCCCGTGAATGGAATTCCACGAAACTTAAAATGCAGTCAGAAGGTGTCATAATGATCCCACACCTCCGATTTCGTGCAGTTCTGACCTTGTCAACTTACAATTGACCGATCGCCAGGGCTCCGCCCCCTAGTTATTGTTGCTACGTCCGACACAATTCACGGAAATGTCCACCTAAAAGCCATGTCAAGTACGGGTGCGAGCGCTATAACTGTCAGTATGAGTGATGGTTTTTGGAGTAATACCTCCGCGGTATCCTCCAGATCAAGCCAAAAGGGACTGCAATATGCAGTGGAAGGATATATCCAAAATATTAAGATCAACAACGAAGTGGACACAACAATAATTGAAGCAAAGGCATACAGGTCTCAATAAAAAATAAAAATAAATAGAAACCCTACGACCTCTTCATTGAAATGCAACCAGCACAACCTTGTAGACTAGTCATGTTATTTCACCACTGGGTAAGATCTGTATACAATATTTCAAGCTAGCTAATAACCTCCAAAGAATATTCTTATTATTTATGCGAGAGACTCTGGAGGCAGCTAGCTAGGATGGTGACTATCCATCAATGCAATGTTGATGTTACCATCAGTAAAACATTTTGTAAATGTGCACGCTGAGTTCAGTGTTCACGTTAGCCGGCTATGGCCGGACATTGGCCGATTGAACGCATGAATGGCCGGTATAATAAGATGTAAACGGCCCAAATGTCCGATAGAAAATATGTATGTAGGCTATGATTTAATCAGTAACATATGAAAACAACAAAACAACTGTAACATAAACCTGAATATAATCAGCCTGCTATGTCACAAAAAAAAAGTTCTAAAGCAGATTTGGATTGCATTCGGAACATGGTTCCGCAACACACGCAGGCTGGTTTCCCCGCTAAAAACTGTTCACTAAAATAAACAATAACAAAATTTTTAAAAGGCTAAGCAGACGTCTCTCGGTCAGTTCTTCAAAAAGACAACTAATAGCCTTGATAGGCCTAATGATTCGTCAAGAAATGATTCGACTCCAAGTACATCATCCGAGGCCCCGACGGATTTAGGAAATGCGCCTGCCAAAAAACTTAAAAGGAGTTTTAAAGGTGAATGGCTCGAGCAATTCCGTTGGCTAAGGTCGGAAAAGGTGGATGGTCGAGACACAATGTTCTGTAGCATTTGTGAGAGAGCAGGCAAGTTAAATGGCTTTACGAAAGGCTCCATGAATTTAAAAAGATCTGCCTTAGTTGACCACAGCGAGTCGTCTGACCACAGAGCCGCTATGTCCCTAACACCGCAGCAAAGTGCAATGAGAGTGCACTGCGATAACGCCACTACTCGTGGCACAAATGAAAGTGGTGTATCACATGGCTAAACGTGACATCCCAAGTAATCAGTTTTGCAGATTGACAGAATTACTTGAGTGTTTGGAAGCTCCTGATTTTTAAAAAATTTGTGTCGTTTCTCATTTGGAGTTTTGGTGGTTATTTAATTAGGCTATTAGTGAATAATGTCCGGTAGACATTCCAAATGGCCGATATTCTGGAATAGCGTCGGACATTTGTCCGGCCAAGAAAAAGTCTAGCGTGAACCCTGGCTGAGTTATCAAAGCTGGCGATTGCGAACGCCAGCAGCATACATACAAAGTGTTCGTTAAAAGTTCTGTTCAATGTTGTATCAAGCATAAATACAAACTACAAAGTGTTCGTTAAAAGTTTTGTTCAATGCTGGCGTTTGCTATCAATTGCATTCATACAGACAGTAACATTTGACATTTAGACGGTCACATACATTAACATATTCATTTTTTAACATGAACACTTTAGTTGGAGAGACTAGTTATGTTATTTTAGTGGTAATAATACAAGTATTCATGAACCATAACTGTTTGGGGAATTTTTCTCAACTAGATAGTTAGCCATCATACCTAGCGATAGCTAGCTGGCAGCAAGCAGTTAATTTACTTTGGAGCAGACATATGTGCATTTTGCGATATATTGAGTTGGGTGTGGGGTGACCACACTGTTTAATCCACAGCTGGCACCTTTGCGCCTGTGTTTTGGGCTTTGGGGAACGGGAAAAAAACGACGTTTCCCTCTAATCTCTTAGGGTACCTCATGTCATAGCTACAAGTCCCGTAGGCACACTGTTTAACCATGCTGCTCAGACCTCAAAGTTGTCGGACCTTCTTCTCTTAGCAGCGGTTGCTAAGGTATGATTGGACAAGTGCCGTTCTAGGGAGGAGTTTCGCGATCGGTCAATTAACATTTTTTACAACACTCCATTTTTGCTTTTTCATTTGTAACTAGGTGGCGCTATACATGAAATTAGTGGTAGTGGAATGGTTGATGTGGCCTCTTAAGACCAACATACAAAAAACATTATGTGTTCAAAAGAGTGATATATTTGAAAGTTGATTTGCGAAAGTTTGATTCACCAAAAATTGACATAAAGCATCGTTTTCCTGTGATGGACGTTTCTCTCAGGCAACTTTGGTGAATCAAACTTTCGCGAATCAACTTTCGCGAATCAAAGAGGTAGATTCTAGCTGTGAGATTGCATTATCGAGCGTATTGAAAATAGGGCCAAGTGATAACGAGGTGTGACTTTTTCCACTACAACGGTTTTGGGATGCAAATATATCACTCTTTTGAACACATAATGTTTTGGGAAGAGAAACGTTTTATTTTCCTGGGTCTAGAAACCTGCCGGACTACTTTCGGTTTGACCAAAACTGGACGAGAACTCTGCTCACAGGACGCTGTCGGAGGTAAGTCAGCGTGGATTGCATTACACTGGTGATGTAGATGCCATACAACTTCATGTCTTAAAAACCGAACTATCCCTTTAACAATAGGCCTAGCCTACTACAAATAACGAGGATATAGCTCAGGAAATTATATTAACTCATATATTTTCAAACTGTTCATATTTCCATATACATTCACCAAACAACCCTCAAATAAACCCACAGTCCAGATACCCCAAAAGTCTTTTCCACCGATGTGATCCGATAACCGCGTTAATAAACGGCCTCCATTTGCGCGCCCCTTGCGCACACTCGCGCGTTCTCCCTCTAGTTCAAAGCAAACAAAAAGAATATCCAAACGAAATCCCCGATGTCCCCGAACAAAACTCCGCAAGCAAACTGTCTCTTACGTTCCGGGGAAAAAATAGGTAATCCGGAAAAAAAAAAATGCAAAGAAAAAAAGATGACCCAGGTCGTAACAAAAACCTCCAGCAAAAGTATAAATCGCTCTTACCGACGTATCCAACGAGTCGGCAAGAGTTGTCGACTTTGTCTCAGTGGTTCTTAAAGCTTTCCCACTATTAAGCTTTCTTAGTTGGACTGGCGTTTGTTAGAGGTCCCTCTCAGACTCCCTCCATTCATTCATTACGCGCCAATCCCCGGCAATTCACTTCCTTGTATTTAAAACCTCTCGAACCTCATCCCGTCAGCTGACAGGCCCGTCAGCTGCTTTGCGGAACACAGATCCCCGGTCAGAAAACAATAACAGTCATAAATATAAAATAAATACATATAAATATAAGGCCACAGGTACACATTAGGGTAGGAACATTACTTTAGGATCACCACATTATACCTGTTAATTCTTTGCATTTTGAAACCAGGTAATATTTTTACAGTGTATCCTAAAATATTAAATATGTGGCCTAGTGTCACAATTGTGTTGTTCTCTACTTGATCAACTTTGACCTTACATTATCTTAGTGATAAAAGCACAGCTGAAACTGCTGAAATCGGCTGTGCAAAAATATGCAAAGCTAGTAAAACCACAATGGACACAGCAATCTTCACAAAGGTAATGATTTTGGACACCAGATGACACTCAGGACATCAAGTAAATACCTATGAACCACAGGACATTGCTCAATTTGCACTGAGATCACTACATTTAGCATGCCTACCTTTTTCTGCACCTCGGTCCTCTATACGGGGCTTTGCATTTGCACTCATTAAAAGGAGCCTTCTGTGTGAGGACACACTCTCCGTGACCACACTAGCTAGTAAAACCACAATGGACACAGCAATCTTCACAAAGGTAATGATTTTTGACACCAGATGACGCTCGGGACATCAAGAATCTGAACCAATACCTCAGAATTGCAGGATCCTCTACACTGCCACGGGATATTGCTCAATACGACTGAGATCACTACATCTAGCATGCCTACCTTTCCTGCACCCCGGTCCTCTATACGGGGCTTTGCATTTGCACTCATAAAAAGGAGCCGTTTGTGTGAGGACACACTCTCCACGACCACACTTGACGTCCTTACAGGGATCGACGTCTGCGTGAAACAACAATGTGAATATTAGCATTAGCATGTTTAGTGTGGTGCCAATACAGTTTGGAGATGAACAAAATCCCTTCTGAAGTAGATATCTCGAAAGGATATAGATGTTAAAAATAACATGGTTGCTGATAAATATTAGATAAGATATTGCTGAAGACAAATGGCTTCAGTATGATCTAATTATATAGGCAATTGTGAAAACAACATGAAAATGAAAATTAACATATTTTATCCATCCATTGCAATATTAGTTAGTGTAAGATGCTTGGTCATTGGAGGATCTTACATGTTTGGCAGTGTTTGCCACTATATGGTCTTTGACAGGAGCACTGGTATCCACCACCCGCCAAATTGTCACAAACGCCATTATTGAGGCACGGATTAGGGTCACACTCATCTGACAGAGAAGAACAGACGCACATTAAATACACATGGCAGGGAAGCATCATTTATATTGCAAATTAGCTGTAGCATTTAGCCCTCCTATTATGTTCAAACATGATACTATTAAACACATCAGTTATCTGCAGAAGAGTGGTTTTACCTGTCTGCTCAATCAGGTCAGTCAGCCAGCTTAAGTCATAGTCATAATTCACTGAGGGCTCTTCGGTGTAGTCATAAATGCTATATTCGTACGCAGCTGTCAGAGAAAAACACAGTAAATGATCATTATGTAAATAAACAGCTAGATAATGTTTAACAATTCAAGAGTTACACTACCGTTCAAAAGTTTGGGGTCACTTAGAAATGTCCTTATTTTTCAAAGAAAAGCACTGTTTTTTTCAAAGAAGATGACATTAAATTAGTCAGGATTACACTCTAAACAATGTGATTGTGGCAAATGACTATTCTAGGTGGAAATATCTGGTTTTTAATTAAGTATTTACATAGGTGTATAGAGGCCCATTTCCAGCAACTATCACTCCGGTGTTCTAATGGTACATTGTGTTTGCTAATCGCCTTAGAAGACTCATGGATGACTAGAAAACCCTTGAAAACCCTTGAGCAATTATGTTAGCACAGCTGAAAACTGTTTTGCTGGTGAGAGAAGCTATAAAACTGGCCTTCATTTGAGCTAGTTGAGTATCTGGAGCATCACATTCGTGGGTTCGGTTATACTCTCAAAATGGCTCGAAAAAGGTAACTTTCATGTGAAACTCGCCAGTCTATTCTTGTTCTTAGAAATTAAGGCTATTCCATGTGTGAAATTGCAAAAAAAACTGAACTTTTCCTACAACGATGTACACTACTCTCTTCAGAGAACAGCAGAAACGGGCTCTAACCAGAGTAGAAAGACAAGTGGGAGGCCCCGGTGCATAACTCAGCAAGAAGACAAGTATATTAGAGTGTCTAGTTTAAGAAAAAGACTCCTCAACTGGCAGCTTTTTAAATGGTACCCGCAAAACGCCAGTGTCACCTTCTACAGTGGAGAGGCGACTGGGATGCTGGCCTTATTGGCAGAGTGGCAAAGAAAAAGCTATATCTGAGACTAGCCAATAAAAAGAAAAGATTGATATGGGCAAAAAAACACAGACATTGGACAGACGAAGATTGGAAAAAAAGTGTTGTGGACGAATTTAAAGTTTGAGGTTTTTGGATCATACAGAAGAACATTTGTGAGACGCAGAAACGGGGGAAAAGATGCTGGAAGAGTGCCTGATGCCATCTGTCAAGCATGGTGGATGTAATATGATGGTCTGGGGCTGCTTTGGTGCTGTTAAAGTGGGAGATTTGTACAAGGTTAAAGGGATTTTAAATAGGGAAGGCTATCACTCCATTTTGCAACGCCATGCCATACCCTGTGGACAGCGCTTGATTGGAGCCAATTTCCTCCTACAACAGGACAATGACCCTAAGCGCAACTCCAAATTATGCAAGAACTATATAGGGAAGAAGAAGGCAGCTCGTATGCTGTCTGTTATGGAGTGGCTAGCGAAGTCACCGTATTTCTACACCATTGAGCTATTGTGGGAGCAGCTTGGCCGTATGGTACACAACAAGTGCCCATCAAGTAGGGATGGGAACTGAGAACCGGGTCTTGTTTAGAACCGGTTCCCAATGAGCCGAATCTTTGGAATCGTTAGCCAAATTCATAACCGGGTCTGTTAACGGGTCTCTGTGCCGTTTGCGCATGCGCGAACTCTTATAAAGTCAGAACGCAGCAGAAATGGCAACTCGACAGAAGCGATCTAAAGTGTGGCTTTATTTCACCCGAACGGATGCGAACACGGTCACTTGTAACCTCTGTAAAAAATGTATTTCCTCAAAGGGAGGAAGTACATCTACCATGAATAAGCACTTGAGCACACATGGTATAAAATTACAAGAATGTCATGTTTTCGATGCCAGCAGCAGCTCAACTAACGTCGGCGCTTCATCCCTTACTTGCCAAGGTAAACTCCTCAAAATGTTTTATCATAAGTCATAACGGTGTTACTCGTGTGTTATCAGCGTTTATCAGTGTTTATCAGTGTTATCAGCGTTTTCGTGTTAACCATAACTAAACTTAGCATTGAATTGCTTAACAGAATGGGCGATGTTGGACATTGTCATATATTATAACTTACATAACTAGGCTAGCTTAACAGTATAATCTTCTATCAACCGTTGGCTAGAGGCAGGGGCAGTGCTTGCCTCCCCTCTGTTGGTCCTAGGGTAGGGTTTAGGGTTCGTCCACACTAGCCCGGGTAAATACAAATACGCGTATTCGCAATGAAAACGATCTCCGTCCATACTAGCGTTTTCATATCGTTTTCCAAAATGTTTGCCGTCCACATTAGTACGGGTGTACACGGGTACATGACAATCGTTGTCATGGTTACGACAATCCTGCCACTCCCTCCCGCCACGCTGCTCTGTTTACATGCGCGCTCAGCTGATACTGACACTTCTGAGGTAAAGAAAAACATATTGGTAGTTCATTCATTCATCATCGGAGTAAGCAGTACAATGGCAGCATCAAAGGCAACGTTTTTCTCATGGACGGACGAAGAGGTAGAATGTCTTCTCCGATTAACTTTACATTATAAAGCCCAGAAAACTATGGAGAACGTAGACTGGGAGAGTTGTGTCACAAAGTATGGTGACATATTAAAACTTTTTTCGTCGGAGTATCCTGCAGCTAGAGCTGGGAACCAAAAGGGCTTCCCTCACACACTGGAAGAACTATCAAAAGCCACATTAACCACTAAAATGAAGGCAGTTAGGGTCAAGTACCGGCATGCGGTGGACTCCGGGAGAAAAAGTGGCCATGGGCGAGTCGTTCTCCTTTATTTTGACCTGTGTGAGAAGATTTGGGGAGGGTCTCCAGCGACTACAGCTCTTGGCTCTGGTATTGAGACAGGTGACATCGTGGATCCCATGGTAAGTTAAACTATTGATTATCATTTAAACGACGTTTACCTAATTAAAAGATGAGCTGTTTATAAACTGATGTTTAACTGTCAGAGTTTAATCGCACAGAGACTTGTACACACCAAGTTACTGATATAACCTAGATGGTAATATACACGAGGAATAAACTTCATCCATAACGCGAGCCAAATACAATTTATTGATGAATACACAGGGTTATATACATGTTATACAATTGAGGGCATACTATTCTATATATGTTAAGTTAACAAGAACCCGTTAAAAACCAGTTGACGTTACATTCGTTGAGCGTCTATGTGCTGCGGCTCCCGCTCTTTTTCTCGCGAGCATACATTTGTGTGCTGTATGTGCCGCAAGACTGATGTTTTTGTAACAAATCTTACGATCTAATTGGCCTAACGATTAACCTATGACTGCTGTTGTATAGGAGAATGGCCCTTCTTCTCCTCCTGAGACCCAAGAGGACCCTCTGGATGGGGAGTCACAGGGCCGGAGAAATAGGCTGACGACCTATCTCTCAGCCCATAGGTATGAGAGGCTGAAGAGAAGAGCTCCAGCCGATGAGCAAGAGGCCCAGATCGCGCAGGAGGAGATAGCGATCAAAAGGCAGCTGCTCCAGCGAATGGAGGAGACGGAGAGTAATTTTTCAGCCAACATGACTCGTTTGACTGGGACTGTAGAGAGGCTGACAGACGCAATTGTGGACGGCTTCGCAATGATGCGTCAGTCAATGTTTCAGCCTCAATATCCCCAGTACCCCAGCCATCACTATGGGCACACCCCTGCAATGCCCCCTGCAATCCCCCCTCCAATGCCAACAAACCCATCTCCCAGCCCCTCCACGTCAGCACACCAGAACCCTTTCCCCCATTATTATGAGGAGTGATTATGTCCGTCTGTCTTAAATCAGTTGTTGTTGTGTTTTCATATCTGTCTCAAATCAGTTGTTGTTATGTTTTCATATCTGTCTGTCTGTCTCAAATCAGTTCTTGTTATGTGTTACATTGAATACATTTGATCAAATCCCATTGTCTCTATGTCCACATTTCTTACATTTACTGTTTCAACGGGCGAACGTCTGCTATATTATTATAAAATAATCAGCGGGCGGAGGTGTAACCTTTATGTGTGTTTTTTACTGAAAACGTTTAGAAGCATTACGTGAGCATTACAGGCACCTACACTACACAACCAAGATACTCAACAAAGTGCTTAGCAACCGCTGCACAGGGTAAGTGACAGCCAATGGTAAGGGACATTGTGAACATGTGACTCATCCAGTTATGATGTTTTGCTCAGAAATACGTTATGTGTGGTTTCCGTTAGGATGAAGTTCCCACTTACCAGCATGTGTCTTTAGCGTAGTTTTGTTCTCCGTTTAGTTTTCCCCTCTATAGTTTATACCAGTAACTGGGTATTCACAAGTCTTTGTGCAATGCCACTCTGACAACAGGTTGCGGGCCCAGAATTGTTCTGAAATGTTAGCATAGGAAAAGATGGCTAGCAGGAGGAAAAGGACAGATCGAGCAGCAGCCGTTTTCGACGGAGATGAAAAAGTATTGTGAGCTGTGGGAAACACAATGCACAGAACGTGTACGATTGCAAGGATTAAAGGGCGACTTCGCACATCATTACGGATATGGCTAAATTCAAGCGATTCGACGAAAAGTTTCAATGCAGAGACTCCGTGAGATTCAACTTTGACAACACGTAGCTACTTATGCTGCCAAGGGATATTGCTGAACTGCACAGAGATAACATTCCCCAACCACTACAGCAACAAAATACGGTGCATATCAGTTTTACTTATCAGTTTTGGTTAATAGTGACCTAAGCAGTAATGGCCAGAAGCTTAACTGTTCAGGCTATTAAACATCATTTTTTTTTTTACACATTTAGACAAGCCCATTAAGTCAGTTAGAACGACAAAGTGATTTATTTGGAACAACAATTGGAAAAAGAAACAAGCACTGCATTTTTATGGATCAAGGTATTTTGTTAATACATTTCTGATTCTTTTGCCCTCTGCCTCGTTGCACTCAGTGGGCCTGCGTTGGGTTGGAGGCTGAAACTCTCGCTCGTAGCGAACAGCAGCGTCAATGGACAGTTGAGCAACTGATTCTTTTTGCAGTTCGCAAAAGTTGTGCAGGACAAAACAAGCCATGATGACCACAGGCAAATGATCCAAATTTAGATCCATAGGTCTCCGTAGTGCACCAAAGCGCGCCTTCAAGCGTCCAAAGGCGCACTCGATAACCATCCTAGCCTTACAAATTGACAGTCCGAAGTACTGCTCCTGGGGTGTCAGTCCCCCGCTTGCATACTCTTTCATCAGGTATGGCATGAGAGGGTAGGCTGGATCGCCCAACAAAAACACCGGGACTGGGGTTTCTCCCTCCACCACAGCCTTTGGACACGGGGGGATGGTGCCATCCCTCAGGTGCCTGTTTATGTTGGAGTTCGCAAACACACGAGCGTCGTGGACACTGCCGGGCCACTTCACCACCACATCGATGAATTGGAATTTATAATCACATACAGCTTGTACATTGAGTGAGTACCTATTTTTCCTATTTATAAAATCAGACGAATTTGACCTAGGTTGTTTAATATCAATGTGTGTGCCGTCCACTGCTCCTATGCACTGTGGTATCCCGTAGTTCATGTAGAATTGACTTGTAAGGTCAGCCACTGCAGGCTCGGTGAGCGGCAGGGTGATGTACTGGGGGCACAGGTGGTTGTTAATCGCTGTACATACCTCTCTTACAATTTTTGAGACCGTTTGACGGGCCAAGCCAAAAGAGTTCGCCGTTTTACGTAGCCTGCCTTCATCGCTCAGATAGTACAGGGTACAGGCCACCTTCTTCATCACGTCGTCGAGTTGAAAGTCCTTCTATATGAGGGCGTAAGATAATACTTAATCGTATCAGGCTCCCTCTCGACATCCTGAAGTTCTCCCTCCACTCCTCGGGCAATACGATCTGGCTCTCGAAGTTGTCCCACCAGCTAGCTGTTCGGCCAGGTCTTACCCAGAAACGCCGCTCCATGTAAGGGGTAGACCGTCTTTTCTTCCTCTCTTCATTGAGGCAGACCGAGTACAGCGCTCGCCTTCTGCGTAGGAGTAACGCGTACCTGTTCAAAAGTACTACTTGTACCTGGAGTACACTAACTAAACTTATAAATATATTATAGAGACCGAGCAGCACATTCCGTTTGTCTTCCATGTTCATGTTCATCTTGAGTCTTGACGTTATAGCTTCTCGAGCGCAAGCTTCCCCTAGTGCCATAGCGACCGAACGTCATCGTATCTGAAAAGCTCCGTGTACCCCGTCCCCACTACTACTCGAACGCGGCGTTTTCAGATGTCTCCGGCCAGGGGAGCGTATTCGAAAACCTCCGTTTTCAGTCTCCGAATACGCCGTATTAGTGTGGACGGTCAATGCAAACGCAGACATATTTATGCGTTTCTACATTTACCCGGGCTAGTATGGACGCACTCTTAGGCTGTACAAAAGACTCCGTTAATAAGCAAGCAATGCGTGCAGCTCCCTCAGTTTGACAGTTCGATATGGATACGTTTCTCGTAGCCAATTCAGTGGCAGCAATAGCTAAGTGTTAAATATACTGAGTGCCTAGTTTGCACATGATACAAGTAATTATGTTTCAGTACGTTATTGTGTTTGTAGTGGACTCTACATTGCTATTAGAAGCGTTTAGCATAATAGTTTGCTATTAGCAATACAACCAAGCAACCTACAAGAAAATATACGGTCCTTTACCTCAATAACAAGGGCTGTATGTCAGATCAGAAAATTCAGCGATTTTGTTAGTGCCATTTTTTTCTTTGTGCAAACCAGCGTTCGCTCTATAAATAATCTCCATTTCCATCCAATTAAGCTGATGATGACGTTCTAAATCAGACGGTCTCAGAGGCTGCTAGTCTGTCATCGTTACAGGCTGCAGTTAGTACGTCTTCTGTAAGGAAGGAGCATTGTTATTTGTATGAACGTTTATATTAAACAGAACACATTTTATTTAAGTTATGTAAGTTTTATTTAAATGTGTATGTAAACATTCTAGAAATGTATATAAAAGAACATTAATGTAAAAAACCCGTTTGTGCTCTTTTTTCGCCCCTTACCAAATTATAAGAATCGTTAAGAGAATCGATAAGGAATCGGTTCGATAAGCAGGAATCGATAAGGAACCGGAATCGTTAAAATCGTATCGGTTCTCATCCCTACCATCAAGCCAATCCAACTTGTGGGAGGTGCTTCAGGAAGCGTTGGGTGAAATTTCTACAGATTACCTCAACAAATTAGCTAGAATGCCAAAGGTCTCCAATGCTGTAATTGCTTCAAATTGAGCCTTTTTTGACGAAATCAAAGTTTAAAGAACAAAATTAATATTTCAAATAAAAAACATTATTTCCAACCTTGTCAATGTCTTGACTATATTTTCTATTCATTTTGCAACTCATTTGATAAATACAAGTGTGAGTTTTCATGGAAAACATAAAATTGTCTGGGTGACCCCAAACTTTTGAACGGTAGTGTATGTTCAAGGGTTTGCTGTGCAGATGCAAATATTTGAGGGTCAAAGTCACACCAGCCGTGAGCTCATCCAGAACGTCCAGAATACCCTGTTCAGTAAACAGTAAAAATACATGCATCAGAATACATCTAGATTATATAAACTGAGTCACCTTGTGTCCTCTCATTTAAATCTTTTTTGCACAAATACATTATTGAATGTGTTAACAAAATTGCGTGTCTGTGTGTGTGTGTGTGAAAGAGAGAGACAGACAAAGAATGCCCAAAAGCACTCTGAAGATTAATTACTATGATGAAAATAATCTCAGGCAGATTCTTTGAATTTTCGTCTGTGAATCTTTTGCATTTTAACTCACCCCTCTTGCAGGCTGAGACAGGCAGGACAGGCCCAGCACGAACAGCATCAGCGCAGGACCCATGGCTGCTTAGGTAGAGACCACAGCTTCGCACCGAACCAGCCCACAGATCTCTGGACACAGTGGCGCCTGGTCTCTGAATACACTTTGAACCTCCTCCCTCAGCTTCCATCTCACCCTACATCAGGGTCACTGGACTTTAAAAAAGTAAACGCTACTGTACTGATACCTGCTCAGGCTGAGTATTTTGTACGGGTGATATTAGTGATATCCTAAATGTATGATTAGATTTACTAATTTAAATGACTCCATGCTGCCACATATCTGACCCTGTCTAATGAATGTCCTAATCGTCAAAGAGGGCACAAAATGCAATAAGTTAATCATAAGGCTTGTGGATCAATAATATTTATCCAATCTCTGAACGGTTTCTTGTTTTGGGGCATGCCACTACATGAGCTAGATATTTTCTTCTCTGGTATTTAGTTTTTGCCATGGCCCTCTCATCAAAAGAGAGTAAAAATGCTGGCAAAGTAATTTTTGTTGTTGACAAGAGAAGCCAAACAAATAGATCAGTTTAGACTAACTCTTTCTTTTTATGTAACTGGTTCTTTAGGATTACTAGGATTACTATAGTGATTACTATAGTAATCTGTTATAATGTACAGCAGGTATTTCCTTGTCTGCAGTTACACTGATACTGACCTACTGATTCACAACTAAAAATGGTAAGATTAGACTAAATGACAATTGAACAAACACACAAACACACCATTGATAATATTTATTCTGCATATGTGGAACAGTTTTATATCTATTTTACATGTTGTTGAATGAATCGTAGAAATGTGAACACGCCAGCCACAAGATTGATCCATATACTGATTATCCTTTAACAAATGCATGCTTACTGAAATTGCTTTTTGAGTCATGTTTAACAAACCTATATAATCTATGCTTGCTGAAAAACTGCTTTAATAGTGAACTATGCTTACATACTGTTGAAAAGAGGTTTTCAAGTGAATACCTTATGTAGAACAATGTATGTGTTTAAGTGCTGTTATAATTTTGAGTGTCTTTAGAAATGTGCAAGGCAGACAAAAAAGGGAAGTGTCATTTGGGGCCCTGAGTGTCAGGAAATGTGTGGTCAGGTCAGTTGGAGGCAAACACTTGATGTTGGTGCAGATAATGAACACGTGTTTGTTAAAGTATGACATAGAGAAAAAAGGCATTGAGCAGTCTAACAAAGTCTATAATGTATGACCTAAAAAGGAAAGGTCTGTGACTTGGGAGGAAGTAGACTGGGGATAAAAAGGGGAGACGCTGTGAGCTTTGAGTCTTTTTGAGCTTGTTTTTTGCTGGAGCTAGTCGACAATAAATCTTTGAGGTACTAATTTATACCACAAACCCGATTCTGACTCCTTCAATGGGGGGGTAACTCCCCCCGCACTTGCTGCACGCCGTACCTTAGTACATCTGCTAAGAACCAGCATCCTGTTATTTGGAACGAGTCGCCCGTAAGAGACCGGGACTCCTCTGAAACAGAAACCCTGGCAGCAGTCAGAACAGGTATGTTTTCCTTCTCTTTCACGATAGAAAGAGAATACGAATAGGTGAACTCGGGAAAGACCTGGGATCCTGTTCGTATCTCGACTAAAACACACTTAAGAAGGAGTTTTGGAGTATGACATGATTTTCCGAACTAGTCAGTACTAAATGTTAGTAACAAAGTGCCGTCTTAGTTAATTGTGAGAGCTGTGGAAAAGGCTCTCGGCGTCGAAAAGCAAACAATTAATTATTTCTAGGAGGTTACTAAAGGATACATTTAACAATGTCTTTGGCTCTCTTTGAGGGGATCTTTAAATGTGACAACCAGATATCAACAGAACAGAAAAGCAATCGTCAATCGTCTTGTTCTTTCTTATTCTATTTTGAAATTTTTTTGTTAAAAAAGGTTTAATATCTTAATATGACTGTGGTCTTCATCTGGCTATTTGACTAGAACTCACCAAGACAAAAATGAAACTATGATTTGTAATTTTTTTTAATTTATTTCAGATTGATTGTTAACATCTCTCCATAATATTCACATTGTTCATTTTACACATTACATGAAAAAAATCAACAGATGGATTTATATGGAGTAAGGAAGCTGTCAGAATGTTCGTGTGTATAAAAAAGATATGTGTGCATATTTTTTGAAGTTGAGCAGAAAATAAATATTTGTAAACAAACATGAAATGCAACTTCACGATTACGATTTCTTCATTACGAATACGAATTCACGAATTACAAACCTCGAAATGCAACTTCACGAATACGGTTTCTTCAGTACGAATTACGAATTCACGAATTACAAACACGAAATGCAACTTCACAGTTACGGTTCCTTCAGTACGAGTACAAACGTTGTCCATGATGCTTTGGAATACGGAGGGGGCGTTGGCCAAACCGAAAGGCATCACGCAGTACTCGTAGTGGCCACTAGGGGTGATGAAGGCTGTCTTCCACTCCCCCCCCCTCGCGTATTCGGATGAGGTTGTAGGCGCTGCGAAGGTCCAGCTTCGTGAACACCTGAGCCCCCTGCAGCTGCTCCAATGCGGACGGGACGAGAGGAAGAGGGTAGCGGTTCTTGACGGTGATGGCATTGAGGGCTCAGTAGTCGATGCAGGGCCGAAGTCCTCCCTCCCTTCACGAAGAAGAAACTGGAAGCCGCCGGGGATGTGGATGGCCGAATGTAACCCTGCTGAAGCGCCTCCTGTATGTAGTCCTCCATGGCCTGCCTCTCCGGAAGAGCGAGAGGGTAAAACCTTCCTCGCGGCACACACCCACCGGGCAAGAGGTCGATGCAGCAGTCCTCCGGGTGATGAGGAGGCAGGCGAGATGCCCGCTGGGGACAGAAAACATCAGAGAAGGATGCGTACGGAGAGGGAAGCTGATGACTGACCTGTTTGGTGGTGCTCTCTACCGTGGTGGCATGCAGGGCCAGACGTGCGGGGGTGGAAACGGACCGGTGACCCCGAGGTGACACCGTGGTGGGTCGTGAGACATGGGTGAAGCAGCGGTGGAAGCACTCAGCGCCCCACTCTTTCACCTCTCCGGTCTCCCAGTTCAGTGCGGGCGAATGTTTGAGAAACCACGGCTGTCCGAGGATGAGGTCGGCCGTTGACTCCTCCAAAACGAGACATTGATTCTCCTCCTTATGGAGGACGCTGATCTGGAGCTGTACCGGAGAGGTGATCTGCCGCACCTGCCGTCTCGTGAGCGGGTGCCCTGTGATAGAGTGCAAAGAGAAAGAAGTGGTGCTCGGGATGCGGTGAATACCTAATCGCTGACATAAAGACCCTGAAATGAAGTTGCCAGCGGACCCTGTGTCAATCAGGGCTTGGGCTGTGAGGGAAGTAGAAGCAGAGGTTAGTAACACTGGGGAACATAAGGGGTTACACACTTCTATCTGTGGTGGTCTTGAACTCACCCCGGATCGTGTGGGACGGGTTTAACACTCCGTCACCACGTGACCCTTACCCCCACAGTACAGGCACAAGCCCTGCGAGTGGTGGCGAGCTCTTTCCTCCGGGGAAAGTCTCAGGGCCTGATTTACTAACATGCGACCGCTGCTTAATCTGCGTTCGCACATTAACGCACGGTGTTTTTGCGCATTTTGCGTGGTATTTATTTAGGAAGAGAAAATGAAGCTTCAGCGAAGTGGAGATAGATATATTGGTTCACGTTCGCTCAATCACTGAACCTGATTCAATGTGTGCGCTGCTATATTGTTGTTCTGCCCGCCATCACCTACAGCGAGATGTTTAAAAGAACACGATTATAAAGAATATGCTATTGGTGGCATTAATGCATAAACTGTCTATTATAACAATATAGATGTGTACATGGCGAGATTAATAATTTCTACAAGGGACATGGGTTCACTACAATATATATGGACATGGGTGCAATCAATGGTTCATATTACGTTCGGAAAGTTTGCGATTTCAAAAAAAGTCCTGTTTGATGTCTCTAATTTCAGCTGTGGCAGTGGGGAAATGTATTGACCAGTGCGCTGTAGCAATGCGTCGAGTACCTGTGTGAATATTTGGCTGAGTGAAGGCTGAGATATACCAACTGCTGATGCTATAACTGTTTGAAATGATCCGATGCCAATATTTGCAATGTTGTCCAGAGTTTACCAACTGATTGAAATGAATGTGATCTCCGGTTGGAGGGTTAGATGTTGTCTCTGATCTGGTTCAGTAATTGAAGTATTGCGTGGCTTTTAACCTGTACCGTCTAATGATTTGTGGTTCATTTAACTGAAAATGTGTTATACGAGTTTAAAAAATAATTTCTGTGCGCTGTCTCTGTCTTCTTTCTTCGCCTTGCTCTTATCACTGCTGCCATATCAACGTTTTCAGACTCAATGGAAATGCGCTTCCTGGTTAAGACGTGCTTTTATGAGGCGGAGAATTAGCGTGCAAATCGGAGACGTGCGCTCTCCAGGCAGTTTAGTAAATACCACGCAATACATCATTAGGCGCACTCCTCCCATTAAAGTGCGCTTCACGCCTACGTTACCACCCACGTCTCCGTGCCATCCCACCTGTTGGCAGGTACACACCCTCAAAGCGTTAATATGCGACTCTACTCAAATGCGCCCCCTTAGTAAATACCATTTTATGTTTACGACCGCTATTTTACGCCAGAAATGGGCGCAATCCTGTTAGTAAATTAGGCCCTTAGTGTGTTAATGTGCATGGGTTCCTCCTCGCCGCTGTCTCTATCCCTGGTGGGCTGCCAGGCGCGAAGAGAGGAGGGAACGAGCGGCTGGTTCTGGAGGCACTGTTGTCGCCGATTCGACACTCGATGAATCTCTCCAGGCCGATCGTGTCGTCGTAGCCCGCCAGCTGGAGCCGTAGTTCCGGTTCGATCCCCTGGCGGAAGACAGTGATCAGGGCAGTCTCGTTCCAGCCACTCTCACTGGCCAACGTGCGGAACTGCTGCGTGTACTCCTGGAAAGACATCCTGGACCTGTGAAGAGGAGTCCCCCTCAGGGACGGCGAACACCTCCCGGAAGTGGTGAATGAATGCGTCGTACGACCCCATGGCTGGCCCCTCCTGACACCGTCTCTTCCCAACGAAGCGCCCGACCCTTTAGAAGGGAGATGATGAAGGCGATCCTCGCCCGGTCTGACGGGTCGCGATGAGCCTCCATCTCGAGGATCAGTGTGCACTGGAAGAGGAAGCCCCGACAGGCAGAGGTTACTCCGGTGAATGGAGGAGGTCTGACCGCCGAACCAACCCGTGGGCAGGAACCGGCCTCGGAACTGGCAGAATCCATCCGGCTCTTGGTCTGGTATTCTGTCACGGAACTGAACACGACAACTACAGGTTTTCGTGAATGACTGTTTTATTTCGCGAATGGATTGACAGCACAAACAAACAGGGATACCGAACGGCAGTACAGGGCGCGTTCGTTCCTCGGGAGTAGTCCATCCCAGGAGGGGCGCAGGGCTGAGCACTGCTGAAAACAAGGCACGGGTTCACAAGAACACGGAAAACAAAACAAAGAGCCAAGCTCTGAAAGAAAAGAGCGAAACTTACAAAAACCAGGAGGGTAAACAAAACACAAGTCTAACTCGGACAGCACTAAACAAAACATGACAAAAACAGAACGGGGCATTAACTAGAAGAGAACAAGCGAAGATAGCAACTCTTACGGTCAGCAAGATGAGTGGAACGTTTGGCAACCTGTGATGTGCGATACCAGACACTGAGTGTGAGGTGAGTGGAGTATAAGAAGGGACTGTGACAGGTGTATGTGATTAGTCCTCGTGAATGCTTCATGCGATGCAGGTGAGTGAGAGTGCAGGTGTGAGTGATCAATACACCGGTGAGTGTGAGCGAGAGAGCGCGGAGGTGAGCGTGGCTGGTGCAGGTCCGGGCTCTGACGTGACAGAAGCATGTGAAATGTATTTGAAATAGGATTTCTGCTCCCTGCTGGCACTCAAAATGCAGCCCATAGCATATCTTACTGGTCTATATAGGCCTACTGCTTATAATAAGCACTCTGAGATTCTACTGAATGAAAAGTGCTTTAAAAAAATAAAATGAATTATTATTATTATTATTATTATTAATAATAATAATAATCAGCTACCTCTATTTTTGTGACGGTGACATGAAGTCATACAAAATTGCCCCACCAAAGATTTCAGGCTAAAATCGTCACTGCCTACTGGTAAGGAACAGCAGACTCAGTGCAACGTGTTTTTGACATTATTATGTTAAGTAGACACTACATAGAGGCTGTTATAACAACTTTACATTAGTAGGTTATGTGATGCTAAATGCAAACACGACTAAGGCTCTTTTTAATGATATGAAGTTGGTTACATTTCCCATACAACCATTAGACAACATGTAAAACTTGTAGTTCAAAAGCATTAAATGTTACCTTTGGTATTAGTGCTTCTGCAGCTGTCACCTTTACTGAAGCTCATCATGTATTCATCAAGTTTTATTTATTTTTTATGTATTAGATTTATTTTGGGGCTTTTTGCCTTAAATGAAATAGGACAGTGAAGGTTTGGACAGGAAATGAGATGGAGTGAAGTGGTGGGGAGTGGGATCGGGAAATGACTGCGGTTGGATTCAAACCCGTGTCCCTGTGGGCGTTCAAGCCTGTGTATGGTCGGGGCAGCTGCCTGTGCCGGTCCCAACTTAGCAAGATGTTTTATCTACTTTTTCATGTCTGTCCCCACTCTCATGTTACTACGTATCATCTCAGATGTACCAGCGCCAGATGATGATGGAGCAGCAGCAGGAGGAGGAGGAAGAGTCCGCCAACCAGGCGGAGAACATGGAGGAGTTCCTCCAGCCTGGCGCCAACATGGACGCCATGGAGGTCCTCCAAGTCAAGAGGAAGAAGGTTCAGACCATCCAGAGCAACTTCATGATGTCAGAATGTAAGATGGGTGTTAGAGTGTGCTGTCTTTGAGAGGGTTAACAGGAAGTTGATTTGTGTGTTTCTATGCATGTGTAAGCTGATTTGCCACAAGTGTGACAGTAGCTGCTAAGAAAAATGAAGACAGACGCTTCTCAAACTGAATGTCATTTTTTTTTATTATTTGGAATGATAGGAGGTACTTTATAAATGAGACTCAGCAATACTTAAGTGTGTTCTTTTACAAAGAGTAGGCTTTAGGCAATACAATCAATGTGGTCTCAAACACAACAGCCTTGTGGCCTGGCAAAGTGTCTAGCGCCCCCTTGTGGCAGTCTTTAAACAGATGGCCTTGTGTTTGAACACATACTGAATGTGATTTTTACTTGGATGACTGACCAGTTCAGCTTTATGATATAGAAACTCTGCCAATAGGCAACGATATTTGACAAAAGTGCTTGGTTATAACTTCCAAAAGAAAATTAATGCTTCAGCAATCTTCCTGCAATGCGCACACACACACAGAACATACACGCACACACACTTACATGTGCACACTGACACACACATTGATCTGTGCCACTAGTCTGTCAGTAATTTAGCCGCGATCCAGTCGATAAAGTGGTTGACTCGGGCGTAGACTCCAGGCTTGTTCTCGACACCACATCTGTCCCCCCAGCTAACTACGCCGTACACATAGTGGGTCCCATCCTTCTCGCACACGAGAGGACCACCAGAATCACCCTGCCAACAGAACCACAGGACTTTGAGATTCCTTTCCTCAATCAAAATGAATAATCAGTGTGTCCAAAAACACAAGAACCTTGCCCTACAAGTTGTGAAATTCTGGAAATGCAAACACATGTTAAAAGGACCCTGAGAAACAATCCCAGTTCACTACAGTCAGTAGTAAGTATCTAGTAATAGACACTTTCCCCATGGTATTAATATGCTTTCACAAATAATCTCAGTCATGTTCGGAACGGGAGTTAAGACGCCTACATAAGGACATACTCTGTATCTCTGTCTTTCACCCCCCACCCCCTGTCTCCATCTCACACAAACACACACACACACACATACCTGGCATGAGTCTGTCCCTCCTTGCAGGCTCCCGGCACAGATCATGCTGTCGTCCAGCCTGGCACCATAGACATGAGGAGCTGTGCAGCCCTGCTTGGAGATCAGACGCACCTTGGCTGTCAGCAGCTCGGAGCTGGAATGCTCTGTTCAAGAGCACAAGATAAAAAGAGAGAGGATGGCATTATATGTCATGTTCAATTATTGCACTGCCAATTAATTAATACATGCAATACATTTGCAATAGATATAGGGGCTGTTTAACCGATTTTGTGCAAGGAAGGTATATAATGTGATGATGGCAATTGTAAGTAAGTAAGTAAGACTTTATTTATATAGCACATTTCGTACAAGAGTGGCAGTTGAAAGTGCTTTACATAAAATCAATAAAAGCAAGGAGCAAGAGCAATACATGATAAAAGGTATAAAAGTACCTTAGATAGTGCAAGTTACATGATAGTGTAAGTTAGTTTCATGTTACAAGTTACATGATAGTGCAAGTTACATGAAAACTCACAGGAGTCTTTCTAACTCTAGAATTGTCCACAGGTTTGTATTGTTTTAGTATGTGTGCTTCTGGTGAGTGGGTGAGGAGTGTTCGCTTGCCTGTCTCGGTCTTCCCCCATCCTGATATGGAGCACTCGGTGGAGTCTGGGAGGGGGCCGGTGGGCAGGCATGCTGTCTTTACAAACCTGGTCTCTCTGGCACACTGGCCCTTTGGACCCTTCAGTTTCAGCAGAGCTGCAGGTCAACCAGAAACAGTGAGACATGGCAGAGAGTTGTTATACTTAAATCATGAGGGAAAACTCACAACTAACACAGCTATCTCTTGTGAACAGATTCATGTTCCAAGGCGAGATTGTGAGATGGGAGAACTTGGTTAATCTCTGTATACTCCTCTCTAGATCTCTGGTACTCATGTCTGTTGTATTGTATCTGTTACGTCTGTCGCCATGGTTGCGTTCATGCTCATTCTCCAGTATGACTCACCCACGTCGTTATGGAGGGCATCGGGGCTCTCTGTGTACTTCTCGTGGATGATGGCCTTCTCCACGGCGATGATCTGCTCAAAGTCCTCTTTCTTGTCCAGGCTGACGCCCCCCAACTCCACCTGCATCTCCATCTGGTCACTAACGACACACATGAGAGGAATGAGAAAGATGCCCTTATCCTTATCTCAAACCTGGTGAAGGATCCAAACTGATGTTTCTCATTTTACCCAATATCACTGTCCATACAGTAAGAATGTTTTTAAAGGTAGAGTCTGTGATTCTGAAGGATTTGTTGACTGGCCTTAGCCACTTTTGTACAAATGCCAGTGTTTTTTGGAGTGCACACACAGAATGGACAGCTAGTGTACTGTGAGGAGCAATTTGCTAAAATGATCGAGAAAAGAGTATTGAATTAGAATCACAGACTGGATCTTTAATTGCTAGAAATGTTTAAATGAACCTACACATGGAGACACATACCCCGCAAACAGGGGACGTCCCCAGGACGTTAACAGGACATTCACAACGTCCCCAATTGGTCCCCGCCACAACGTTCGCTAGAGGACGTTACCAGAACGTTTTTGACGTTCGTAGCAAGTCTACGTTTGGTCCTTCTGTGACGTTCGCATGAGTCTTAAATCTGACTTTTAGGGATCATTCTTATTTGGTCTCTCAGCATACGTCCCAAGGACGTCCTTAAAAAACGTCCCCGTTACCTTTACCTGTGGTCCTCTGCGGGACGTTCGCATGAGCCTTAAAACTGACTTTTAGGGAACGTTCTAATTTGGTCTCTCGGCATACGTCCCCAGGACGTCCTTCAAAAACGTCCCCGTTACCTTTACCTGTGGTCCTCTGCGGGACGTTCGCATGAGCCTTAAAACGGACTTTTAGGGAATGTTCTTATTTGGTCTCTCAGCATATGCCCCCAGGACGTCCTTCAAAAACGTCCCCGTTACCTTTACCTGTGGTCCACTGCAGGACGTTCGCATGAGCCTTAAAACGGACTTTTAGGGAACGTTCTTATTTGGTCTCTCAGCATACGTCCCCAGGACGTCCTTCAAAAACGTCCCTGTTACCTTTACCTGTGGTCCACTGCGGGACGTTCGCATGAGCCCTCAAATCGGACTTGCATGCATGCATTTATCTCAAGTCGGTAAGATTACTGAAACGCACTCTATGCTGGTCTAACAAAACAGATGTTAAACAAACTTCATCGTATCCAAAATGCAGCTGCTAGAATAGTCACTAAGACTTCAAAATTCAATCATATCACCCCTGTTCTTAAATCACTTCACTGGCTACCTTTACAACAAAGAAATTGAGTTTAAAATACTCCTTCTTGTCTATAAATCACTAAACTTGCCCCACCCTATATTTCCGATTTGATCTCTTTTTATGATCCATTGCGTTGACTAAGGTCCTCCAATAAATGTCTTCTCACGACCCCAAGAATAAACACCAATGCTGCACACGGTGCCTTTAGTTACTGTGCCCCAACCCTCTGGAATAGCCTACCTCTGGAGTTAAGGTCATCGCACTCAGTGTTCTCTTTTAAAAAGGGAATTAAAACTCTTTTATTTTCTTCAGCCTATTCATGACCTGTATGTGTTGATGTGTTCATGTTCATGTTCATTGTGTTGTCTCTTTGCCTGTGTGCCTGTGTCCTTGATCTCTGTCAGCCACCGACACGGCAGCTCATATGTGGGATGCTATGCGCTGCGGGGCCTGGCAGAGTAGCTGGGGGGCGGCGACACCTGGATGAGATAGCGCGTTTTGTTGTTGTTGAGCCTTCTCGTGCTCGCGGTTTTGTGTCAAGTAGTCGCAGTGATGTACAGCCACAGTGATGTGCAGTGAGGTTTGTGGCTTTGTGGCTTTACAAATATATAAACCCAATATCTAAACCTCACCATTCAATTGGCAGCTTGTACATTGACGACTGATTGTTTTTCATATCAGCATTCTTTACACAACGAAGGTAAGGTACACAGTTGGCAGCTTCTAGCTTTTGATGAACTTCATTTGTGAATATGCACTCATGAATATGAACTTATGAAAAAAATCAATCTTTCATACAAAGTTGCGCAGGCACCCTGAGGGGTTCTACCTTTTCAAATTATAATTGTAAGAGTTAAATAGAGGAGACTATAACATCAGAGTCCTTCCATGCCAAACGTGCCAATTTAAGAAAATCTCCCCACCCGACCAAGATTTGGCTGAAAAAATTCAAGGTTGTTCATACACATCTTAATAGGAATAGTCCCAATATAAGCTCTTTACTCCCAATAGTTTTGTCACAAAAAGATGTTTTAGAAACTATGCCATGTGCCATTTTCGAATTGCTATATCCTACTGTAACTAGAAAAGTATTTAAATTAGCTCATTCAAACTTTCTAGACTTAAATATCATTACTTGAAGAATATGAACTTCCAAGGGTGTGGCTTGGATATATCATAGTATTCGGGGTGCTTGAATTTGCGCAAAAAATGTACTCTACGTTCTGTTGCAGCATCTTTGACGGCCTGTGGAAAGCTCAATGTTAAAGCTAGAGACTTGATATTATACACAGACCTTCCTATGTATGCGCTGTATATTGTATTGGAATCATGCAGAAATTACATTTATAGCACAGATCAGTAGAGAAGCATTAATATTTATTTTATTTCATCATTATTAGTTTGGCTAGTTATTCTGCCTCCCTGCCCGCACGTCCGTGACGTGCCATGGATGTTAATTAAAAAAGGAATCATTACGGAAAACCCTCAATGCATAGTGACTGAGATCGCTACAATATGCTTTTCCTCAAACCCTCTGAAAAAATGACTAAGTTTGTTGGTTGTCTCACACTGTGATAAACGTGTTAAAGTGACAAAATAATAATCAGACAGTGGTAGTACAGTAGGTAGAGAAGTGGCTTAGTATTAGGAAGGTTACCGGTTCAATTCTCAAGCCTCGCAATCAAGTTTGTAAGCGCCTGTGTGTGTGTGTGTGTGTGTCTATGTATATCATATGAAATGTGCTATATAAAAAAACTTGAACTTGAACTTGTGTGTGTGTGTGTGTGTGTGTGTGCCCTGTAAGCAAAATGACGGCCCCGCGATCGATTATTATTATTTTTTTTTCATTTAGCTCAGCAAAAACGGTCGTTACCCCCACCGTGCCTGCTACGTCTACGGTGCGTCCTTGAATTACGTCCCCAGGATGTCTAAAACACGTTTCCCAGAAGTCACCACAATGCCCTCAGGACGTTCTTGCAACTTCCTGCAGAACCTCCCCAGGACCTATAGAAACACGTTTTACAGACGTCACCGCAATGTCCTAGGGACGTTCTTGCACCGTCCTGCAGAACGTCCACAGGACCTATAGAAAACGTTTCCCAATTGTCACCGCAACGTCCTCGGGACGGTCTTGAAACGTCGTGCAAAACGTCCTAGAGTTGTCAAGGAAACCATACACATTTACGTTCTTAGAACGTTCAGAGAGACCATAACAGGACGTCAAGGGGACGTCATTTTGCTTACAGGGTACACAGCCATGCAGTTTCATGCTGAGCAAGCAAAGCATTGATAGGCCCATTGAGAGAGAGAGAGCTGATGGGACGCTGACTTACATGCAGTGCGCAGCAGTGAGAACCCAGCAGGACTCGATCAGGATGCCTCCACAGATGTGCCTGAAGGCCTGTGATGAGCCTCTGGGCCTGACCTGCAGGGAAACCTGCCAAGGGTGGGCGGCTGGCATGGCCTTCTTCCCTCCAAAGATCCTGGCAGTGATGCGGCCAGGCTCTGGCTTCCCACATTGGGAAAACTCCTGACTCGTGGGAGCCTTGGTGCTTGGAGGGTCGGTGCCCTCATAGATGACTGGGATGATGGGACGGACTTAGTGAGGTGAAGAGTGAAAGAGAAGGGAAGAGGAGATGAGAGAGAGCTTATGGAAAGTTTTAAGAAAAAGCTAAAGACTGTATCCTACCTTGCATTTTACTGAGATCAATGCATAGTATACAGTACATTGAAAAAAGAAAATGGCTCCTCATGCTGACTCAGTTACTGATAAGGAATATAAACAAAGCTGTTACAAAGGTTTGATCATTGCACAACTCGTTGATTTCTTTAGAAGATACTTCTGTCAATCAACAATCATTTATTCAATCAATAGAAGATGTGCTTGTCATGTATTTACACAGTGTGTGTGTGTGTGTGTGTGTATGTTTGTGTGTTTTTGTGTGCGTATGTCTGTGTGTACCTGTGCACTCTTTGACATCGCAGTACTTCCAGCGAAGCTTGTTCTTCACTTTGATGAAGCACCAAGGAGCGTTCTCTCCATCAGGATTTCTGCATGAGAAGAGGTGCACATTATCATACACCCGTCCCTTTTAAACCTACACACACAAACACACACACACACACACACATACATCTTGCACATACACCACATACACACAAGCACACGAGCCCACACACACACACACACAGTCACTTAGACACAAACACACACACGCACACATAATCTGGCAGCAGACCTGCAGTAGCTGTGAGGTCCCAGTCCATCAACACTGTCACTAAAATCACCACCAGAACCGGGGATGAGGTGAGAGTTCCAGGGCAGACAATCGTCTTTGTCCGCAGTCTCACTCACAAAGCCTCGGTACGACTCTCCGTCCCCAACGAAACAGTCGCTGGGCCCTAGACACATTTTAAGAAAGTGCTTCAGTCCTTTAGCATTTTACCCAATAACTGACTGAAATTCTTGGGCAAACCATTTATGGATTTGTTATTTAAAGTGATAAAGATAATGCTTAGCAGAGATGGTATAGGAGTGTGTTTAGTTTTCGCATTGATCTGTTTGGTAATTACCAATCCATTACATTTAGTGTTAATCCCTGTTAGACAAGTAGGCTACAGGTTGGATAGTGCTTAATAAGTCTTTTGTAGTACTAATATCCCTCGTCAAGTCGTTGTATTGTATAGAACAGATTGTGACCTTACCGACTTGGCAGAACTTTCCACTGTAGCCAGTGGGACAGACGCACTCAAACTTGTTTTTTTTCCGTCCCTTCTTGCAGGTTCCTCCGTTGAGGCAGGGGTCAGGACTGCAGGCTGCAGCTGGACGAAACCAAGACACAGCCCTCTGAAACTGCACTTAAATAACACTGTAATAACCAGCAACAACTGCTCAGTGATTAGTGGTTCAGCAATGATTCATATCTGACTGGTATATTGTTTTCATTGTGTTGTTCTCGATTTGATCAACTTTGACCTTACATTATCTTAGTTATAAAAGCTGTAAACAGCTGTGCAAAAATATACAAAGCTAGTTAAACCAAAATGGCCACAGCAATCTTCACAAAGGTAATGATTTTGGACACCAGATGACACTCAGGACATCAAGAATCTGAACCAATACCTCAGAATTGCAGGATCTTCTACACTGCCACGGGATATTGCTCAATACGACTGAGATCAGTACATCTAGCATGCCTACCTTTCCTGCACCCCGGTCCTCTATACGGGGCTTTGCATTTGCACTCATGAAAAGGAGCCGTTTGTGTGAGGACACACTCTCCACGACCACACTTGACGTCCTTACAGGGATCGACATCTGCGTGAAACAACGATGTGAATATTAGCATTAGCATGTTTAGTGTGGTGCTGTCAAGCTAAAAAGGCACCGGATGCCTAAAAGAGCCCGGATGATGTAATGTTGACTTTCGAACGACTCTTGAGTGACAGTTGCTATGCCAACGCCAATACGTCACCCTAACGCGATTTACCTCAGAGCATCTTGCATTGTACTTTGCTACCTGAGACCAGCTTGCTTGTATTTGACCTACAATAAACCAACCAAAACAACCATGTGCTTGATGTTTGACTTTGGTAGGAAAGTGGTTGATTCGCTAGTTGGTTATAGTATCAAAGTAAGCACATTTCATTAGCTAGCTCGTGCTAGTGTAACGAGCTATCTTGTTAGCTTGAAGCTATTCATCTGTTGTGCTTAAATTAAGAAAGTCCTTAATGTGTTGTGATTTTAAGACATATCTGACGGCACCCACAATTAAATTTGAACAAAACAGGGCATTGTTTGCACAACATTTTACTAAAGAACAACGGGGGCTTGCTAGCTTTGACATGCTAGCGGACATTGCTAACTTACAGGTTACCAGCAGGCAGGTGTAGCTAAAACTTTTTATTCGCTTAATATTGTGCCTAAACGGATACTATGTACCCCGACACTTTTTGGCTATCAGTCAGAGAGTCTCAAGAGTAGTTCGAAAGCCATCAGCTACGTTTTAGTCGCTTAATATTGTCGCACAAAAGGAGGAATTGCTATTAGCAATATAGATGCTAGCGCGCGAAACCTGTTGATGTGTGCTTACTTACAAAAGACCGGCAGCCAATATTAAGCGTGTAAAAAGTACCTGATGGCTTTCGAACAACTCTTGAGACTCTCTGACTGATAGCTAAAAAGTGTCCGGGTGCGTAGTGTCCGTTAAGGCACAATATTAAGCGACTAAAAAGTAGCTGATGGCTTTCGAACGACTCTGAGACTTAAAGCTAATAAGCGCCCGGCCTACGTGGTGACCGGATTACGTAATGCTAACGTTGGCATAGAAACTGTCACTCAAGAGGCGTTCGAAAGTCAATATTACGTCACCCGGGCTCTTTTTGGCATCCGGTGCCTTTTTAGCTTGACAGTGCCAATACAGTTTGGAGATGAACAAAATCCCTTCTTAATCTCGAAAGGTCAGGTACACTGATTCGGCACATTAGATATAACATGGTTGCTGATAAATATTAAGATAAGATATTGCTGAGGACAAATTTCTTCTGTATGATCTGAAGATATGGCAATTGTGAAAGCAACATACACATGCAAATTAACATCTTTTATCGATCCATTGCAGTATTGTTAGTGTAAGATGCTTGGTCATTGGAGGATCTTACATGTTTGGCAGTGTTTGCCACTATATGGTCTTTGACAGGAGCACTGGTATCCACCAGCCGCCACATTGTCACAAACGCCATTATTGAGGCACGGGTTAGGCTCACACTCATCTGACAGAGAAGAACAGACGCACATAAAATACACATGGCAGGGAAGCATGATTATAACGGGTCTCTGGGTAACTGTAGCGTATTTATATTGCAAATTAGCTGTAGCATTTAACCCTTCTATTTTGTTAAAATTTTACTCACATCTATTATCCTAGGGGTCAATTTGAACCCAGCAATTTAAACCTCCAAAAAATGATTATAATTTTTTTTACCCAAGTTTATTTGTCAGGTACTTTAGGTTTGTTTGTTGACTACCTAAATATCCCTTAAAAATAAAACAATATCTCTACCCATTCCCCTTCTACATCCAGAATACATGTTAGGTGACTAGTATGGAGAAAAATGCAGATCACCATAAAATCTCACTGATTGACCTAAAATTGGAAAGAGATATCCTTCTGGTGTTGTTATGGCTTCATATTATTTCTAAGTACATATTGAATATGAGGCAAAACAAATTATGTCTATCATTTATTTACAGACGTTAAACATTGAATGGGTTCAAATTGACCCAAACTTAATAGGAGGGTACCATTTAACAAGAGTAGACCTTGACGGTTTAAGATAATACTATTAAACACATCAGTAATCTGCAGAAGAGTGGTTTTACCTGTCAACTCAATCAGGTCAGTCAGCCAGCTTAAGTCATAGTCATAATTCACTGAGGGTTCTTCGGTGTAGTCATAAGTGCTATATTCATACGCAGCTGTCAGAGAAAAATACAGTAAATGATCATTATGCAAATAAATAGCTAGATAATGTTTAACAATTCAAGAGTTATGTTCAAGGATTTGCTGTGCAGATGCAAATATTTGAGGGTCAAAGTCACACCAGTCGTGAGCTCATCCAGACTGTCCACAATACCCTGTTCAGCAAATAAAACAGTACAAAACCGTGATTTAAAATCATACATGGATCAGAATACAAAGAGTATATAAACTGAGTCACCTCATGTCCTCTCATTTAAATCTTTTTTGCACAAATACATCATTGAATGCATAAACAAAATTGTGTGTCTGTGTGTGTGTGTGTGAGAGAGAGAGACAGACAAAGAATGCCCAAAAGCACTGAAGATTTATTACTATGATGAAAATAATATCAGGCAGATTCTTTGAATTTTCATCTGTGAATCTTTTGCATCTTAACTCACCCCTCTTGCAGGCTGAGACAGGCAGGACAGGCCCAGCACGAACAGCATCAGCGCAGGACCCATGGCTGCTTAGGTAGAGACCACAGCTTCGCACCGAACCAGCCCACAGATCTCTGGACACAGTGGCGCCTGGTCTCTAAATACACTTTGAACCTCCTCCCTCAGCTTCCATCTCACCCTACATCAGGGTCACTGGACTTTAGAAAAGTAAATGCTACTGTACTGATACCTGCTCAGGCTGAGTATTTTGTACGGGTGATATTAGTGATATCCTTAATGTATGATTAGATCTACTAATTTAAATGGCTCTATACTGCCACATATCTGACCCTGTCTAATGAATGTCCAAATCTTCAAAGAGGGCTTAAAATGCAATAAGTTAATCATGAGGCTTGACTTCTGAAAATAGTGGATCAATAATATGTATCCAACCTCTGAACGGTTTCTTGTTTTGTGGCATGCCACTACATGAGCTAGATCTTTTCTTCTCTGCTATTTAGTTTTTGCCAAGGCCCTCTCATCAATAGAGAGTAAAAATGCTGGCAAAGACATTTTTGCTGTTGACAAGAGAAACCAAACAAATAGTTCAGTTCAGACTTACTCTGATACACTGATACTGACCTACTGATTCACAACTTAAAATGGTAAAATTAGACTAAATGACAATTGAACAAACACACACACACACCATTGCTTTATATTCTTTCTGCATAAGTGGAACAGTTTTATATCTATTTGACCTGTCTTTTGCTCTCTTTGAGGCGGATCTTCAAATGTGACAACCAGATATCTACAGAACAGAGAAGCAGCGAACAAATCAATAAAATAATGTTCTTTGACAGTGCCATCTGAGAACGCAAAATATGTTTGGCATCATTCCAGGTTCTGGAGGGAGGCCTCCATAAAGGATCAGAAGTCAATCGTCTTGTTCTTTCTTATTCTATTTTGAAATATTTTTGTTAAAAAGGTTTGATATCTTGAGATTACAGTGTCCATTGAGATGTGTCTTCATCAGGCTATTTGACTAGAACTCACCAAGAAAAAAGTGAAACTTTATTTATAATTTTGTTTTATTTATTTTAGATTGAATTTTAACATCTGTCCAGAATATTCACATTATTCATTTTACACATTACATCACAGGGAAAATCAACAGATGGCTTACCCCGGCCCCCAGCCTACACACACACCCTTCTAACACCGATTCAGGCGTTTTGCATTTTGGAGTTGATCCAGTCGATAAACTTGCTGACTCGAGCGTAAATTCCAGGTTTGTTCTTCAAACCACAGGCATCACCCCAGCTAACCACGCCGTAGACATAGTGGACCCCATCTTTCTGACAAACCAGAGGACCCCCAGAGTCACCCTGTCAAAATAAAAAATGCTTTATCACACTGCTCTAATCAGTTTTGCAGAACCTGTTGAATTGAAGCCCTGGTTATGCTACCGTCAGTAGCATTCTCTGACATTCTGAAGGAAACATGACCAATAAACATACGCATGTACCTACTGGCACAGATAGACACAGACACAGACACAGACACAAACACAGACACAGACACACACTAAGACACACACTAACCTGACAGGTGTCCACTCCTCCCTGCATTCTCCCGGCACAGATCATGCTGTCGTCCAGCCTGGCACCATAGACATTAGGAGCTGTGCATCTCTCCTGGGAGATCAGACGCACCTTGGCTGCCAGAAGCCTCGTACTGTAATACTCTGACAAAGGAGGAAGCAAAAATGAATAAATGTGATTATTTATACGATTTCAATTTCCATATTTATGATTATTTTCATTAGAAATGGAATAATTCTATAGTATATATATGTGTATTATGATGTTGTTTATATACGTATATATATTATAGTTATTTTATTATATATTACAGTTCTTAGAGTTTCATTATTGTGAATGCATGTAAAGGCCTACATTGAGTGTAGGCCTAATGAACTTGTAAACATCTTTTGTAGTCCCTCTAAACCTTAGTTTTGGTTTTGGATCCAATTTAAATTTTTGTGCTGATACCTGTCTCTGTCTCCCCCCATCCTGATATGAAGCACTCGGTGGAGTCTGGGAGGGGGCCGGTGGGCAGGCAGGCTGTCTTTACAAACCTGGTCTCTCTGGCACACTGGCCCTTTGGACCCTTCAGTTTCAGCAGAGCTGCGTTTCAACCAGAAAACAATCAACCATGACTGGATATAAGAAGAGGGCGAAAGACCATTTTCTATGCAGATCTGAGTTTATGTTTGCATTCAAAAAAAGAGATCTACAGCAAACGTAGGAGCTAATCTAGAAGGTGTGGTTACTAGGTTGCAGAGGAATACTGGAAGAGGAGGTGTGACACGATGGGGAACTGGAGGTTCTCCCCTGTAAGGAACTGAGAGCATTGCACCTCCCAAAGCACCCACAGTTAGTGATCAACAGCACTCAACGGCACTGCCAACACTCCTCTGGAGATTCAGTAAGGCTCTTAAGACCAAGGGTGCGTTGGAAATAAAAGGAGTGGACCAGTCTATAGTCACCCACCTATGTCATTGAACAGAGCATCTTTTGTCTCCTTGTAGTTCTCATGAACTATGTAGTCCTCCACGGGGATGATCTGCTCCGAGTCCTCCTTCCTCTCCAGCATGACACCACCCACCTCCACCTGCATTTCATCCATCCTGTTACTGGGAGGAGGAAAATTGACAGGGACAGCCATTTAACTCTTCTTTCAAATCAAGACTCCAACTTGAATGAGGTAAATACAAACTCAATCTAAACAATTAAACTTAAGGCTAAATTTGACAATCTGAATGCCAGATTGAAAGAGGAGAATGACCATAGGATATTGCTAATAAAAAGTTATCCATCCAAAATATTTATCTATCTTCTAATCCTAATCTAATCTCAGATTAGCCACTCACATGCAGTGAGCGGCTGTGAGGACCCAGCATGAGTCGATGAGGATTCCTCCGCACATGTGGCCGAAGTCATCCCTGGTGCGCTTGCGCCTGACCTGCATTGAGACCTGCCAGGGGTGGGCCGCCGGCATGGCCTTATTGCCCCCGAAGATCCTGGGGGTCAAACTGCCAGGCTGGGGCTTGCCGCACTGGGCAAACTGCTGCGTGGGAGGATCCTGGCTACTTGAAGGGTTGGTGGGTGCAGGAAGGACTGGTACCGTGGGTAAGGCTGGGGAGGGAGAGAGGTAAGGAAAGAGTGGGTAATGCTGCTGAAAATATATAACTGATTATTTTCATATATTATATTTTCATTACGTGTACATTGTTTCATTTTATGGATTCTTTTATACAAAAAGAATGTTTTGAATGTGTTTGTGTGTGTGTGTGTGTGTGAGAGAATGCATTGGATTGAGTTTGATGTGAAGAGAATGTCTATGGACTGTGTGTGTGTGTGTGTGTTGCCATGTTATACCTGTGCCTTCAGAGCACTGGGTCACGTTGCAGAACTCCCAGAGCGCCTTATTCTTTACCCTGGTGAAGCACCAGGGGGCGGTCTCTCCATCAGGATTTCTGTCCGAGAATCGGGAAAACCGCTGCATCAACTTTTGAGTGGTTTATTCCATTACCACCAGTAATGCACATATGTGGCCTGTTTTCAAAGGTTTTCAACTGAGGTGGAACCTTTTTTCAGAGACTTCAAGCAGAGCGACCTGGGGTATGTTTATGACCGACCCAATGTTTCAAGGCGCAGTGGGAAGAAAATAGGGGACAAACACAAACTCCTGGAATACCTGCAGTAGCTGTGAGCGCCTAAGCCATCCATCAGATCAACGTTATGGAAGGGTATGAGGTGAGAGTTCCAGGGCAGACAGTCATCACCCTCCACCGTCTCACTCACTAACCCCCGGTACGACTCTCCTTCTCCTTCATAGCAGTCACCTGGGCCTGGGCACATTTCAGAAAAAGTGCCACAGTCTTTTATTTTCACAATAAACGCTTTTAAACTTGGAGGATTTTAAAATCGTCAAATTGATGCAGAGCTTGTTTATGGAAGTGCAAGCATTATTCAAGGGAGACTGGGTTGCAATGGTTTGTAAACAAGTCTATAAGGGGGCTTGATATTGCATTACACTGCTTAACCACCTTATTAAGGCATTCAAGGAGGACTATACAGGATTGGACAGTGTTTTGTAGAGACTTTACCAACTTGGCAGAACTTTCCACTATAGCCAGGAGGACAGAGGCAGGTAAACTTGGTTCTCGTTCGTCCCTTCTGGCAAGTTCCACCATTTATGCAGGGGTCGGGTTTGCAGGATGCGGCTGGATAAGAAACAGAACAAATTACACTTAAACTAGAGAGTGTTTTGTTTTTATGTTGTGATATCATTTTAAATCGGTGTATTTTGTGAGCTAAACGGGTCAGGGTCTTCTACCTTTCTTGCAGTTTGGGGGTCGAAATGGGGCTTTGCACTTGCACTCATAGAAAGGTGCCGTCTTTATGAGTACACACTCACCCCTGCCACAGTTAACTCTCTTACAGTGATTTACAACTGCATTAAAAACAAAAATAATATGGTGCCATTAATTTACAACAGAATCCATCCATGACATACATTACACTTTTAAAATCACAATATAGTAGTACTTAGTAGTAGTAACTTAGTAGTAGTAACTGAACATGTGTATGCCATCATTTACATCAATACTTTGTTGTCAGGTTCTTTACAGAGGATGAGAGTAAGACACATAAAAGTCATACATTTCTCGCACTTCTTGCCGGAGTATGGTGGTACACAGGAGCACGTGTAACCACCATTGCTCTTCAGTTCGCAACTACCATCATTTAGACAGGGATTGGGTTCACACTCATCTAAAATCAGAGGGAAAAAAAATGCTTAAAATGGAACACAAACAAGCATGTACATTCAAGCATAGCAGAGATATTTGCAGTAGTTATACAGAGGGATCACTTGTCTCGTCAAGCAGATCTGTAAGCCAGCCTAAGTCATAATCAGACACCACCGACGGCTCCTCCATATAGTCATAGTAGGCATAGTCATCCAGAGCTGTTAGAGAGAGAGAGAGACAGAGAGAGAGAGAGAATACCCGAGAGTACTCGGAATATTTAATGCACATACCAGTCAATAGGCAAGAACACCACAGGCAATTCAAATAAACTGGGCAGCGTTTCCTAAAGTTTCTTAACGATACGTCATGTAATACTTTTGTAAGGTTGGTCTGGACCCCTACACCTTGACGCAATTTCCAGATAAAACAAACATGTTAGAGCAGGGGTTTTTAACTGGTTTTGTCCAAGGGACCACCATTCTGACTAGAAAGTAATTTGCGGCCCACTGAAAATATGTGAAATTATCAGGGTAGATCACTAACCGCCGCCACCACGCCCCCTCCCCCTGCACAGATATTCTGCCTATATTTCTTCGCTGAATATGGGTCTTCATCAGTAGATTCAAGGCAATGCGACTTGGCAATTCAGACTATTTAGATTGACATCTTTTTATTATTCTCGATATTTTTCACGATATTCAAGAGTAATATGGAAATGTGTTGAAATATCAAAGCTAATTTATAAAAATAATAAAAAAAGACAATGGTGAACTGATCATGTCACAGACCCCCTGCAATGCCATTGCGGACCCCCGGTTGAAAGCCCAATTAGAGCCTAAAAATATTTTGTCTTTAATCATTTAAGCCTGATTCATGGTATGCAAGTAAAAATTTAAAGAAGTTCCTACATAAGGACGGTTGCAGGCTAGATGTTACTCATAGATTTGTATTCACAAAGGATTACAAATTAATATATAGCCTACCGATGTTTTTTCTTTTCAGTCAGTAGGCCTACATACGTCAAAACACTAACACTTAACCTTGACATGTATGCTAAAACCTACGTGAATGAAAATAATCGATGGCAGAACTAAAGGAAAACACCGGATTCTGGGGAATCCTATATGGAGCAAGCGTGTACATCAAAGTAAGCTGCTTGTTGTAGACTAGCTAGCCACTGACATACTCATTAATGTTATTGCGCAATACTGGAATGATTTCGGTCGTTTTTGTCTCATAGTAAACATTTTAACCAAAAAATATCTTAAATAGGGCGCATTTTTATTACCCCTCCCTTTGAGCTATAAGGGGGCAAGGTGGTGGTATTTCGTTTTTCTGAGCTATTTTTACGTTGTCTCCGTTATTAAAGAGTTGAAAGGTGAGCTATGACGCTATCCATATCCAGTGTCAGTCTGACCTAGCATTAAAGTGTTTTTGTGTTTTCATGTAGACAAGCAGTGCCAGTGTGTATATGATTCAGACAGACATCAGGCCCTTTGTGCATACCATGGTCTTTAGACTTACTGTTACTGTTTTTCACCCCATGCCCTTCAAATACTTCCACTGCCATTGAACTTTTAACATGTACGAATGAGTGTAGCTCACCATCTGCAATATCAGTAAAGACATCCAGGAGGCCCTGACGACCAAAGAAGAGAGATATAAACGTAAATATATACGTATATATTTTTTTTAAACATTATTGTATAATGATAATGTACACTCATTAATATAAACTTACAAACACATTAAAATAATACCAGACAAAATATATCATAATGTCACAATTATAAGAAGTCAGCCTATGTTTATTATGGTTTCATCACTTTCATCAGATCACTTTGAGTGGCATTAGTAGGCATTGGTGACAACTTGTTGACAAAAATCAAATTTGACTCGTTTGGTGCGCAGATACAGTACATCTTGATTGAAAAAGAACACTGTTAATTAACGTCTGTGCAGATTTGCTGCTGAGGGAGTCTTTTGCATTAACTCACCCCTCTTCCAGGCTGAGACAGGCTGAACAGGGTCAGCACAAGCAGCATCAGCGCAGGACCCATGACTGCTAAAGACTGTAGCTGTACAGCTGATCACTGAGCACCAATATCACACATTTTACATGTCTGTCTTCTTCCCTCCCCCTCTCCATTGCCTTCTCCTTCTCTCTATCTCTCTCTCACACACACACACACAGAATTGACCTCAGAAAAACAAACTCCCCGAGAGGTCACTGGACTTTAGAAAGGTAAACTCACAATGGTCTCCTCCTAGCCAGCGTATCTAGTTTTCCCTCATTTGCAGAAAATCAGATAATAAGACATGGGCGGCTGTCTTTACTTTGTTTTACTTAAATCCATTACTGGGACACAATGTGCAGTTCATTTCACTTTCACTTTTTGGTCTTATCTTTCCCATAAATATAAATTGGAATAGGAATACTATACAATACCTACACATTTTGCTTCAGTAAAGATGCTCTGGATGTAACTGGTCAATAAGGATTGTTTATCAGTTTGGTCAAAAGTTCTTCTTTGTTGATTAAAATGATTTGCTTTGGATATAATCTCTTCTGTGCACATTTCTAGAGGAGGATAACTCCCTGAGAGGCTATGAGAACTGATATTTAAACAAACTTAAATATCACCTGTATCCATAGATACGACCACGCGTTCCTGGGAAACCCATGGTTACCGCATCTTTGAAGTGCCACGCTGCCGCTATGAAGGATTCCGGCCAGACATTCTTGATTTGGGGCTCTAGAATCTTTAGTTCTATCTGCACTGTGGCTACGTTTACCAGTTACATTCAATAGACCTAAAGCGTATTAATACGATGTTCAAAATACATAATGCATTTCCATTAAAAATAATAAAAAAAGAACAAACTGGCATTTAAGTTCACATATATTTTGTTTTATTTCATTGCTCAGTAACCTGGCCCTTGTAAGGTTAGGATAGGGCACGGACGATCAGCTTAAAATCTGAAATTACACCAAACAACAGATGACATGACCAAAATCCACCGGTGGACCGATTTATGTTTGCTATCTGGGTGGTTCAATCTGAAGTTCATTTGATAGAGGTAGGATGCACCAGGGCTCAATTGCAAGTGTCGTAACAAAGGGTTTGAAAACTTATAATACTTATTTAAGTCTTTTATTTTTTAGGAAATCAACAAAACACTCCAAAAACAGTATTTGTGTAGATTGATGAGATTAAAAAAAACATTAATTGAATCCATTTTAAGAGGAGTCTGAGATATGACAAAACGTTGAAAATTTTAATGCATTGTATGTGTGTATATCGTCAGTGTGGAGTTTGAGGTGGAGTCCACTGTCTCGGACGTATACAGCAAGAATGCCGCCACCTCCATGTCGAGTGAGGATGAGATCTCAGAGAGCACTCCCACCAAAGAGGACCCTCCGGCAGTGGCGGCGTATCTGCCAGACTCTTGGAGCTTGGCCTGCTCACAGCCGTCCACCTCCTGTGCAGCAAGCGGCAGTGTGCCCCTATCGCCAGGAGGAGGTGCCAGAGCTGGAGCACTTCACCAGCCTGGAGCCCCGCCTCAGCTGGTCACCAGCCATCCAATTACCTGTTACACCTTGGCTAAGAAGCTCAATAACTTCACTGAGTTGAGTTGTTTGTTTGTTCACTCGTTTAAAAACAAACTGTGCTTCTGCTGGGTATTCTGTGCAGCTGAAGTGATGCTGCCGAGGGAATGTTAACAGCCCACTGAAACGTCCCATTAGACCAAGAGCGATAGCCACGTCTTTTATTCAAATATCTGTATGTTTGCAGAACTCTTGACTCTAATTCTATGTGGCACACTCACTCTCTCACCCTCTTTCTCACACACATACAGTGGAATATTAGTTTGATTAGCGGTATAATAAGCATGATTCCGCTGCCGATGGGGTCCTCTCCTGTCTGAGTTGATTTTCCAATACTGACCAGTGGACACATCAGATGCAGCATATGTAGTTTTGTCATGTACTTCAGATTCAAAACTCAAAGTGTGGCTTGTTCTTTGTGTTTCAGCTGAGCTGTATCCTAAGTGTGTGAGGAACCCAGTCTCATTGCCAATGGTTGTTCTGTCAATACACTGCAGGGTTACAAATGAAATCACGTTCACTGTGCTTTTTCTGGCTTTTTTAATTACTTTTTTTATTTGTTCCAATATGACCACCTGAGACATCTTCCTTACACAAACATTCCCACAGGGATAATCAACCAGATTGTATATGCTTATGCTTTCACATGTTCAAAATAAAAAAAAATACTGAACGTCCACTGCTGATTTCATACACATCCATCCATCCAACCACCCATGTAAGGCAGCTGAGTCTCTAGCCGGGGCGGATGGGTGGGTGGGGGGGTGATGTCACCAGCTGGTGAAACTTCTGGAAGAAACAGAGAGGGCTCCATCTTCACTTGGGAGTGTGAGATTGTCTAAGAGCAAGGCTGGAAGGGAGTCCAGTTGTTGTGACCATAGATATTATCTCCGCATCAAACTCAATCCAATGCATTAATTTGACCTTCATTCCTCAAACACACACACACACACACACACACACACACACACACATACACAAAGACACTTTTTGACATCCAATACTCCATCCTCTCAGCAGTGTATCGTAGAGAGTTACTCTATCATGCCACTCAAGCACTCAAGAGTCTGGCTTCAAAGTTCATCGTCATCTTCAACAGGATAGCAGTAATAGCAAAGTCTGCAACCAAGACAGCCTGTCAAAGTCCATCCTGGAGAATGTGTAGAGTGCCCCAAGACGCCTCTAATGAATGGGTAGGGGGGTTCTTCATCCCCGTCCACACAGTCTTTCACTACCTCACCCAACATTGTGGGAAATTAGAGAGGGATCCAGGAAAGTGAGAAGAGATGAAAGAGTAAGACAAGGATCGAAGGGAAAGAAGGGGTCTTTAAGTAATCTCACGGAATCCTCTCTCTGCACGCAAAATGGATCAGCAGCTCTTCTTATATATAAAAAAGTCCACCAGAAATTTCTCCCAAGACTGTTGTATTATTCCCCCCTTCTCTTTTCCACTCCAGCTTATTCGAGTTGTCCATCATTTCAAACAAGAGGGAAAAAAATCATGATAAAAAATAAGGCACCACCACGTTACACCATCACTCCTTTGGGGTTAGTGTTTCTGCAGGGGAGAGACAGGCCTCCTTTTGCGAACCTCTCAAAGTGTTCTCCTTACAGGGTACCAATCCCGCCACTCTAATATCAGTCTGGGTGGAGGGTTCCGAGGACTAGGAGGAGGAGAGGAGTGTGAGTTTGTGTCACACCTCCATGAGATGAGAGGAGAGCATGTTTGGGTCTGAGTGCGTTTGGGGGGTGGGGTTCGGAAGGGTTCAGGTGTACTCGGACTTGCGGATGTAGTTTGAGGGCACGTAGCCACGGTTACCCCCGGCTTCTCCGAGCCACCACTCGTGATTGCCAGTCATGTCGTGGAACTCCAGAATGCGGACACGCTGGTTGGCCGAGATGCTCAGCTCGTTGGCACAGCGGGCACTGAAGGGGTAGAGGGCGTAGTAGATCTGGGGAGGAAGCCATAAATTACATTAATACCTAATGAATACAGTCCTGCAGAGAACACTTTTATGTATGCACACTGCACATATGGCACTACACACATGAAACCCTTGCAAAGCCTTAGATGAAGCTTCTTTTGAAGCATGTTTTGATCATCATTCTCCTTTTCTTGAATATGAATGAATTTTGACAAAAAAAGTCACATGGTTTGGTTGGGATAATGAACCATTTGAAAAACTTGGAATCCAATTGGCATTAAGGTGAGACAATTCCTTAATTTATTATCAAAATCTTAGCATTATAATCCTGGTAAAAAGAAAGCAGCAAAGTGGCTCTGCCTTACCTGGTGCCCATCCAGCTCCGGGTCTGCCTCTGCCTCTGCCTCTGGCTCGCTGTATTCCTCCGGGGGGTACTGAGACCGCCTCGGGGCCGCCCCGGCATCCCTGTTCCGTCTCTGGTGTGAGCTGAAGGCAGCTTGTGATTGGCCGTACCTCTGTGATGTCTCCAGCAACGACGAGTTCCTACTGGACGAGCAAGAGTCCGTCTCGGAGGAGTCCGAGAACTCTCTGTGATTGGTTGGAGTGGAGTCAAATGAGTCCCTGTGTCCTGTGGGAATTCTGTAAGACGAGGAGTCGGAGGCGTAGTCTCTGTGATTGGCTGTGTTTCGATAGCACGTGTCACTGGACAGTTCTCTGTGATTGGCTGAACTCCTGTGGGAGGAGTCCAAAGGGTCTCTCTGATTGGTGGACTGGCAGTTGGGGGAGGGGTTGCGGTGAGAGGGAGCAGAGTCCTGTGTGGGGCGGGGCTGTGAGTGGTTATGAGGCGGCGCGGCGGTGGAGAAGCTGACCGCGGCGGTTTCCTGGTTGAAGGTAAGTGTGCTGTTGCTGTTCTGCCGGGAGAAGACAGGGGAGGAGCCGCCATAGCCTGACTCATTGGACGAATGGCTCTCAATGGAGACATCCGATTGGCTCCTGCGTGGGTTGTAAGGCTTCAGGAAGGAGCTGTACACAAAGCCCTTGGTGACTGTAGAGAAGATAAAACCATTAGGAACAAATAGGTAACGTGTGACAGGTGAAGATAATGGCCCAGATTTTCAGACACAAACCTAAATTCACATTTTGAGTAATAGGATACGCTGAAATTCACTATCAACTGTGGGACATTTTTACCCTTCAAAGGAAGGAATAAGCTGCGATCACATTCTGCAAACAATATGGATTGATGAGCAGTTTCACCAATCAGAAGCAAAAAAACAAAACACACCCCCATTGTCGATGAGCCAGCGATTCTGGCTTCCCATTGGGTCCTGCTGTTTGATCACGCCCACAATGTCACCCTCCAGCACGGACACATCCAGGTCCTGCGCTGCGTTAAAGTTGCGCTCGGCCTGAAAGAGCTTCTCGGGGCCGTAGCGTGCTAGCAGGCCAGCTCTGTGCTCATCCGTCTGCAGCACATAGTTAGGCTGCAGGAAGACAGGGAAAGAAAACAGAAATTAATGAATGCGTCACTATTATGCATTTATACATATCTCTGAGGTTGCAGTATGGACTGCATCTAAGTTGTGTGGGGATTTTGTTGGGATTTGTCTGGACTTACTGGTCCTTGCAGCTGCTTCTTGGAGGTCTGCTTTTCAAGGGTCTTCTTCTCAAAGGGCTTGCGTGGTAGGGGCAGGTTCTCGGGGAAGAAGCTAAAGTTCTGCAGGAGCTGCAGCACCTTGCTATGTTCCTCTTGGAACATCGATATCAGGTTCCCTTCTGTACCACAGATGCCGGAGAGCTGTGACACACACACACACACACACACACACATGTTAACATATGAACATATCTCTTTCTCTCTCTTTTGTTCCTCTCTAGCATTCTCTCCCTCTTTACCATAACCCACTATTTCTACCTCTTTCTCATCCTTCTTCCCTCTCTAAGTTCCCTGTAGCAGGGGTTGAAATGCTTCTTCCCTCCTACCAATCTTAACCTTATCTGTAGCAGTTTTTTACACATGAACAACTCTTTCTTCCTTTCCTTTCCCTTCCCTTATCGACTCCCATTCTTCTTCTCTTCTCCTTTGACTTTTGGTCACTTTTCCTACATATTCCTTCCCTGATCTCCTCCCGTCTCTTCATCTCTTTTCCACTCTTCTTCTTCTTCCCCTCCTCACTCCTCTTCCTCACCTGTAGCAGTGGCTGCAGCTCTCCGAGCGTGAATTGCATGAAGTCGCGCTGGGCCTGGGCGAAGGCGCGCACGCAGCCCGTGAACAGCTCCTCTGCGGCTTGGTGGAACTTGGGCAGTTCGTCCAGCAGCTGCGCGTTGAGCGCCTCGTAGTTGTTGCGCGCCGCCTGCAGCTCCTCCTGTGCGCGCCGCTCACGCAGGCGCTCCGAGCGCTCCTTGCAGTTGTCATAGTCCAGCAGCTTGTCGAAGCGCTTCTGGATGAGCTTGTGTGGCCCGGCGAACATGGAGAGCAGCTGGTTGAGCGGCTTGATGACCAGCGTCTCTGTACGCTCTTTCTGCTCACGTTAAAGAGAGAGAGAGAAAGAGAGAGAAAAAGAGAGAGAGAACAGGATAATGCAAAAAGCGGATTGTCAGATAGAAAATGCTAAATCAAACATATAATGGTGATAATTAAGGAAACCAGGGCAAGAAAATGATGAGAAGGAACGATAAAAAGAGAAAATAGAGTCAGCCGCTATACTAACTCAGACCTGCTCGTTTACACTAGTCAGTGCTGCCACTATAAAGAACACAGGCTCATTTGCAAAGAACAGAACCACAGACTAGTGCACTCACAAAATCCGTAAACTGCTTATCACTGATGCAGCGGTGCGCTCTCTGGAAGCGCTCCGGGTCTGGGTGTGTGCGGTCTGTGTAGACGTCACAGAAGCTGATGGCAGCCAGCACCTTCACGGAGGCCGACTCCTAGAAGAGAAACATGGTTAGCACAGTGTCTGGACTGTAACACTAATCATGTATATCAATCAATATCTGTACTCCAATCAATATATGGACTATGATGTTATTATGACAGCAATACTGAAAAAGAGGTTCTATTAATAGTTGGTGGTTAGCAGTTGTATCACAGGGGGTTACAGCAGGTACAGTGTATGCTGGTTCTGTTTGCATCTTGTTTGAATGCAGCGCTCTTACCCTGATGTGCTGCAGGTAGAGGGAGATGTCCCGAATGAACGATTTGATCAGCCGCTCTTGTAACCTAAAACGCTTCTCTGCGTCATCGAATGCTTCATCTTTGACCTGGGGTGGAGTGCAGATAGATAGGGAGATAGAGAGAGAGACACACACACACGCACACGCACACGCACACGCACACACACATGCACACACACACAGAAAGAGACAAAGGAAGAGGGAGACACAGATACCATCAATAAAAAGAGCTGAATATTTTGGGCACCACACAGCATCACCCTAATGTTGTGGAGATGCTTGTGGTTCCTGCTGAGGTGATAATTATGATGATGATGATGATGGTGGTGATGAAGATGCCCACCTGTGGGGAGATGCCAGTGAGGTGTTTGAGGTGGCTGCTCACGCGGTTGGACTTCTTTATGATTGAGTGCATGCTCAGCTTGGAGATCTTGTCGATGAGAGTGTCCTCGTCCACCTTACGGTACTTTACCACTGTTGGACAGAAGAGGGCGCACTAGCGTCAGACCTGCTGCTATAGGGCCTAACGCAGCCATATACTGAGGTAAAGTGAGGCACTAAAAACTTGTCAAGTGTTAACAACGACATGTCATTTAAACTTGCACTCCCACATTGATTTAATTTTGATAACCACTTCCTTTTTGTCATAAACACAGACATGACTCACTCACTCCCACACACACACACACACACACACACACACACACACACACACACACACACACACACACACACACACACACACACACAAATCTTACCAAGGTCCTTCCTCCTCTTGTACTCATTGATGTTGACATTGATCTCCTTGATGGACTGCACAGCGTCAACAAGCTCCTCGCGGTCGTGGTGCGACTCTGGCGTGGCGTTGAGCAACTCCGTCAGCAACAGAGGGTAGCGCATCACCCTCTGGACCGGCTTGATGAGGAACGAACCCAGGTTTATGTAGTTTGTCTTGCCCCTGTGAAAGAGAGAGAGGGCGAGAAAGATGGAAGGAGAGAAAGAGAAAGGGAAAGCAAGAGAATGAAATGAAGGACGTACCCATTGCCAGGTTATATGGCTTTGTTATGAACTCAACAATAGAAATCCACACATAGTACACAGACTCTCTCACCCTGCTCACAGAAACTTAAACACCCTTTCAACCTTAATGTGAAACTCAGTCAAAACAAAAACACTTCAGTCCAAACAAAGGTTTAGAAAAAACTGTAATGGCCGGCAATGGCCAGAGAGTTAGAATAGAACATACTAATACCAATATTTGTTTAGCAAAAAGGGGTGTTCATAATTTCTTTAGAGGTATGAGAGAGTGAACAAATAATATAAATGGTGTTGAAGCTGTGTACAAATGGCAATAGCATTTTTGCTTCCAGTATTGGCGAAGCCATGGAAAAAGAGCTCTTTTGGAAGAAAATAATTTTCATGGAGTTAACATAGAACAGATTGATGGAAATCCTTATGATTTGAATTCCACCATTACAAACACACCAAAGAACATCAAAGAATGAGGCACAGCGAATCAAAGCTTGTGGTCCTCTACAAATGCTCTAAATCCCCAGCACACATCACAAGATCAACAGCCAGTTTTTTAGGGAAGGGACAAAACACAGAGTCATGAGAAGGCAAAAGCATAAGCTCACTTAACCCAAAGGGAATGATGGTAACATCACAACACACACACACACCACACCACACCACACCACACCACACAAATACGCAGAGCGTCACACAATCCCATCAATCGCACATAGGATGGAAAAAGAAAAAGAGAGATACAGCTAGAGAAGACAGTGAGAGAGAGACAGCTAGAGAAGACAGTGAGAGAGAGAGAGAGAGAGAGAGAGAGAGAGAGAGAGAGAGAGAGAGAGAAATGGCAGAGGAGGAGGAAGAGGGGATTGGGTTATGTTAGCAGATTAATGAGCATGCTTATCAGGCGCTTCTCATGCAGAGCCGTTGGCTTGGAAGGACTTACCACTCGCGATACACCGCTCTGCCAGGTGGGGGAGGAGAGAGAGAGAACAGAAAACAAACGCTCAGCATTTAAAGACCTGAACTGTAGAGCCTATCAGTCAGTCACACTCATAGCTCAACGAAGGCTGCATGAACAGTCCCAAACGTAGAGGCATTTGATATATACAAAATGTACAAGCCACAATGAGGATGACTAGATCATTAATCATCTCTCCTCACTAGGCCTAAGGCAACGTAATGTCACCAAAACCATCTTAAAACTCCAAGAACAGTAGGGGAATAGGAAGACCAATATCGCCACAATGCTTTAAAGGGCTTGGAAAAAAAGACCACATTTTTGACCAAATGTCTGGTATATGATCATTATGCAACGAGAACCATTGTTCCTTTTTTTGCAGTGGGCTCTGGACTTTTACTTGTGTATCCACAGGTCTATGTGATATGCAACTCCCTAGTACACACAAACACACACACTAGTGGACACTAAGTCACTACTGCATCAAAGACCACTTTTCATCAGTGGGTTCATATAGCATAGAGCATAGAGCACTGGGATCTGAAGGAATGTCTGGGGGGAGAGCTGACATTGGCCCGACACAGTGCCCAGTCACCCTTCTCAGTCAAGTTTTCAGGGCGGGATCAGAGGGCGCCACGGTTCAAGAACAACAGAACGGCAGTCCACCCCTGCAAAGTTAATAAGTCACCCCGGCGCCATGGCAACGGGTGCCGCTGGCGACCCACTTTTAGAGCTCCTTTATGAGCTAACCTTTTGGCTCCTGGCAGCTCCCCCAGTGAGGGAGAGAAACAAAATGAATGTGAGAGAGCGAGAAACAGGAGAGACAAATGGGGAGAGAAGTACAAGCTCAACCCTCCAGGTCCCTACAGACTCACGTGTCTTGGACAGTGCCGAAGTGATTAAATGAACGGCCAATGTCCACAAACAGATAAGGAGAAAGTGACAAGCCCTTTTCACTAACCTCAACTCTCAAACCTTCAGATTTTGATCTCCGCTTCCACAACATCTAGCCAAAACAACCATGAGTTTCAAGACATAAGCGTTGCTTAGCCACTCAGAAAAAAACCAAATCTGTTTTCAAAAACATATTTTCAGTCCAAAGCTCAACACAAAGGATGTTTGGAGTTCAGGCTCTGAGACGGAGTATAGGGCCAAACGCAGCTTTAATTATGGCCCGCCTGTCCAAGAGTTAACAAAAACCCTCAAAGAAAGGATGTGGTTCTAAGCCTGAAACAATGCGAGGTTAAGTGGTAGGTGAGCTGCAGGGAGTGTGTGTGCGCACACACACACACACACACACACACACACACACACACAAACACACGTGCACCTTGCTGAAAGACGGACTGAAACCAGCAGGGGAGTGGAGTAGTTGGGTTGGTGGGGCTGAAACCGGGCGAGGCACATTCTTTAAGTACTATGCATCACTAAGCTAGACTGGGGAGACTGATGACTACTGAACACACACACACACACACACACACACACACACACACACACACACACACACACACACACACACACACACACACACACACACACACACAATCCTTGGAAAAAAAAAGATTGTTTTGTTTCAAACTTTTTTCTTGCAAAATGCAATGGACCAAAAACAATGTCTCAAACCTACAAGGTCCACCCACCAGAACGGTTTAGATTATTTGAAAGCAAACAGATAAGTTAATCTCAGTACCACCACCCCCAAACACACATGGAGGGCCTACAGGACACACAGCTGACTCCATTTGATACCATTTAATTTAATAACCAACCAGTCATAACCAGGTCTCTTTCAGGAGTATTACCAGATATCGCCAAACTAGGAGTCCACCTTTCAATTTGTCCGGCCTACTACTCCTGAAGTCTTTATTCACTTCCTTCCAATCCTCAAATCAACAGACCTCTTGTGACCTGCCCAATGATGAGTCAGTGAGACACTGTGCTCTAGTTTTCATGTTCACCTGCTAATAGACTCACAAGTACTTGGAGGACATGACTGGAGCTCAACCAGCATCATTAAAAGCAACACAAATTGTGGTACTGTCTCAAGTGGTTACATTTTCAAACATGGTCTTGTTAGAAAACATTCCTGTTGAACACCACACACATGCACTTCAATGAACCTCGACATCAAAATTCATCGGTCTTAAGTTACACAACCCCATTTGTTGTTAAAGTACACATGACAACAAGAGGCAGACATTCCTCTTTGCCACTAGATACCCCGTGGATAGTAGAGAAACACCAGTTTCAGGTAGTCATGGACATGCATCATAAACCACACCATGCAGTTTTGGAGCAGTATTCAGATTTTGAGGGTTCGGCACTCTGCTTCCATACAGAGACCACTAGGGTTTCCTGGGTCAGCTGTTGCCTAGTTACCTGAGCTTCTCCAGACACTCCAGCACGTGTTTGTGAATGGTCTCGTCCTTTTCGTAGCTCTCCAGCAGAGAGATGGCGTCATCATGGTTCTGGCAGTAGATCTTGTAGACCTCTTCCAGTTCCACCTTGAAGTCCAGGAACACTTTCCCTGGAAGACAAAAGGGCCAGATGTCAATGCCACATGTCAATCTAGTTCGTCTCAAAATTTAACTAATCAGGCATTTGATGAAATGTTCATGAAAACATAAAAATAGAGATATTAGTGCCAAAGATGACAGATCTTCCGTTAGCATTGTACATGATCATAATTTAAAATGAAGAAACAGCCTCTCAAGTACATCATTCATCATTAGTGCACTAATTTCAGCACACTTGAAAGACAGCCACAGAACCAGCATACAGAGAACCAGATCCATCTTCATCATACTAGATACCATTGAGTGACAGGTCCTCATACTCACCAATGGAGTCTGTGTCTACAAGGCTTTTGTACAGGCGACAGGAGAGATCAATCACGGAGCCGATGTTCCCAAACAGACCATCATGGTCCACATTCGGCACCTACAGGTCACAATCGATAAACCACAACAGGTTATTAACGCTGCACTGATATTTATTGTAGGGTAATGCATCCCTCAGGTTTATTACTCCACCCAATGCAAAATGATTAAAGCACAGGGAATGAACTTGGAAGGAACAGAAAAAAGAGAGAGACTAGAAAAGAGATTGGGGAGCTGGAATATTGTGTATGAGCAACAATGAGGAAGATGAAGTGCGGAATCTTGACATACATGCTTCTGTTTGAGAGGCTGGATGATCTCCTTCACGCACATCTGCAGGTCCTTGATGTAGTCCTTCTCTGTCTGCAGGAGCTCCTCAATGACCTTCGACCTCTTCTCCAGCATCCTTTGCTCAGGGTCTTCGGTGGTGGTGGCCGCTGAGACTGGAGCGGAGTCCAGGGACTTGGGCTGGGCGGACAACAGAGTCATCTCTGAGAGAAAGAGAGAGAGGGCGAAAAAGAGAGAGAATATACACGTCATTGACCTTGCATAACGTTAAAAAGAGCTCCTAAGCCTATGCAAGCCTTTCAGTACCGAACGGTCAGTTCCAACACAATAGCCCAACGCCAACTCACTGCCACCGCAGACAAAGACATGGGACGCGAGCAGTTACCATAAGAAAGAAAAGCACAAAAATGACTCAGAGCATGTCAGACTGCCTTTGATCTTTATTTCTGGATGTGAGTGTCTTCTGGCTGGCCGTGCAGGCCCGGGGTGGTGGGGAAATTGAGGGTCTGGAGGGGGTGTGGGGGGGGGTTCACGCACTGCTGGAGTTCCACAAAGGGGCCCTGGACTTTGCCTTTTGTCCGTGCCACAATGGACTATCACAGCAGCCAGGGCAACATGGCCGCACTCAAAGCAAAGCGAGGTGGAAAAATGGGGGTCTGGGGGCATTGCGGAGGGGCCCAGGGAGGACCCTCACACCCACACACACACACACACACACACACACACACACACACACACACACACACACACATCCCTAAATAGTAGTCATTTTATAATGCCAATAGAAGACACCATATAATGCCAATAGCAAAAAAATTATATGTGTGAAACATAAGAATAAGAATGTGGGTATAAATATATGGCAGAATCAAACTGCAATCTATGCCAGGCCCGACATGCATCAGTTCAAGCAAGCAGCCTACTGCTGTGAAGCTGCCAGCTGCCTGCGGTCAGTGTGAACAACTGCGTCCTGAGAGGACGCTAAAACAGGTCGCTGCCTCTAAAGCTGCCCGCTGTTCTGCCCAATGGAAGCTGACCGCACGTTTTTCACACATGAGGAAGAATTAAAAAAGGCAACGCTACTGCCGTGGGATTGAAGAATTGAGATGATGTGCCACTGCTGTGCTGTGGAGAGCTGTTTCAGAGAGGGTGGTGTCTGTGCTGATACACCTTACAGCCTAGTCACCGTAAATCCAACAACACAGGAGAAAATGGTTTTCATTTGAAAAGTATTACTATTTTAAAACTATATTTAAAAATGACTAAGACTATTCCAAAAAGCAGTTTGATAAGACCTCCATTTTAGAATATCAGAAACAAGTGGCTGGGGTTTTAAGAAGTTGTTCAGTTTTAAGAGCCCAGTCATCAATCTTCAGAGTGTTGACTGTATTGTTAAAGCAGCAGATAAGGTCACCATGGGGAAACGTCGGGCTCAGCCTGTGACCACCTCTGTGTTAACCCATGGCTGCTAGTAGAAGCATCCATAAAATTACTTCCTACAACATTATACAACTCCATAGTTTTGCTTTGTTTCCTCTCATCTCACGACTGAATTGTCCCTACTGGACGTATGGACAGCGATTATTTGAACCTTACTGCTACCTCTGCAGGTCTATACTTACTCTTACATTTGTCACAAGGTTTTCCCTGGGGATATCCCTTTACAAGTGACCTCATACCTCTACAAATCTTGAATGTTGCTGATTCATTAAAAGAGCAATCCTGGATTAGCAAATGCACCAAATGGCACAGAGTTACGAAAGAGATGATTCCTTAGCTCTGTACCTACGCAACAGGTGGGGGCTAGAAAGGTTATGTGTTTGCGTATACTATCTTAAAATATCCTGGATTTATGAGATTTCCCCAATTATTTTGAAATATGGTGAGTGTTTAAATCCCGCACTCAGCTACAGTATGGCTTGTAGTATGGAATTAATGTGTCTGCATATGGCTTCTTGTATGGACCTAATGCATCTGTGTATGACTTCTAGTATGGACTTTAAGTGTTTGCATATGGCCTCCAGTATGGACTTTATGTGTTTGCATATGTCTTCAAAGGAGCCGCTCCAAAAGCCTCCATGTTTTTCTCCTCATACAGCCTAATCTTTTTGTTTTCTCTTTCATGGTCTTTGGTTGTTTGTCTGTCTCCATTTCTCTCTCTCACTCTTTCTCTCTCTGTCTGTCTCTTTCTCCCTCTCCCTCTCTTTCTCCCTCTCCCTCTTTCTCTCTCTCTCCCTCTCTCTCGCTCTCTTTCTCTCTCTCTGTCTGTCTTGTAGGGGGTTCTGTCTGATCCCTCCACCACCTGCCCCCCAGTCCTCCTCCATATGAGGCTTATCCATCTGTGGATGGCTCCTCTGATCCTTTAATGTCTTCCGAACTCTTTTCTTTTTGAATGAAAACACATTTCAGATATAGTTCAAAATACTTCTTTCAGAATACTTCACAAACACAGACAGAAAAAGACATGCATTCTGGGAAATAAGAGAGTATGTTCAGTATCATCGGTGTGCCGTGACTTCATGAGTGTTGCCCCTACTCTGTGTGCCCACTCCCAGTCCATCACCCACCCTCCAAGTGCCATGTGTTACCCCACTTCAGGGCAACAGGACCCAGTACCACCATGCCACACACTATATATATATATATACACACACAAACACACACACACACACACACACACACACACACTTCATTTGATTCCACATTACAAGTCAATCTTTATCAGTGATCAGATTTTTATGTAAAAATCGCTGAAATTTATGCAGCTCAACAGTCCATTATGGGTTTGACAGTTCAAGGGTAGAGGAAACATCTCTTCCAAATTAACATGCTTCCTATAATTGCTGATATTGAGCAGTACGTTGCCTTTGTTTAATGTTGCCACCCAATGTAAAGTCCACATACCGCTAGCCTATGAACATGACCAAAGCTGCCAAAAACTAGAACAATCAACTGAAATTCGTCTTTATGAACAGTATGATTAATCCAAAACAGATCGAAGGCACATCAAATTTCAAACATTTAAACTTTTTTGTCATTCTGAGAAATACAAACGCTCAATCACACACACACACACACACACACACACACACACACACACACACACACACACACACCTGTTCTGACTCACGTCCAGTCAGTGGGGATGATGGCTCTCATTGTTTGGGTCTGAGCTACGTGGTTAACATTCAAATGTAAAGATTCTGTCACGAGGGCTCACACCGCAGACGTGTATGCTGGGAGCCCGGCTGAGACCGGGGAGGAGTGTTTGTGGGGGCGAAGCAGGAGGAGCAGGTGATAAGACTCCAACTACCCCCTTACTTAGACACACACACACACACACACACACACACACACACACACACACACACACACAAACACAAAATCTCTTATAAAGCAATGACTCATTTACTGTCAGCTTTTACTCCCTCTAATCAGTCTTGGACTTAAGCCCTTTCCTTACAGACCATGAATAAGTGAAACAACTGCAACAATATGACATGGAGGATGTGGTTAGTGAGCAAACTAGCTGGCAGCCAACAGCATTGCCAGCAGCCAACAGACCAGATAGTGCTGGCAAAGAGTATCTAACTTGCCAACGTATGTATTTTTCAAAATTTTCCCAGGATTTCTACATATTTCCAAAACTACATAGTGAAAAGCCAGGGCAGAAACAAGGAACAACAGTTGTGTTTATCTCTATTATATTATCTAAATATTATAAAAAAACTAGCTACCTACAAAAACATATCTTTTTTTTAAACAAATGGTAAAGCCCTGCATGACACTTTAACCAAACACTCTCCTGGTCCTGCCAAATGGCATTCAGCGTGAATCTCCTACGTGTGAATGTGCCCTCAGTGCCATATGCTGTGTGTTTGTGAATGGGGGGGGGGGGGGGGGGGGGTGCCCTACATGTGCCAGTGTACCCTGCTAGTATGTGTGCCATGGCCTGGTGAAGGGCCTTATGGGTAATCAGCTGCCGGACCACACAGAGGCCTTCCACTCGGGGTGCAGTGGAAGAAATTGGTCATGGCACAGTGTTTGGTCTCTCGCTGTAGAGAGAGGGACCCCCCCTTCAGTCCAACCCTCAGCCCACAGATCCTAAAGTGGCTCACATAGGACGTTAAAGGGAGGGGATGCAGGCCCGGGAAAGAGTGGGGTGTTGGTGGGAGTGGGGTGGTGAACAATACCAGCAGGAGCAAATGTGTTGTTTGCATACATAGCTGTCCCTAGTGAATGTACAGCACTGAAAATGTTTGCTGATGGATACTTCATGTCTATAAAAAAGGCCAGAAAAAACATCTGTCGATACTATTGCAATTTACTCAAACTACTTACTATGTTTTTAGAAGCCAGATACATATTGTGAAAATAACTTTGATTTCACAACAAGTTAAGGTGGCTTCATGTAGAGGGTAAGACTAAGAGGGACACACTAGTTGTATGAAAGTCTGAAAGTGATGACAGCAACCATACACTTCAAATCAACTTGCTTAGAGCATAACCAAAACCAAAATTGGAGATGACCACACTCAAAAAACAGCCGATAACCTTACAGTAATCCTCCACAAGCACACATTCACATTTTAAGGTCCAAGTAAAAAAAGGTTCAAAGACAGCCATTTCAACATTTCCATAAATATGTCAATAAATTAACATACCATTCCTGAGAAAGCTATCAACTTTACACTGATAGACTTGCATGTTGTAAACCATGTTTGCTTCTATAAATGTATTCCTTAGGCTCTCTTGCTCTGTTTTAACAGGCATGGCAGCAAGCCAGCATCTAAATCATGTCATATGTATGGGGACACAAAGATACAAAGGAGAACAGGGCTCACTGGAGACCATGGCAAAGGCACGATTTTCACGCTCCACAAATCACTTCGGCTTCCTTTTCAAAAGAGCCGTGGCTAATCAAACCAAACATGACGCGTCGCCCACAAAAGCAACCTGGGCAAACAGGAAATTAATGAGATCGGCCCAACAGAGATGCATACTATTGCAGACACCATTATACTCTGAGAGCCCAATTTACATCAGTGAGATGTGCGGCGAAATCGAGGAGTCGCAACTGAAAGGCACTCGAAGGAGCAGCACGATCATAAGAAGTTGGGAGCATGGGTGTTTGTGATGCGTGTGTGTGTGTGTTCAAAAGCTCAACCACTGCACTTTCACCCACCTGTTAGCGCGTACACACAGACTTGTCCTCCCAGCTGCCATAGACACATCCGCACGCATCCAGTACACAACCTTAAGGAACTCGAAATGAATGCATTCCTCTCCTTCAAGGCGAAAAAAGGTTTTGTCTCACTGTATCCCTGCTACTCTTAAAATCCTTCAAGTTCAGGCTCCTTTCTCTCCACACATTTCCATCTGAATGCATGGGAACCACCACACCGATTACACACACACACGAGCATGCATGCATGCACACACACACACACACACACACACAGAGAGACACACATACTCACTCATACACTGAGGTACTCACAAAAGTCTGGAACCAGAATCCTGGGACTGGGTTCCATTCCACACAAGTTCCCCTATTGGCTGGCTTTTTTCAATCAGCTCTGACTGGGAACTAATTGGGTGATAATGACAATGAACACTAGGGACTTTCTAAAAGATTGTCTCTCATCTCAGGGTGCACGAGAGAAAGTGGAACGGGGCTCTGACACAGATACATATTCCATGCTTCTGTGAAAATCTGTGCCAGGTTTTTTCGATGTGCCAATCACTCATCAAAGCCCGCCCCACACAGCCTGAATTCCATTAAGATCTTAAGGTTCTTTCAACAGTGAGGCCCTCAAAAGCAGAAGCTCTCTTTGGGGTGTGTGTGTGTGTGTGTGTGTGTGTGTGTGTGTATGTCTCTCTATGTGTGTGCGAGACCCTCTGCTCTTCAGAGGAGAGACAGGTGCATGTGTCAAAGCATGGGGTTCTGGTTCTCATTTAGAGTGGTGTGGTATTTGAGTGCATCTGTTTGGCATCTGTTTAACAGTGCTGTAAAGTTGTGAGTCTGTCTCTCCCTATGTGTTTGTATGTGTGTGTGCATGTGTGTGTGTGTGTGTGTCAGGTCTTCACAGACGAGACAGGTGCATGTGTTAATGTATGGGCTCTGAATGCCAACGGCAGGGTGGAGTAGGCGTTTGTTTGACATCTGGTTAAGCAAAACAGTGCTGTGAAGTTCCTCTAGGCTGTAGTTAACCTAGTTTGGCTGAAAGAAAGAATACTTTAAAGAATACCTAATTGCATATTTAGTTCACCTGTAATTGGTGGGATAACTCCCTAATCAGGGTGATTTATGATCCTTTGGGACTGCTGAGTGCTACTGATGAAGGTCAAAAGAATTTGTCTGGAGGGTGAAGGTCATGAGCTAAGGACCAGTGTTTCTAAATCACCCACCTGAAGATATTTCTGACAACAGAGATATAGTGATATTAGAACATAATACAACTGCTGTAGTCCTTAAGTGTCAAAGAGTAAACTTTGCAGCAAAATAAACCTGAATATTTCTGAATATTCAGGTTTTTCTGTCTGTGTTTAATACGTGAGAGGTCTAGCATAAACGCAGCCTATAATACTCTAAAGGCTAAAGACTTTCTTCGTGAAATATTTGAGGAGTGTAAGACAAACTTTATATACATTAAGAATTACCGTAAGAGAAAATGTAAGACAATATAGGATCAAGTTTACAACTTAAATTAATTACTTTCAAAGGTAAGACAGAGAAATTAAAACCCTTAAATCTCTAAGGATTAAACCTGGGACTGTCAGAATATTTATGAAAACCCAATAGTACGGGAGGAGAAGGAGAGTCAGGTTTGGTTTCACGTGTGAAGCTAGGACGCCTGTGTTTACCGCCTCGCACTGCCTGCTGAGCTGGCTCCGTGGAAACGTTTGTGTATCGGCCCGTTGCGTCGACTGAGGTCACGCACAATCTGTGTGCGCTGCACAAAGTTCACCGGCAGAATGCCTAGTTTCCTTGGCAACGGCTCTGCTGGGCCTCTGATATCGTGCCAAAGCCTGTTGAGTGCGACAGACAGACTCTTAAGAGGCCCGGAGCAGCCAAAGCCAAAGAGTAATGCCAGTGACTGCACTTGGACCAAGTAAACCGTTAACCTCCGACGGCTTTGGGGCTTTGAGCGTGACTTGAAACTGCACGTAAACATTACAAGGGGAGGATGTATATTGAAGAATAAACCAACTTTTGCGGGGGGAATGTTGTTTAATATAAGGCCTTGTTTCAAAGTCTCTGCATTGGCTTATCTAGAGAGAGCCCAAACACAGTGGCTGTTCTTTGTTGTTTTTGAACGTGGATAGTTGGCCTAATTCCCACGATAACTTCAACCCCCCCTATGCTCACCATCTGAACGTGTTCCTGCTGGTCAATTAAAATTTAAGTGGCAAATCTCATCATCACGTCTGTCGTTCCCGTACCATTTCAAAGGCCTGAGAAGGTCACATTCCAACTCTCCTTCTGACCCCAGAGTCAACCTCATTGTCCAAAGCTGCTCCATCATAGGCTGGATAGCCGGGGGACACACACACCCAATGGAGGTGCACACAAGGTGCATTCCACCAAGCAGACTAAGCCCATTCGATGTGTTCACTTCAAAAATACACTCCACGTACCTTCTGCCGTCTCCACAACCCCCAACTACTGCACAAGCTGAGCAGAAAAGTGCACCCTGTCAGTTGAGGATGGTTTCAACAGGGGAACTTGGAGAACGGAGGGTGCTGATTTACTCGCCCACATCTCTCAGCAGCAGAAATTACAATGCAGCGGGGCAGAGATGGTCTGGAACACTGAGACGAGACCAAGGGCGTTACAGAAATCTGTTTTCGAAACTTCTGAAGATGGTGCTGATTCTTAAGTCTCACTCGAAACTTTGCAACATCAGTGAGGAGAGAGCCGCAATGCCACCTGAAACACCCTTCAGGTATTTTTAGACACATCATGACCGTCTCTTTTGTCTCTGCTGTCCCTGTTGACATACCAATCCGGACTGCTGGCAGTATGCGGGGCAACTGGTTCAGTTGGTCTGGCCGGTAGAGGCACCTGCACAGGATGCAAGATGCTCACCGGTGACTAAAGGAGGACTGTCATAAAAACTCGGATAGCCACGGCTGTAACCCTCTCACCCCCGAGGAATCCAGATGGGCTGGTCTTCCCTTTTTCACAAGACGTTTTTCTGTGTTGAGACACAAGGAAAACCCCACCTCTCAGAGAATCAGAGAGCCATCCGGAGAGTACAGCATAGGTACAGTGATAGTGATGCAAGATCGTGCTTTTATAATTGTATGCAGTCCAAACGAGCAATATTTGCATGGAATATCTCAACAGAGACAGCATTGTCCGGAAAGCCTGTATTTGCAACTCTTCACAATTCATTACTGTAATTTTGTGGGGCATAAAAGACACCTCTGAATCTTTAATTCACTTCCCAGGGAATTAATGCCATGTATGACCTCACGCATTAAGGATGTAGACTCTGTGTACAGTGTGCTGTGTCTTTGTTTTGTAGTGAGTTTTGAGGCGTATCTCCTACTGACGAATAATGTACAATTAGCATGTCAGAGGAGGGGGTCAGGCTGTAATTACATGCAGTCCAACGTCCACCACCGGCCACCCGCACCACCCACACACACACAGCCTTTACCCCACCCAGGCCCCCCACAAACCCACAGCCTTTACACCACCCAAGCCCCCCCACACACACATACACACACAGCCTTTACCCCACCCAGGCCCCCCACAAACCCACAGCCTTTACACCACCCAAGCCCCCCCACACACACATACACACACAGCCTTTACCCCCCCCCCCCCCCCCCCCACCCCCACCCCAACTAGGACCTCTCCGTCCAGCACCTCCCCCTTCCCCACACCAGAACAAAGGGCCCCTGAAGTGAGGAACGCTACAGTGATATATGCTCCTCTCTGGCCCCAGCCAAGGCCTTTCACTGCCCTGCTACTGGGAGTGTGGAGATTAAAAGAGGCAGCCTATCATCCAGATTCATCTGTTCCAGCCTGGTCGTATTTTAAGTCAAGAAGACAGGTCCCAATAGATTTATGAGAGCTTTTGGTAACAGTTTAAAGCATGGGGGGTTTAGTTTTCTCTTATCCAGTTACACCAACGTGTTGTGAGCCAAATATATGCTCCTGATCTATGTATGTTTGAATCAGCCACGAATAAAACCCTTCGCTAACAGGCAAGACATTCATGAGGAGGCAACAGTGCAAGCCATTAAATAATTACAAGAAAACCATCCTATTACCATTTCCATTAGTGCAGGCTTAACCTTTTTCCTGCTTTAAAGGGGAGTGGGTGATCACAAAAGCAACTGGGTGCACACACTAACAGACCAGTTAGCGCATAGCTCAGCATTTCCTCAGGTCATACACCTCGAACTCAGTGCATGAAGCATGAGTATACTTCTGGGAGAGCAACACACTGGGTTCTGATGTGTTTACATGGGATCAAACTGGGTAGCCAGCTTAAATGTGAGTGTGTGCGTATGGTGGCAAATGGTGCCGTGGGTACCATGCCAATTTGTGTTTGTGTGTGTGTGTGTGTGTGCGTGTGTGTGTGTGATTGGCTCTGACCTACATTGGCTGGCTAATTCCCTGCTCGGCTCGTGACTTGAGCCTTTTGTCTAGCAAGCTGGCCCCTGACTTAACGTTGCCTGAAGACTGCCGGAACGCTGCCTTAAGGTTGCCGACCTAATCCCCTCCCCAGCCCACCGGCGCTGGCAGCTGCACCGGGATTACCAGACCAGCAACAGGCGACTCAACAGGCTAACACACACACACACACACACACACACACGCACGTAGCACTCACATACACACACACACAAACATAGGGTGTGAGGGGGGTGATTATCTTGTCCACCTGGTTGAGCATTATGACCAACTTTGCACGACTGTCCCCTTTAGCTGGCTAACATGCTACTTGTTTTTTATTCCTCTTTATCGCAGCTGACAATGTGCTGTATCACCTGTCTCTCAGTTTCCAACCTGTTTAGATCAGTGCTCCATTCAAACAAAGCTACAGGTACTGTTAGTAATCCAATTAAGTTCTCCTGAGCTGAATAGCTCGACCTATGGGAGACAGTCCCCTTCTGTAAAAAGCCTGAAATGCCTTAATGAGAGGAGTCTGCTCCTAGGTTCAGGTCAAAAGTTGATTGACAGCCAATAAACCAGCCTGCTGTGGTACCATGTGTATTTTTATATGCGTGGTCTGTGTGTGCACGCGTGTGTGTGTGAGGATGTGTGAACAGTTTCTTTTCAGAACTTCACTTTCATGCATTATGCGCCTGTGTGTGTAGGGATATGAGTGTGAGCAAATCCACATTAATGTGTCTGTGAGTGGAAATGTTTGAATGTGATTGTGTGCGTGGAGGCATGACTGCGTATGGGTGTGTGTGTGTGTGTGTGTGTGTGTGTGTGTGTGTGTGTGTGTGTGTGGTGGAAGTTGCTTATCTCTAAAAGATGACCTCACACCTCGTGCCAGATTGACTCTGAGTCAGGCTGACCTCCTGCCATAACCCCCCCCCCCCCTCCCCCCAATCTACAAGGAGAAACTCACACACATACACACACACATACAGATGCCAACACACATACATGCACACACACCAACACATACACCTACACACACACATACCAACACACACACACATCACAACACACACATACCAACACACACATACATACCAACATACACAGGCAAAAACAAACACAGACAGCTCACTCACTTACTCACTCACACACACACACACACACATTGTGATATCAGACCCAGAGACAGAGTAAAGGGGTTGGTACCAGGCACGTCCCAGGCGAGGGGCTTTGCCTCAATTTGTCTTCCTCTCCTCTCCTCTCCTGTTCCTCATCCCCTCCTCCATTCCCCTCCCCAACCCTCCTTCCTTCCTTCTCTATCCCGTCGTGCTGACACCAGGCAGAGGGATTACCCTCCAGCCACCTGCTCTATATCTCAGACACAATGCTGCGAGGAGAAGACCCGACTCCCCACGGGACACCTACAGCCGAGTCCACTCAGGCCACTTCAACAACAACCATAAACAAACCTCCGAAGCTCCTGAGAAGAGACGTTCCTCACCCCCCCCCCCCAACTCTGCCTCAAACTAGTGACTAGTGCACAGTCTCTTGGGACAGAGGGAGCTAGTTTATTTTGCCCTTGCACAAAGACAAAAGGACTCGGTATCGTTATTATGATAATACCAGGCACTCATTTAGCAGTGGGCCCGGTGCCAGGGTCTGGTCAAAGAGCTCTATGTTTGTGGACTGCTAGGGAATGTGGACAGACTGGGTTTCTTTTTGTCTCATCCGGCCATAAAAAGAACACTGATAAGTCATGAATAATAGGGCTAAAAGTTTGTCTGGGGTTTCTTAAGTGGTTAAATGAATGCTTTAAAAAAAGTATTGTCCACTGGTGCTATACTGGTGGTTGTTTTTTGGGAAATGAACTAGAACATAGTCAACAAATCTGTATGGAAACAAAGTGCTGTTGTTTTTGCTAATATATACCTGTTCAGACAGAATGCTGTCAAGATGATAAAGCAATCAAACATGACAGCGATGAGAAAGAGGGACTTACAGTGTGGGTGAAACAAAACAGAGAAAGGGAGACAGAGAGAAAAAGAAAGAGAGAGAGACAGATCAAATAAGCACGAGCACAACTCGATAAACTGGTCTCCCCACCCCTCTCGGCTTGCCTTCAAGTTCACCTTACTGAGAGAATGGACAACACTCCCACAACCTAGGTGTCAGCAAAAAGCCTAGACATGCATGCCACTACACTGTGTGTAAGACAGTCTGAGAGAGAGAGGGAGAGACAGCACCTTAAGCACTTTCAACACACTTCCTGCATTGATTACTCACACTGAAGGTCAGTGGCAGACCAATGAAAGAGTTAGAGCCTGAAAGGAGAGGCAAGAACAGGGCCAATAATGATACGTCAGTGGTCTTGCTATTACCTATCGTCTAGATATCCAACCCAGCCCCCTCTTTTGCAGCCTTTGGTGGCTGCCTAAATCTGCCATGATACTTTTTGTGCAAGGCCAGGGCTGCTGGCATTCCAGTGTTTTGGTTTTACCTGTTTTCTGTTTCCGGTTGACGGCAAACTCAGACTTCCGGAGAGCGCTGGGGGCGGTCTTCCTGTAGAAGCTGTTCCTGTCCAGCGATCCAGTGTAGCAGGGCTTCCGAGTCCGGCAGCGCCTCCCGGAGCCTTTGTCGGACCGGCCCGAGTCAGGACGGGACGGATCCCAGCAGACGGCTTCCTGGCTGTCACTACGTTCCCGGGTCAGGGTGACTTGCTCGTCGAAGGACCGTCTCTCCCGAACCGGTTGTTTGTGGTACTCCTGCTCCATCCACTCCTTGTTGGTCCTCTCCCTGTCATGGTCGTCAACGTAATCCTCATGTGTGCCCTCAGGTGTTACAGATGCTTTAAGATTCTCATACATTTCTGCTGAAGATCTGTTCTCTCGAGAGTCATAGTGGTCTTGGTCCTGGTAATCGTGGTGGTCTTTTTTCTTACCTTTACCAACGTCCCCTTCCCGATAGTCATAGTGGTCCTTGTCCCTATGCTCGTAGCGATCAGCCTCTCTGCGTTGATATCTATCTTTTTCTTTATAGTATTCCTTCTCTCTATGGTCATATCGGTCCCTCTCTTTCAGATCATGCTGGTCCCTGTCCCTTTCACCGTAGTAATCTTTTGGCTGGCGGTCGTACTGCTCTTTCTCTCGATGCTCATTACGATCATCATCTCTGCGATCATAGTCATGCCTGTTCCTTTTTCTGGAGTTACTGTGCTCCTGGTACCTGGAGTCAGCCTGTCGTGGGCTGTACCTGTCCCTGTGGTCATACTGTTTATCTTCTTTACGGTCATAGCGGTCACCCTGTCGTGGGCTGTACCTGTCCCTATGGTCAGACTGTTTATCTTCCTTATGGTCATAGCGGTCAGCCTGTCTGGGGCTATACCTGTCCCTATGGTCAGACTGCTTATCTTCCTTATGGTCATAGCGGTCACCCTCTCGTGGGCTATACCTGTCCCTGTGGTCAAACTGATCGTAATAGCTCCGACTCCGACTCTTATAATGGTCCGCCTCCCGCCTGTTGTCTATGTTTTGGTCATAATAATCCAGTTTTTCACTGCCATAACGTTCTTCACTCCTACTGCTGATGTATCGGTCTCTGTAACAGTCATCCTCATTTCTGTAGTCGTACCGTTCACCGTCACTGTACTCATAGCTCTCCTGGCGCCTTAAGTCCTTGTGGTCGTAGTAGGCTGGGTCGGCCCTGCCCTCGTAGAAGCAGTGGCCGGCCGGCCACTCCTGAGGTTTCCTAGGCTGGTGGTACACAGCCTCTGGGCTCTGGTAGACGTACTGCTCCCGTTGCTGCTGCTGTGGTGGTGGCGGCGGCGACAGGGCCTCCCTCTGCGGAACCCTGTCCCAGTCCTCGTACTCCCAGCTGGGCTGTCGATGGCCGCCGCCCGGCCTCAGGAAGGTCTGGTACTCCCAGTGCCCGGGGGAAGGTCTGAAGTCCTGTGGCCCGGTGAACTGCGGAGGCTGTGCTGCCTGCAGAGTCACAGGCATGGGCACACAGCGCTCTCTCTCCCAGCTCTCACTCACCAGCTCCTCCACACTCTTGCCCCGCCTGGGGGGAGCCCTGCTGTAATCCCAGGGCGCGGTGCCAAATGGGCCCGGATGGCCCAGAACCACCTGGCCCTTCATGCTGTCACTCTCTGTTGACACTTGCTGCCTGTGCACGTAAGTCGCTCTCGTTGACGTTAGCTTCCCGTGTGCTTACATTCCAAGGCGCCACAGTTCCAGTGTGGACTGCACCTGTTAGACATGCTCTTGCTGTTTCCACACTTCTCTTTCTTTTAGTCTTTCTCACTCACTCACTCACTCTCTTTAACTCTGTCAAACTCACATACTCCGCGACTGCTGCCTGGACAGAACTGCCCTGCAATGACGCTCTGAACAGTGAGAAACTCAATCCTTCTCCTCCCTCAACCAACCTCGGCCAATAAGAGAAGAGAGGGTGGAGGGTGAGAAGGAGGGGTGAAGGGGAGGAGGGAGTGAGAGGGAGAAGGAGGGAGAGGGAGGGGGAGAGGGAGGGAGGGAGGCTCTCAGGGTTAACTATTGAGTGAAGGAGTCACATGAGTGGTGGATTACAGCGTGCTGCTCCTGGGCCAACGATTGGTTGGATTGTGCAGGAAAACACAGGATGGCCCTGGCAGATGCCCCCTCTGACACACACAGCACACACACACAGACAGCACACACACACGCATAGTCACACACACACTAGCTTTCCAGTGGAGGAAGCAGTCTTATCGTCACCACCGCCAACAACCCCCCTTCCTTTTTTTCTTTCAAAACTTCTCAGATGTGTTTTTAAAGTCTTGGCACGATGCCACGGACAAAACAGCTTCCACCACCCCACCCCACCCCACCCCACCCCACTGGGGCTTTTGTTTTTCCTGCAATTTTTTCACAGCAGTTTCCAGTTTCACTTATTTCTTAAGTGACCATTAGCATCTACCTGCACTGAGCTTTCAGATGCTAATGCATCAGGTAGTGCAAAACACCGTCTCAGTAACTGTGCAATCATGAGTTGCAAGGTCTCCAGCTATTCCACGGAGCTCATTAGAAAAACATGTCCACTAGAACGTGTTTACTGTGTTGTCAGGAGCACATGGAACCTTGTTTGTCCCACTTCTTCCACAGCCGCGATGTCAATGAATGACAAAGAGAAGAGATTCCCATGATTTGATTTAAAGGGCTGAGAAAAAAAAACCTTTCATGTTTGCTCAGAGGGACGACCTGGGAAAGGGTTGGACAGAGGACGATTATTCCAGAGCGTATGGCCCAGCGGCGAACGTGAGGCACAATGAGCTATTGTTGCTGGCTGTCCCTGGGTTCAGAGGCAGAGGGATCTTTTCTCTGTGAGAAAAACCCAGACCTATTCAGGCATGGGGAGTATAGTATACCAGCCCCCCTTCTCTCTCTCTCTCTCTCTCTCTCTCTCTCTCTTTCTCCCTGCGCAATCAAAAGACCCAATTATGAGAGGGAAGCATATTTAAAGTCCTTCCATCATGGCGGCACACACACACACAAACACACTCTCTCGCCTAACACAAACACACACCCGACACCACACACATGGTCAGAAGCAACACAGAAACTTGTGGGCAGAAATTGAGGGTTTCAGCTGAAGCTGATCCTTTAGTTGCATGACAACAAATTTGTCGTCAATGGTCCAGTGGAAATCCAAGAGCCTTAACATTCGGATCAACGCTTTCCTTTCAGCTTGTTCCTCAAGTTCAAGTGTTTTCTTCTTTTTTTTTTTTTACGGAGCTTTGCGTTAATCTTCAATGTTAAAAAAATCTCGCGTTACCTCACACAGACCTAACCGAAACTGTGTGTTCATATTCTTCCTCCACAGGGGCATCAGGTGCGACATTCCTGTTGCGCAAAAAAAGCTCCCGTGTCCTCTGCCATGTAGTTTAACTTCTCACTCTTCCTGACTTACGACAAACATCCTCCTCAGCTTTCCTGAAAGTGGTAAGCTTTGTTTACTTCAGAAAGTGACAGCGATGGGTCACAAATATGCAGTCTTGGTCAACCTTACCTGGCAGTGCAGTGGTGTTACATGCAGGGTAATTGGGGGGGGGGCAGGGGTGGGAATCACACAAGTGAAGCTCTGAGGGGAATATGATACCTCACATTGTGGTTTGTGGATGTCTCTGTGTCCTGGGACGGGGAGGTCTAGTTTTGCCCTTTTATAAAAGACTGGAGGGTGTGTGTATGTGTGTGTATGAGAGAGAGAGAGAGAGAGAGAGAGAGAGAGAGAGAGAGAGAGAGAGAGAGAGAGAGAGAGAGAGAGAGAGAGAGGGAATGTCTCGGTAGGTGTGTGCATGGTGTGTGAGAGAGAGCTCCCAGTTCCTTTTAACAAACTCTGACATCCACACATCAAAACCTGTTAAAGAGATAATGACTTGCAGATACTCCCTTCTTGCCATTTCAACTTGATTGCCCAAAGGACACAACACAAGAACCAAAACCAACATGCTACTGAAGCGATTTATTCTAACAAACTCAGCCTCCGCCCCAATAACAAGACTCCCTTCCCCGCCCATTCACAGGCAGCTGGTTAGACGCCCAACCTGAATGGGGTCCTCACCGCAAGGCCCCAGAGCCTGTGGGAGACTGAAAATGAACTATTAATGAACGCTTTAATCGCCTCAGAGCTCCACTGAGTCTCCATTTACGCCCCATAAGGGGGCAGCGGGAGGGATGAACGGGAGGCGAGGCGCAGGGGCCAGTCACGGACACGGTGGCGGGCCCTCTCCCTCCCTCCCTTGTTCCCTCGTTCCCCCACTCTCTGCTGGAGAAGCCCCCCAGTGCAGAGCCCTCTCTGTGGGAAGCATTCTCCCAGAAGAGGAGAGGGGAGGAGAGGACGGGTGTCATCTCAGCAGCAGGAACTTGAGAGCTCCCCGAAAGATAGAGCGCAGGACAAAAGGAACCGGTTGAGGAATGAGCTTGGAGAGGCCCTCTTTCTGCTCTCCACTCTGCTTTATGCAATTGCTTGCTCTCTCTCTTTATCTCGCTTTTCTTTATCCCTTTCTCTCTCACTCTCTTTATGTCCCTATCTCTCTTCAATTCTACAGCTTTATCCCCATCTCAGTTTATCTCTCTCAGACTGTTTTTTGTTCTTCAAGTTATGTTGTGGAGTCTTATATCCAGAGTTTTTTTATGTAGTTAAAGATAAAAGTTATGTACTATTGTACTTTTGTATTTCTGTTCATTTTCAAGCCATTCTACCTCATACCTTCTTTCTCTCTTGTCCTGATGTCTCCCCCTTCTGTTCAACCCTTACCCAATATACTCCATAGTTTAGCTCCTCCTTTAGAAAAAGAAAACCAACCCAATAACACCCTCCTCACTTCATCCTCTGACCGGCCTTCAGGACTTTGCTCTCTCCCCTTCAAGTCAAGCCGCTGCTCAAAGTTACAGCTAGCGGCTCCATGACTTTCCACTTTCCGTGAAACAACAACAACCCACTATTGTTCTCCACCCACCCTGGTGCATCGTAACACACCCTGTCAGGATGTGGAGAGCAAAACACACACTTTTGAACAGTGTGTAAGGAGAAACCAGTGGGGGGAAGACCTGTAACTTAGACTGGGGCCAGAGCTGCTTTTCCTGGCCCCTCGCTGTGTTCTCTATTGTGTTGGCCTGTGTGGAGACGCAATGTCTAATTACATGGATCTCCACATAATGACACCAAAGAGATAGTGAAACTGGTGATTAGTCCGCGATCCAAAAGCGATAAGTATGGTTGGAAAGTGGAATGGATGGAATGTTATATTTAACTGGGCTGGTTTATTGTGGATCTGTGTAGAAGGAGGGCCTCTGAATCTAAATGTAATATCTGATCTTTGGTCTTTGAGATAAAGGTTCCTGCTCACAGTCACAGTCACACATGTGTTTCCTTAATGTAGGGGTGTGTCTCGTACACAGGTTCATTCCCAACATCAGCAATCCCATTCTTGGGAAGTAAGTAATATAACATAAGAGTTTTATAACATCACCAGAGATATTTTACAGGGTCCCAAGACCGTACACTCCGTGTGTCTACGAAGATCGAAAATAAAAAGCCTGTCAAACTCTGTGTTAAATAGTCATAACAGTGGACACGCCTGTGCACCAAAGAAAAAAACAACCCTTTAAAGCAGCAAGTAGGCACAGCCCTGGGCTGACCTGTCCACAGCTGCGTTTGTACACACTGATAAAAGAGGCAGCCATGGCCCAAGCAAAACAAATACTGGAGCCTTTTCAGTGCCCCTGATAAAATTCCTCTCTGCTCCCCTAGTGATGCCAAACATAAGTCACGTCGCTCACATAAGACGCAGGTCAGTCAAGGAGTGTACACAGCTTTTGTACACAGTCATTGTGTGTGTGAATGTGTGTGTTTGTGTGGGCGTATGTGTGTGTTTTTCTGTATTTATGTGTGTGCTTGTGGGTATATGTGTGTTTTTCTGTATGTATGTGTGTGCATCTGTGTGTGTGTGTGTGTGTGCATGTGTGGGTATATGTGTCTGTTTTTCTGTCTTGGTGTTTGCGTTGCGTGTGGCTATATGTGTGTGCTTTTCTGTATTTATGTGTGTGCATCTGTGAGTTTTGTTTGTGTGTGTGTGTGTGTGTGTTCCTCCCACTCCCTAGTAACATGATTGCTTGTCAAAGCCTGCAAGGCCTCCAGCTTTGGCTGCAAGCTGCGAAACATGTGAAAGCATGTGAGACTAAGATCCTCAAACACGATTTTCATAGCGCGGACCCTCTATACAAAAGGGAGATATATATACCTAACCACTCACACATAATAGCCGTTTAGCCTAGCAGAAACTAATTTATGTTGTAGAACATCTAATCAATTATAACATAAACATATACAAACCTACAAACAAACAAACACACACACACACACACACACACACACACACACACACACGCACACACGCACATACACACACACACACACACACGCGCGCGCACACACACACACACACAGCACCTTGACATGGATTTAAGACACGCACAATAGTCCCCTAATTTCTGTCACAAAAACATACCATTGGACTGCAAACCCTGAACTCAAGAACCCTCCCGCATGGGCCCAGCTTAGCCAACACACCACAACAGATCATTCTGACCCACCTTTCCCTCCCCCTCCTGATCCTACCTGGCCTGCGTTGGGGGGCGCGTGTCCCCAGGACGTGGCTGAAGAGGGCGGTTAGCCGCACCATGGGCTTCAGCAGCGAGCTCCAGAGACGAGCCCGCATCCCAGAGCCCCCTGGCAGGGACATCCTCCTCACCGCGTCTCACCCAAACCAAACTAAACCACTACTGACTTCCACCAGAACATGCCCCCGAAGAGCAGGAGAAGGGACAGATGAGAAGAACACAGGAGAGAAGGAAAGAGAGAGAGAGAGAGATAGAGAGAGAAAGAGAGAGGCCTCCCTCTCACCCTAGGCCTGGAATGCACCTCATGTGTATGTGAGAAAGGCCGTGCTGGCTGGGGTCGGCATTCCACACCCCCATGTCGTGCGATGGCTAAAAGCAATTAAGAGTCCATTAGCTTGTGATAATAAGCCCCGTTCGTGGCCACCATCTAAAACGTTTGGGGAACTCCGAAACTTTAAGGGAAAGCGAAACATTAACCTTGCTTACTCTTCTGTCACCACAGAGCACATCTTTATCTGTGTCAAAATATAAACAGCCACACGAAATTCATCTGATTTAATAAATCAGCTTATGGTGAAATGAGCTGTTGAGCTGCACACAACAAAGTTAAGATTTTAGTGAAACAAAATTAAGCAGCACTGAAGCTGGGAGGTCAGAGAGAGATCTCGAGGACTGATGCAGTGCACTGACATGTATGTATTTAAACGATGGTCATGAGTGCTGGTCTGAGCCCAAGTCAGACTCTCTTGCTCACCGGGCTCTTGTGAGCACTCACCTCTGGGTTGGCACGGTTACAGTCCCAGACCTGTGACTCAGCGGTGACTCCGCCAACACTGAGCAGCGGAGGTCCTTTCAGACTTCTTCTCACCACTACGGGGATTAATCTTTCCTTTAATATGAGGCTTCACTTGGGGGAAACCCATAACTCCCATCTCCTTACCTGGAGGCTAGGTGAGAGGTCATCTTCTAATTAGGTGTGGAGATGACACTCCTCTAGCATCTAAAAGTAGGACACTAAAGACTGGACTGAATTTCCCTACCGTGATTAATAAAGGTTCATCTTATCTTATCTTATCTTAGGACACTAAAACCGTACCTTAAGTAAGTCCCAGTAACTCAGCAGGCCCTGATGTTCAAGGACCACCAACAACACATGTAAACCAACTCATGAAAGAAGTCCGAAACAAAATCAGCTGCCCATATAATGAAGCTGAGTTATAATAAACACCCTAACTCCCGGACAACCTCCACACAGAGAAGATGGATCTCCGTTCAGTGATGTGTCCACACATACAGTACATATTTCCCTACAGGTCAAAGAACGTGGTGCCGACATTCCTGGAAAGGCCAGGGTGGAGTGACGGCCCCCCAGGACACACATAACATCACACGCCAGTGCTGGGATACAGGACATGAGACCAGGGAGACAGAGAGGACGTACAAGCAGGTACTACTTCCTTGTTTCATAAGGACGAATGGGATGAGTAAGAATAGTAATAATAATAAACTTTGCAGCTCAAAGTGTTTAACAGCAAATAAATTATGCGCACAAAGAAATTACATGCTTCCAGTAACTGAGAATTGATTTTAAGGTCCTTCTCCTTACATAAAAAGCCCTTAATGGAGTTTGTGTAGCAATTTAGGCTGCGCAACCATGTGAGTCAAGCGTAAATAAGCCCTGTTGACTCATATTCTTAATGTCACTGTAACAGGAAGTTAAAGGTGTGACAAGTGACACACCTTGTTAGGACAACACTCATTTGCTTCCTACAGTAGACAGTACTACTACAGCACCAAACTGAAACATGGTTTTGATGTAGTACAAACACTGAAGAAGTTTTCTTGAATATGTCATGGATGGTGAAATGAGGGCTGAAGAAAAAAAAAAACTGTCTCCTTCCGTGAGTGATCAACACAATCTTGCTCTTACTGAGCCTGCGGTGCAATTTCACACAGCGACGCATTTTAGACTACGACACATTCAAATGCGCCATGCCCCCAGGGATCCTGTCATGCAGTCACTCAGAGGAGGCCTGCTAGCCAAACTGACAGCAGCATGGAGATTGAGAGTGACTTAGACTGGGCTGTCATTTATGAGAGGGTGCACAACAGGACGAGGAGGAGGCTTTAAAAACACGCTCCTGAGCAGTACCCCTCACCTGATGCACCCTTCCCTACACTGCAATGGCAACAAGACACCCAGTGTTCGTGCACAATGCCTCAAACAACACTCCCAAAACAACTGCGTGACTAAATCACAAGAAATGTCTCTCTGTAAACAACTGAACATAAATCTTTCAAGAAACATTTCCTGTTAGGTAAGTGATACTAAGTCTTTCATTAAAGGTGCGCTTCTTGATTGTAATCTAATACACTCTACTACCCGAACTAAGCAATACACTAGTTTAGCCAATCAACCACGTCGGTTGGCTGTTGGGTTCAAATATCAGCAATCTTTCACTAGGATAGGAATAGCACCTTTAAAGCTCCTCTACTGTTTTCACACCCATCCCTGATGTATGTATGTGTGTGTGTGTGTGTGTGTGTGTGTGTGTGTGTGCTTACCTTGCAGCTGCAGCTGCTGCTGCTCGAGAGTGAGCGTCTCCACAGTGTAATTGCAGAACTCCAGGTTCTCCAGGGCCTGCATGCGTGCCGTCGCGTCCTCCTCCTCCTCCAGCATGGCGCTCAGCTCCTGGGCCGTGTGCGTGTACGCCTCGATGTCGTGCTCCACCTCCTGCAGCCTGAGCAGGAGCTGGTACTGCTCCTGCTCGCGCTCCCTCTCCTCGTGCTCCTGCTCCAGCCTGCGCACCATCTCCATGGCCTCCTCCTCCTCCTGCGCCTCCAGGTCGTCCACCAACAGCGCCTCCTCCAGGGGAACGTCGTCCCCGGGCTGGTGCTCTTCTTCCTCCGGGGTGAAGAAGAGGTTTGGAGGGGGAGCGGGAGGACGGGTCCCCGGGGCAGAAGGTGGGGGTCTGGGGGCAGGACGGGCCGGCCGCAAAGGGGGCGGAGCCAGACGGCCGTTGGAGATAGGAGGAGGGGCCGGTGGTCGCTGGAGTCGAGGCCGGGGGGGAGGCGGGCGGAGTGTCAAACGCCGCTCCAGGGAGGAGTAGGCTGAGCCGGAAGGGGACGAGGAGGAAGAGGAGGGGCCCTGCGGCAACAGGAGGCGGTCTAAAGGGGAATGGGATGAGCCTCTGAGAATGTCGTTCTCTGAACTGAAGTCCATGATGGAGAAGTGGCGCGCCACTTGAGAGGCCCAGGGGTCTCCTAAGTCCTCCTCGCCCCCAACTCCTCCTCCACTAGTTCCAGTGTGACCAGGCAGGATACTGTCAAACTCCAGCAGCTGCTGGGACAACTTGGTCTCCAGTTGACCCGTAGAAGAAGTCAGCAGGTCAAGTGTCCGTGAGCTGGGGAGGAGGCCATTGGAGCTACGACCCTGCGACTGGGGCTGATACTGGGGCTGGGCCTCAAACTGGGGTTGGGACCTGGACCACACGTTCCAGTGATCACCATGACTCCCTCTGTCGGCTTCGCTCGCGCTGGCGTGGCGGCCGAGCTTCTTGGGCTTTCCCCGCAGGTGTCCACTCGAGCTGAAGGCGAACGAGCCTCTGGAGAAAGGGCTCTTGCTGTGGTGCTTGGTTCCAGGGGCCGCGTGGTGGTGGTGGTGGTTGTGATGCCCCGTCAAGGAAGAGAGGGCTCGACCGGGTAGTCCACCCAGGCGGGAGGTCCTGGAGCCGGGCGCAGAGTGCATGCCTGGTGCGGCGGAGTGGTTGAGGCTGTTCTGCCGGTTTTGGCTCAGCGCTTGCTGGCTGGGCCTGGGTGGCAGCTGGGGTCTGGATGGCGTGGGACTTCCAGAGCTGGTCCTCTGAACCTCCCTGTGGCCCCCTCTGTTGGGCCCCAGTGCTGGGGGTGGGGGCCGCGTTCTGGCAGGTTTCTCCACTGCTTGCGTCTGGTGGGCAGTTGTAGTGGTCTGAGTCCTAGCTCTCTCCCTAGCAGAGGTGGTGGTGGAGGTGGAGGAGGTTGAGGAGGAGGAGGTGGTGGTGGTGTTGCAGGGAGAGTCCTCCATCCACTTGCCACTCTCCTCCTCCCGACGCTCAAAGTAGTCCAGGTCCCACACAGTGTGGTCCTCCTGGGGCTCCCAAGCCTCACTGTCCTGCTGCAATGCATTCTGGACCTGCTGATCAGACCCGTACTCCGATACATACTCATCCACAACCTCTATCTGTGTCATTGGGGTAATGTCACTAGTGGTTTCGGGGGGCACTAAGGCCCGGCCGTCGTCCTCCATCTTGATGAAGCGATGGGGGAAGATGCCCCTCTGGCCATGGAGGACCCCCTCAAGCCACCCATCGTCTAGCGTGTTCACCACCTGTATGCGGTCGCCCACGTCAAAGTCCAGTTCCCCAGGCTCTAACGCCCGGAAATCATAAAGCGCCACGCCGTACACACCATCCTCTTCTTCCTCCACCTCCTGCTCTTCCTCTCTCCCCTCGTCTTCCTGCTCCTGTTCCCTCTCTCCCTGCAGCACGATCTCCACCTCTTCCTCCTCATCTTCCTCTTCCTCATCTTCGTCTCGATGGGCCCGAGTGTCCTGATAATAATCATACCCCTGTCCTCCGTCGCCGCCTTGCATCACGTCACGCGGGTCCTCTAGCGTGCGAAGCGGGGCTAGCAGCTCTACGAAGCCTTCGGGGAAAGTTCCGGAACGCCCGTCCAGCTCGCCCAGGAACCAGCCTGGCTCAGGGAGGCCCACGATGGTGATGAGGTCACCCTCGCGGAAGTCCAGCTCCTCGTCCAGCTGGGCGTGGAGGCTCATGAGGGCGCGGGCCATGCCCAGGGCGTTGGGCGGCAGCTCGGTGGCCTGGGCAGCCTGCGCCTCCTGCAGGCGGCGGGAGAGGCCAGACAGGTGGAGCTCCTTCATGCAGGAGCAGGGGAAGAGGCCACGGGCACCCCAGGCGTCCCGACCACGCTGCCATGCCGCATTCAGACGACCCTCTACCACCACCACATCACCTACAGGGAGGGATTTAGCAATATTATATACTACAGGTATACATACTCAAACATACACTGTATGCATATGAATATGTACAGACACACTCACTATAGATACATATAAGCATGACAAAATTGCTTTTGTCCTAAAATTAAAATCAACCTAGCCACAGACAGACTCATGCATAACCACTGACCTGGGATCAGTGTTATTTAGAGGGGAAAAGGAGATTCCAGAACCCCACAAAGACATACACATGCACAAACACACACACTCACACACACACACACACACACAGCCCTAAGCATTCAGGGAGGTAGGACCGTCCTGCCCGGAGAGGTCACAGAGGGCGCATTCCTCCAAGCGCCATACTCCACCCACTATTGTGTCCGAGGCAGAAACTGGAGCAGCACTCCTCGTGTCACAGCCGCAGCCAACAGAGGAAATGAATCTCATCCACTTGACAGGAACGAAGGAAATACTACAACAAAACACCTCTCTAGCACACTGTACAGGAAATAATATCTGTGGAACAGAATGCAGTGGGGATTTGGGTGGTGTGGGTAGAGTACAGGAGTTTGGAAAGCCTCTAGGACTGAGCAGTTAGCCAAATTAGCTTTGCATAATGCTTAACTGCAGAGTATTGCCATGGAGCCAGGAGCTGGATGACCTTATGTAAGAATGCCAGATAATCAAAACACACTCTTCACACACAGCAACCCACAGGCTCACCGCGGCACCTAGTGGACTAAAGAGGCAGTGGGGAGAACACACACACACACACCCACACACACACACACACACACACACACACACACACACACACACACACACACACACACACACACACACACACACACACACACACACATACACACACACACACACACACACACACATACACACACACACACACAGACAGATTTCTAAAAACTCTTTCAGCTGTTATGAAGTGAATAGCAGAGCCTGAATAGTAAAGTGCTGCTGGAAAAGACGATGTCAAATCAGCACTCTGTTAAAAGGGTGATGAAGTAAGCAGCTGAGTTCAGAGACTGTAGTATGCAGTCGATAGTATAAAGAAATAGTAGTAGTTCAGAGACTGTAGTATGCAGTCAGTAGTATTTAGAAATAGTAATTCAGAGACTGTAGTATGCAGTCAGTAGCATATAGAAATAGTAATTCAGAGACTGTAGTATGCAGTCAGTAGCATATAGAAATAGTAGTAGTTCAGAGACTGTAGTATGCAGTCAGTAGTATTTAGAAATAGTAGTAATTCAGAGACTGTAGTATGCAGTCAGTAGCATATAGAAATAGTAGTAATTCAGAGACTGTAGTATGCAGTCAGTAGCATATAGAAATAGTAATTCAGAGACTGTAGTATACAGTCAGTAGCATATAGAAATAGTAGTAGTTCAGAGACTGTAGTATGCAGTAGGGGTGTAAAAAAGAATCGTTTTGCATCGATGCATCGATCCAACAGCCGACGATACGATGCATCGACACGTCCGCAAGAGTATCGGTTTAAAAAAAAAAAAAAAAAAAAAAAAAAAAAATTTTTTTTTTTTTTTTACTTTTTGTTGCTAGTGCACTTTGATGAGTATTTCTATTTTATAGTGAATGAAGTAGGCCTACAGGGGTATTTTTTGTTACCATTTGCTGCTACTAGTGCACATTTGCACTCATTGCACTGATTTTGTGGAGCATTGTCATTTTAAATTGAATTAACTACAGGCCTATTTTTTGTTACCGTTTGCTGCTAGTGCACTTTTGCACTGATTTTGTTGAGTATTGTTATTCTATAGTGAATGTGGTATAGGCCTATTTTGTTACTTAACACTTTGTACAGTACTTTTTGATGCAAGGCCTTTCAGAATCTATAACAGGGGCATTATTATTTTTCAGTGAATGAGGTCGTCATAGGCCTAGGTGGAGTACAACTTTTCTACTTCTGTTATTGGCTGTTGTTTCTCAAATGCATAACGATATAACAGCTTTCATTGATTTATTTCAAATCTGAAACATTGTCTAGCCTGTAAGGTAAAAAAAAAGAACAAATTAATCGAATCGAATCGAATCGTATCGTGGTGTATTCATGAGTATCGAAAATAATCGAATCGTTGGGTCAGGAAATCGATACTGAATCGAATCGCCATGATGGGTGTGATTTACACCCCTAGTATGCAGTCAGTAATATATAGAAATAGTAGTAGTTCAGAGACTGAAGTATGCAGTCAGTAGCATATAGAAATAGTAATAGTCCAGAGATGCAGTCAGCAGTTTACAGTAGTATACAGCCACCCCTTAATGTCTAAAACTCAAACTGTAGAGCTCTGAACTAGATTGTGGAGGTTTGAGGGAGAAGCTCTCAGTGGAGGAGCTGAGACAAATCAAGTATACCTCTATGGTACTTCTGAGCCAGCTGGCCATTACAACCCAATTCAAGCCCACCCAGAGGGGTACGTGCTATACGTAGAAACATGTAGAAACAGTCAGGTAGAAACACACATCACAAGACCTAATAAACTGGAGAGGAAAGTCTTTGAACTGGAAATGGAAAGGCTAGAGGAGTGCCTAAGCTAATCACAGTACTTTTACCTGGTTTGTAGGACATTACTGATCGCTGCTTAATAAAAAATCAATCAAACTGGAGCAGAAGGGAGGGGAAGAGACAGATCAGTGTTAATGTAACACAGCTTCACAGGACAACATCGGAGCTCCATTCTACTGCCTTGGCTTGCATTACCTCACATTGACTAAACCCATGAGTGCATGAATTAAACACTTGAATGTTCTTTGAGCACACGTGATTTACTTGGTCAGTGTTTTGGACAACATCTATGGATGAAAGTATCAGACAATGCTGACGTGCCACTTATTTGTTGCCGTTTGACCGTAGTGATCACCTCATCAGCATTGACTCTAGACAGTGAAATGGCTCTGAGAGCCACGTGTGTGCTGGGTGCATAAGGCAGGGACTAAAGCAGGGGCTTTACCTCTCTTCAGCTTCAGGTTGCCGGGCTCCGCGGAGCTGAAGTCATTGATACACACGAGAAGCTCATCTCCGGGCTTGGAGCTGGGGATGGTCACGGCCTCAACGAAAGTGCTGGGGAACTGGCCTGTGAACAGAGGAAAGAGAGAGAGAGAGAGAGAGAGAGAGAGAGAGAGAGAGAGAGAGACACACACAGAGACAGAGAATGAGGGGGACAAACGGCCCATCAGAACTGAAACAGATGAATAAAGCTGAATAAAAGAACCAAGACCCTTCCAGCTGGTTTACCCTCCGTACACACCTGTGACTCCGTCTTTTTTGCCAAGCAGCCAAAACTCGTCGACCACGCTGAGAACCTCGATGACGTCACCCACGAAGAGAGGGAGCTCCTCCGAAACGCTGGGAAGGAACTCAAAGACCGCACGCGCCACCGAACCAGCCTCCATCTTCACTCATCACCTGTGCAGAAGGGAAAATGAAAGAGTGCAGAAAGAAATGGAAAGAGTGAGAGAAAGATAGAAAGACAGGAGGAGAGAAAGAAAAATTAATTAATGAATGAATGAAGGTAAGAAAGAGAGTGTGAAGGAGAGGTGCAAGAGAGGGGAGGGGGTCAAATTATTATAGCGAGGATAAAGACCCTTTTTCATCTTCCAAATGCTCTTTGAGATGCATTAACCAGTTCTGTCCACTAGGTGTCTCACCTCCAAACAGTTGTGTGGCACACAGAACTACAGAATGTCTGAGAAGGAGGGAGGTGCTGATTTGGGTTGATAAACAAACTCTCCATGTAACAATAACATTATCAAATACACCCGGTTGCCAGACAGCACATATTCGATCTCGCTCAAGGGGCGTACGTGTGGGCGCGGTATGGGAAGCAGAAATCCCCCCGTCCAAAGTTAACATGCCAATGAGTCATAAAGTCCAGTGAGTGTGTGTGTGTGTGTGTGTGTGTGTGTGTGTGTGTGTGTGTGTGTGCGCGCGTGTGTGTGTGTGTGTTATGAGTTATTTTCTGGGCATGTCCTGAGATGCAATGACAGACCCTTAAAACCCAAAGGTTCATCCAGTCCAGATCATACCAATAAATCAAGGTTCACAGGGGTCTGTGAGGGCGAACGCAACATGAACAAGAACACACACATACACATGCATACACAAACACACAGACTTACACACGCATACACACACACACACACGCACAAACACACATATATACAGTATACAGGCTTGAAAACACAAACACACACACGCTCACAACACTTGCCACATTATCACAGAGGAGAGCAATGATTATGCTCGCATTAAGTTCAAGTCACTTATGCTTGCCTACAAAGTGCTTACTGGTTCTGCTCCCACCTACCTAAATGCTCTTGTAAGGGCAAATGTTACACCCAGGACGCTGCGCTCATCCAGTGAGCATCATCTGGCACTGCAAGCACGGCAATCCAGACTATTCACAGTTGTAGTTCCACGTTGGTGGAACGACCTGCCTAGCACTACCAGAGCAGGGGCGTCCCTCTCTACCTTCAAGAAGCTCTTGAAGACCCAACTCTTCAGAGAGCACCTCCCTTCCTAGCTGGCACCTTGGCTTAACTTGCACTTAACCAGTGACAGTCCCACACTTCTATTTTCTTTCTATGTCGTTTTCTAGTTCTTGAAAAAAAAAAAAAAAAAGCAGTATTTATTGTTACACCAGGTTTTATTGCTATTAGCTTGACTGTTCTCTCCCTTGTACGTCGCTTTGGACAAAAGCGTCTGCTAAATGACTAAATGTAAATGTAAATGTTCCAGATGAATGGAAGATTTCCAGAGGATTTGATTGCTTTTTTGTGTGACAGAGACAGAGACAGATGTTATCACTTCCATCAATATTAACCTTTACATTCTATTCCAGAGATAAGACATAGATGTAAGATAACAAATTGTTGGGTCGAGATTGAGAATGTAGTAAAAAAAGAGAGGATGACTAAGAGTGAGAAATACAACCAGAAATGGAAAAAGGAAAAAGAAGGAATGGGGCCCTTAGAGAAAAAAAGACAGAGAGAGACAGAGAAAGAGAGGGTGAGAGAACTTGGAGAGACAGAGTGACCAAACAGGAGCGGACGAGGCCGCATGTTGTGGGAATGAATGGCCTCTCTGTGTGGCATTTGTGTGTCTGAGTGCATGTCGTCAGTGTGTGTGTGTGAGTGAGACGCCCCCGCCCCTCCCTCTCCCGTCGTGTCGGGTTCAGTCGGCCAACAGGTGACCCTCCTCTGAGACAGGTCAACCTGTTAACGACATCTCCATGACAACGCTCTCCAGACGCCTGGCTGGGTCTGGCCAGGTGCGTACATGTGCTCTCTATACAAGTGTGTGTGTGTGTGTGTGAGAGAGTGTGTGTGTGCGCGTGTTAGTGTGTGTGTGTGTGTGTGTGTGTTCCTGTCTTTCTCTCTCTCTGAGTTTGTATACAAATAAGAAGATTCTTATACTGTATGTGTGAGAGAGAGAGAGAGAGAGAGAGAGAGGGAGAGAAAGAAAGAGGGAGAGAGAAAGAGAGGGAGTGCCTGAGTGTTTTGATGTTTCTGTGTTTCTATGTTGGTGTATATAAACACACGAGCGAGAGAGAAAGAGAGGCAGAGAGAGAGAGACAGAGGGAGTGTTCCGCAGAAATAGTGTAAGATTACTCCACCGCTCCCACACAGGCTTACAGACACACAAACAACGCCTAATCCACTGTCCAGCAGAACAAACAAGTTTCCTCACACATGATCTGAAAGACTACCTGACCTCACACCTTTTGTGTGCCAGAGTACAGAAATGGGAACCAGTAAGAACAGCTGCAAAATATCCCAAGGCCTTTTCCATGTTTACGTTCACAGTGAATGCCTTGATGCCTTGATGCGGCCTTCTACCTCCCTCCCTCCCTCCCTCTATCTCGCTCTCCTTCTCTCATCTCTGTTTTCTCTGCATCCACTTCCTTCCTTTATCTCATCTTCATTCCTGTCTTTAAAAGTGAGTCAGAGAAAGAGAAACTGTTTGTATGTGTTTGTTCTCAGTGTGGTCACCTTTATTTACAGGACATGCTTTAGCACAGGCAGTCCTAGGGGGACAAATGTGAAGTGCCACCATTATAACAACAACAACAAACCAGATCAGAATAAGGAAATCTGAGGTTTCTACCAGTTGGGGAGTTTGTCTTGAGTTTTGCTGGCTATTTTCTTTTTATTGCTACAACAAAAGTTCAGTTGTCGCTTAGAAATTAATGTATGTTGAGATTGTGCTCTTTAGAGGTTGTGCGTACCTCAGTTTTCTTTTTCCCAGACAGACCACAAACACGCAAACACATCAGCAGACATCTGGGTAACTAGAACAAATGTCTTGAGAGCTCACAAAAGCCCACCCGAAACCCTAATACATCTTTAATTTCTCCCAGGCATTCTGTTTCATTACTGCCAGTTGTGCATAGCTGATCCAGTCATTTGCTCAGAGTTAGTTAGAAACTCCTCAGATGTTCCTCCATTAGGTTTGAGCAGGCTGCATGTGTTTGTTTGTTTGTTTATGTGCGTGTGGGTGTGCGAGAGAGAGAGAGAGAGAGAGCTGTGTTTGGTGGGGTAGGGCGTGTGTGTTGTGTGTATGTGCACACATGCGTGCTGTGCACAACTGCTCAGATTACTGATCGATGAGTAATCAATCAAACCCCAGTATGAATCCACAGGGGCGGAGCAGTGCAGGCTCCTCTGAGGGCCATCTTCTGTTACTTCAGAGCAGCCAGCCTCCAGACGCCTGCACACGCAGCTGCTCACCGGCTGTGGGACACGCACTGTGTCACCATCAGATCAACTTTCATCTAGCGGTGGACAGAGATGTGTGTGAGTGTGTGTGTGTGTGTGTGTGTGTGTGTGTGTGTGTGTTTGTGTGTGTGTGTGTGTGTGTGTGTGTGTGTGTGTGTGTGTGTGTGTGTGGCTATGAAAGGGTGAATGTATGTGTGTGTTTGTGAGAGTGAGAGAGAGAAAGAATAGGTGAGTGTGTGTGTAAATGTGTGAGTGAGACTGTAAATGTGTGTATGACTGTGTGTTTCCCTCTCTGAGAAAAGCAGACACCTATCATGAGCAACTGGCACATCATACCCCAAAAAGACCTTGTTCCTTTTGATAGGGGCCCTCACCTGTGGTTAGGCCACAGTGATCTCAATTATCAGTCTGCATCACATCCAGGTGTGGCTCAGCTATGCTTCTTTCGCCTATGTGTTCTCCTACGCTAAACCTGCATGGAGACATCCACAGGTACTCAACCTGGCCGTGCCTGCACATGTCCAGGGGAGTCTGTCTGTCTGTCTGTCTTCCTCATGTGGGTCCCCCCCTCTCTTGTCTCTCCCTCTTCCTCTATCTCTCCTGGATCAGGCCGGATCTTGGTGTTGGGAACGAGAAACGAAAGGGCCTTCAGAGGTGGATTCCTCTCATGGGTGTTAAAAGACTCAGCTCAGCCAGTAAAAGCTGCGCAAACAAACTTTCCCAAGCAAGTTCGGGCCTGGCTTGGGCAGATTTGGCCCCGAGATCGAAAGGATTGGAGTCATTCTCAGACAACGCTAGTCAGTGCCTGTGGGGAAGCCCAGCTCAGTAATCACCTAATACACA
>NC_137922.1:42502418-42534918 GCF_963457725.1 Sprattus sprattus | reverse complement strand
TCTCTTTTTTGAAGTTACACTATGGAAGTGGTGAAAAGGTTGTGAAAGGGGAGCCAGCGGGCACGCTGCGTGGCAACATCACCTGACACGGATCGAATGCCAGGGGCTTGGCATCAGCAAGTAGGGTCTGCCATGCCTCATAGATAAGCACAAACCATTGAACAAAGAGCAACCACACAGGGCCAGTACTTCATTTTCAGTCTATTACTGGTCAGGTCAAGAGACCACTGGTCCAGATACCCAGGAAGGGCATCTATAATGCACCCAAAGATAAACCAGATAAACTACCTGACTTTTTTTTTTTACCGTTATAAAGAGAAGATGGTTTTCTGGGTCCCTATGCTTATGGAACCCTACTCTGATTGGGTCATTGCTTATGGAACCCTACTCTGATTGGGTCATTGCTTATGGAACCCTACTCTGATTGGGTCATTGCTTATGGAACCCTTCTCTGATTGGGTCGTGTACAGTGTTTTGGTTCCTTGAAAGCCCCTGAAAAAGATGACGATGATGAAGATGATGATTAGAAAAAAACGATTACTGGTGTCTTGATTTATCACAGCAGATCTGAAGATCTGGACAAACCTGAAGAGCTTGACATGCTAAACCACTGCAAAAGCATCATCTGAACCTCAGAGAGTGGCTTGCTTCATTTAGTCTTTTCTGTTCATATTTTCAAAGTATAATCAAGAACACGGGTGGGGCACAAACGGACCAGTATAGTGATCTTTGAAATACATCAGGAATGCAGGGAAAGGCTTGGGAATTCAGGGAATGGCAAATTCTAACGTGGAAGTACAGTAGATCCTGGATGGGCCTCTTTACCTCGGCATGCAGTAAGCATTTCTCACTAAGTCATGATGTGTGAGAGAGCTTTGTGATTTGTGAAGGGTGTTAAGTCCAACATCAGGATTCACTTAAATGTTAGGAGCACACGCGTATAGAAGTCCTCCAATTCATCTCGCAGGGCTGGTACCTGGCAGTGATGGGGAATTTCTAAAAACATGACGCAAGAATTCCCATCAGAGGAGGAAAGGACCAGAAATCACAATCACGCACCTCAGAGACTGTTTGAGGCTCATTTTCACCATGTCACAAATGAATGATGTTATGTTGGATGACCCCAGCTTAAGTCTCTCATTTCATTATCATCTATCCTGATTATGCTCATTCTTTCTATTCCTCCCACAGATCAAGGATCGGCTCTCTCCACGTGAGCAAAAGAAAACCTTGGCAAGTAGTTTGCAGATCTTTTCCAAGCTCTCCCTGTTTCCTACCTCCCACCATTCACACACACACACACACACACACACACACACACACACACACACACACACACACACACACACACACACACACACACACTCACACTCACACTCACACTCACACACACACACACACACACACACACACACACACACACACACACGCAAACACACACTCACACTCTCACACACACACACACACACACACACACACACACACACACAGACGCACAGTCAAGACATAACAAATGTATTCTCAGAATTCCAGTGGTTCCTCATTCCAATCTCCCCCCCTCGTGCATGTCGATCCTTTGGGCTTACATCACACCAGAGCACAGAGAGAGAGAAAGAGGGAGATAGAGAGAATAGGGAGGTGCACTCTGGCAACTCAACATGGATTTCATTCCCCTTCTTCATTTCTATTCATTTCCATCCTTTTCCTTTTTTTGGGAAGGGGGATGAGCTATGGCACAAGAGGGATGGCGTTAGGATAGAGCTGGCCCCCCATCCAACATAAATATTCCGAGCCTTGAGTTTGCAGTGTTGCTGCGTCGGCCAGACAGACACGGTTACTATGGCGACTTGCTGTGCTGACCAAGGCACTCACTCCAGTCCATGGGAGGGAAGCTCAAGAGGTGCCCCAGGGAGGTGTCTACCACTCAGACACAGAGCCGAGACTGTGCGCCTCACCCTCAGTCCTTAGTTTTTCCTCTTCAGGAAAACTTGAGTTTTGCCGAATGCCAGGCAAAAAAAAAAAAAGCTCTTCAGCCTCAGTTCCCCATAGAAACGTTATATAGGAGGGATGATGATAATGGTTCAGCCCGGATGTATTGACATGGAGGCAAGGGGGTGGGATACTCGAAAACAACAGATGCTGATCTGAGTTCTCCAGCACAAGGTTGTGCAATAGTTTGGCTAGTTCCCTAAGATAATGTGAAACCCCAAAAATGAACACTATACGGCCAGTTCTAGACTACAACACAGCTATGAGGAAGTGACTTCAAGTCCTGCTCACGGCATGAAACAACTTCCCACGACCCCGGCGGTGTATCGGAAGACTGTTTGTCACTGGTGCGTGTGCTTGTCAGATAGCCATGACAGCCAGGACCCTGTTATGACTAAAGCCTCCAGACACGGCCACGGCCTAATCACACTGACATAAACAAGCCTCAGCACAGGCTAACAGAGGTGGAAAATCTATGTGACTTCAATAAAACAGTGTATTCCCTCTGGTACAAAACTTCTCAGTTTGCTAAACAAGGTGCTAAGTGAGGTTAGAAGTGCTTGCTAACTATTTGCCAGACTTAGCCACGATAGGTGTCCACCCCCATCCCATTCAATGTGTTGCTTTATGTTCAATAATTAATCTGCCTGTCTGTTTGGATGTTTCCTTACTGCTTATTAACATCAGCATCAAAGCTGAACATGTTGGTGTCTGGTTGCAGATTCCAGGAGGCTCCCAGAGATCGTTCTTTCCCTCGCACCACCTATCGGTAATCTGACTCAGAAAAGACAGCTGACTGAATTTCTCTAATAAAATTGCTGCTTTCATTAGCTCTAACAAAACCAGGCTGTCCACCCTAAACTGCATAGTGGAATAGGCTGGACTGTGAAAGCTTCATGTGCCCCTAACTCCTCTCTCCTAAAACAAGGAAAACAAAGAGCAGTGCCTATTCACCAAATACCATGTCCATCTCAGGTCTCAGTTAACATCACATCCCATCCAGCTCTTTGTCGTCTCAATGCTCCCATGATGAATGTGGTCTTACAGGATTTAGCAAAGGTAAGCAAGGCCTGAACTTCTATTCAAACTGCCTAACCAACTGCCCAGTTTTCTTGTTGGAAAAAAGGTCTCCCTTTTGGCTCCTCACTGTGTGTTCTTAACCTACCCTGCACTCTGTGTGAAGATGAAAAAAGAGTTCTTCTAGGCCCTGAACCAATAAATTCCCATTCCTCTTCACGAATACACTGCATCTGTATTAATGTGATTCAGATTGAGTAGCACAAACCTCTTGCAAGATCTTCTGTCTCGTCATACATCCTTAAGAGCAGACTTTGGCTGAACCAGTTGTGTTTAATTGTGGTTGTGCAACACAATATGCACCAGATTGAGTCTCCCAAACAATACGTTTTTAACTGAGCCTGCAGTAAAATATGCACTTTATTAAGGACGCCTGAAGGGCTAGATCTGTTTTACATGCATTTCTGGGACTATTTCAGTCGTTCTGCCCCAGCATGGATGAATAAGCTCAGCCAAGCATAGAGAAAGCATTACAAAACAATTGCTGTCTGATCTAGTTTACGGTAGGAGCCCGGACCTCCCTCTCCCTCGCCGTTTAGATAATCAAATGATTCTCTTCGTCTGACGCCCAAATTATTTTTCTCTCCCACGCACAGTTACAATGATCTGGATAACATTCTTGAGCAGGAACAATTCCACCTCCCAATCAGAGTAACACAACAAATGCCACATATTTCAGTGCAGCTCACGAGAGGGACAGCTGAATCGCCGATCGTGTGATGCCAGCTGGCTGCCTTTGCCCAAACTGCGGAGAACAGGAATGCAGGTAACAAGCCATCAGCTGCCAAGGACACTTAATACCTCGCTCAAGGCGATAGTGGCTAACTCTCATCATCGACAAGCAGCAACTGTGTATATGCGGAGAGTGTTGAAGTCATGACCATAACACTGGAGAGACGAGAGAGTATGTTTTATAGTCACCCAAATGACTGTGCACCAGCTGTGTAAGGCTACAAGAATGCCAGAGCTGAGTCAAGGCAAAGGAGTCCCATCTGTTAACACACACACACACACACACACACACACACACGTGCACGCGCGCACGCGCACACACACGCACACATGCACAGACAAACACACTCACTTCTACCATGATCTAGTACATCACGTTTTCCTGAGAGCTTTGAAGTGAGCATTTTCTCCAGCTCTGTGCAAACTTCAGTGCTGGGGTCGAAGAATGCATGGAATGTTCCTTAACCTCTTTTTTTCTCTCTCAGAGACCTGAGTGACCCACCATGTTTTTTTTTCCTTTCTTCTTCTTCAAATTACATAAACCCTGCCTGCACTGTACAAGCATTCTTTCACATCTGCCGCTGGACATAATTTCCAGCCTGACTGCACACATGGACACAATGCAAAATATCACCCGACCGCTATCCTCTATTACCTCTTCATGTTCTGATCACTGTGTGAGCCCAGTGAGTGATAATTAAGGGGGCTGTACGATGAGAGGCTAAACTACCACACTGGAAGTGGAAGTTACAATCATCGGAGTAAAATAGATGGCTTTCTGGACAATTGCTTCTCTCAAATGACAGTCTTGGTGATAAGCCTTATGATAACCAACCGCAAATGGATGGTGTTCTTTTTGAAGTGAATGGGAACTGAGGTACGGTGTAATTTGAGGTCAGTTTAAGTTAGCACCCTGCCTCATGCAGTGTAGGAGGTAGAGTAACTACTAGGCTCAAATGGAGGCCTCGGTTCTCCATCTTCTACATTTTACAAGTTCTGAACACACTAACTCACATACACACACATAGATGTACACACACACACACACACACACACACACACACACACACACACACACACACACGCGCCTTCAGTGTCAACCTGTGCTGTTACAAGACACCAGAGTGACCCATCTATAATTGAAACCCTCTGCAAACCCATCCCAGAATCTTCCTTGATTGTCCCTAACGTGAGTGCCCAGTCTGGTACACAGGATTCAGTCTCTTTCGGCAGAACCGAAGGAGCCTGAGTGTGCTTAATTTACTAATGGGGCCTGAGCGAAGAAGAGATGGTGGGCAGTAATTAAGGCAGGACAGCTGGCACAGTAGGGGCTTTGTGTGCATCTTAGATCTGAGATCATTCTGTGTCTCTGATATATGACTCAAGGAACTGGGTCAAGGCAGACTTGGCAAAGTCAAGTGCTTGTTATATTCAAATCTTGACAAACAGAGAGGGCAAACATTTAATCCAAAACCAACAGTGGGAATTTATCTCAGATTTGTAATCAGGATTATCAAGGGTTAGCTCTTGATAGCAAAATGAAACTGCATGTTAGGTAGCCTAAGTTAAATACAACACTAAACAACGCTGGCTGTTACTGACGAATAATAGGCTGAAAGGTTGCCGCCGCAAAAGTATTCACAAGCTTGCATCCCGGGGGCGTGAATTCTGTCGCTGTTTTCTTAGCATTCGGCTTCATGCTGCGAGACAACTGTCAACAATTGCAGCGGACAGGTGACAGGCTATGAGCACAGCGGTCCCGTGACAACCCTCCTGCTCCAAGCAGCCGAACGTTACTCAGCTTCCCCAGTGACTCTGTATGACACAAGGTCTACCATACATAATTCACGCTCTACGGCTACATGATACAAGCAATACATAAAGGACGTCCAATGAGCCACCAAAGGCAGTCTGTGCTAGTTGCTTACTACGGTAGAACTTCATTGCTATGAATGTGCTAAATGGTCATATTATCGAAAGAGTTGGTGCTTTCACACAGTACAGATAAGCTGTGATTTATAACATCGATATTGGAATGACAAACCCCAATCAAATAAGGAGATCGAAGCCTAAATGCACCTTTGAAGACGTAGCAATCACTTTTACGAATACCTACATGGTCACGATACACAAAGTATCCAAGGACTATACACTGTTTGTTGTTATGAGAGAATGTATTCTATATATCCTCTTTTAAGTTGGGAGAGTTCTGCCTCCGCCTTCGGACATGGAAAGATTACTGCTAATAATTTAGGCTAAGTGAAAGTAAACTGGAGGTTTGACTTTCTTTATTGAAATGCACAAGCTATCTTACCTGTGTTTGCAACAGGAAAGGTCTTCGACGAGGTTCTGCCGTTTAGGCTAGAACTTTCGCTACCTTGTTGATGTTTGGGCGTCAGTCTTCCCAACTGAGCAATTTCACGTCCATAAAAATCTCTGTCATTATTCAGGGTGTTCGCTTGTCTCTTCTACAGTCGAAGAATATGTTTCTCTTTCCTTCTTGTTAGCGCACTCACACGCCATTCATCATTTGTCACCCTCGGTGGGATCAGCTGTCATCCCGATAGAAGATTCAGAAGGCTGATTCTCGACTGCGCTCCATCCATGCTGACATCAACACCACCACCCCTTCCTGACAGGGACCTTAACCTCACCAAGGGGCTGGCCTTTTCCTGCCTGATGGAAAATAACCGCGTTCCCTGACAACAGTGTCTGAGGAGAGCACGAAAGGGAGTGCTTAGCCACAGTACTTCGGTGTTTATAACGCGTTTATTAACGTTTTGTTGTCAGCCGACAGCAGACAGTGTTTGTGCATTAAGTTATAGAATCGGCATGAGAGAGATTAGGTGTACTTTTTTTTAGATTTCCATTGAGAGAACTAACTGTGAGAAAAGCTGTTATGATCTATGATGGCAACCTTGATGGCAAATAGATCACATCCATGGTGAAAGCAAAGGCTATAGGAATGGTGGCTCATTGTCACAGAGGCAATAAATAAAAAGGTTGCACAGTTCTATCAACAGGGAAGCAGTTAAGCCTGCTGTTAAAGTTTATCCATTATTTTTGGACATTGTCTCATCTCTGATCTTTTGTGATTTTTCCTGAATTGAACTGGCAATTTAAAAAGCACCAACTATAGTTAAGTTGTAGGCCTAGTTAAAGGATGCAGGCTGCTTAGTCTGTAAATGTGTACAGGTAATGTCCTGGCAGGTGCAGTTTGACTGAACTAAAACATGATACATGATCACTAATATATATTGGGCCCCATTTTTGGAGGTTTTGGAAAAGTGCAGTGCATTAGTCCTTGGAAAACTAGCGTAATGAGGAGTGCAATCTATGCACTAAATGTAATCCGCTCTTGGTACAAATGCTTTAGTCGCATATACAACACAGAGAACTCTACCTTTCAGACCATTATAATGGCTTCTCAAATAGAGCGAAACTGATGTCCTCTGTTGGTGTTTACTATGTGTCATAGAGTGGCTTCTGGAGAGGGGTTGGGCTACAATCCATTTCTTTCCAGTGGGGAGATTCTATAAAGACCCAAACCCATTCTTCGTGCTTGTCTTCTTCCAGAGGAACAAATAGAAGGAACCCTTTTTTCATTTCCTTTCAAGCATAGATCCGGTCTTTTAGTCACTTTGAATTACAATGCTAATGGGAGAGCCACTGTAGCTGCGGGGTTAAGTCTGTTCCCAATTACAGGGGATTTCTCTTCATATTCGTCCCGTGTGTTTGTGCCAAAGATGAACCAGGGGAAATTAATCAAACTACCCTGAAAGTTCATTTCAAATGCAGAAACTGGGCAGAAATATGTGGAAACCCCCTCCACGGTTCAATAAAGAGAGAGAGAGAGACTTGAGAAATTTGGGACATGCTTTCATAGTGGTTAGCTTCTTTTGATGAAACCGAGCTGGAATCTATACCTTTCTAGTCCAGCAGGGCGGCGATGTAAGGCTGAAACTGATACTGAAAGGTATGAGGGCCTGTTTATGCTGTGTCTGCATTAATCCGGACTTCCTCATGCCGGACAACAATAGAAGGAAACCATGAGGATGGCTCTTTTTTTAGTGATGTGATGACAGCAAAGAAAAAGTCACATTTTCAACTGAACATTCTTTTATTAGTTTTTCTTTTTTGTTGGCATACTTCAAAAAACTCTCAAAACTACCACCATCACTTGTGGACATCATAACAGCAATTTCTCATTCTTTTAAACAATTTGCTATTTATTTTGTACAGACATGCACAGGAGTATGTACAATTGTGTACAGTAGTCTTATACCTTCAAAACATCTGGGTTCCATTCACAAATGGTCAAACCTGAAACCAATTAATATTAGCTGAGCATATATTCCAGTATTTTTGGAATATCTGCTAAATTACATCTCATTTGAATCTTCATTGCTTTATTATTGATAAAGAGGCTTGATTCAATTTAGTAAAAGGCAGGAAATGTGTGAAAAGCCAGAGTGGATGTGCCAGGCCAACGCTGTAAAGGAGTATGGCACTATATCAGACACAAGTGTGTTCAGTTATATTTTCATCATTGGGCTTTTAAGCTAAAACGGCAGAAAACGGAAAGATGCCTATGTGTGTGCGCTTGTGTGTGTACAGGTGTGTGTGTGTGTGTTTTTGGGAGGGGATGCTTAGAATGCCTTTGCCATATCTTGCACCTGAGAGTTGACTATCCCGTTTGTAAACAATGACACAAAGAATTTTCATACTGGTTGCACTGACATATTCATTGATTACATTTTTTACATTTGTGGCATAAAATAAGGTTTTTTGAGCAAGTTACAGGCTTTTGCTGTTTGGAAATGTTTAGGATGATAAAAGAAATAAACCAAAGCAGCGGAGAAATAAATAAAAAAAACAAACATGTATTTCCTCCCTGTCATTATCGATCAATCACACATCTGTTTATGTACTATTAATACCAAGAGAAAGTCTTCTCTCTCGTTCGCTCTCTCGCTCATATCTCAGCACTGTCGTGATATACTGTAAATGAGCTGCGTGACTTCTGTGTGATAACCTAAAGTCACAATCACTGGTCAGTCAGACCCTGTCTCTTTCTTGCCCACATGTTTCTGAAAGCCCTCCTCTGTCAGTGCCTGGCAATAAACGCTAAGCTGAGTCAATATCCTGTTCGTGTGGGGGCAGGGGTTATCGTACTAGCTTGGATAATACAGCCTGTATTTGTTGTTTGTAGAATGCCCCCACAGGCCCCGTCATGTCACTCTACTCTCTACGCTACTCGCCCCTCTGCCCACACCGCATTCGTTGAGAACTCTCCAGGTCACACAAGTGATGAATGGCCCGTGTTGTGCGCTCCTACGCTGCCATTTATACAACAAAGAAGGCATGTGAGCGCCGGACCTCTTTTGTCATCATTGCCGGGCTGTGTGGCCACTGGGTCCATTCTCATCCACTGTTTGAAGTGAGAGCTTTGTCTGGGTTTTTAGGCACCAGTGGCATTATTCGGGTGTATCAATGGAGGATAAATAATGCGTTTTAGACACGGAGAGGCTGCTGGAAAAGTACACTGTTCTGCTCTGACAAGAAGGGGGCAATAACACAGTGTTGAATCTCATGCTTATCAGATATTGGATGTTGTTTAAGTATTTGAAGGGGGTTGTGGTGATTCTTTCAGCATCATAATGCATCAGTTATATATCACTGTCAGTGTATTTCATGGTGACAGATCAGGACATGAATTCATTACTAGTTGCTAAATATAGCAACTTGAAAAAACAACATAAAAAGATAGCACTTACATGATGTGCCTCACTGAAATATTAAGAGTGAATAAAATAATTATTGAATTGTACATTTGCTCATACAGCAACCAGCAACATTTTGTTCATAATTTTTTTCATCTACAAATTCATATGTTGCCAATTGATATAGTCATTCAAAAATGAGTATGATTGCCTATAATAATGAAAATCCTTTTGCAGAAATGAAGCATATCAGTTTCCATTTGGAATCAGAGCTATATAGTAAGCAAGAGAGATCCTGCAAGAACTCCGGAACTGGAATAGCACTTGGAACCTTTTTTAAAAGACCAGAAGGATGCTACCGCATGACACAGGGTCAACGACTAACCTTCAGCTTCTGAGAGTGTGTTCACCCTGGGTCATGGCATTTCCGAGGCATGGCTTTTCCTTTCCTGTTTGTCACAGAGAGCAGTTGTTTTCTTTGCATTCTATTTAACTGTGCTTGTGATTCATGGCTTGAAGGGAAACAAGAGACAAATACAGTAAGCTGTCAAGGAAGCCATATATCACCGGCAAGCATTTCCTCACAAGGTCTATACTCGTAGCACAATGGGTTTGATACTGGAGGACCTTCAATAAAGCCACTGAGGAAATAGCTCAAGCATACAAGACTTTTATTTACATGCACCAAATAAGATCTCACTCACACAACTAGGAATAAATAATGTTAGCAAAATAAAACTTGTGTGTGTAATAACGAGTACAATTCCCAGGAGATAAGCAAATTTAGTCAGTTAAGTAAGAAGAAAAAAAATATTGCCGGGGGAACTGCATGATGCGGGGATAGAAACTAAATGAAAAATGAATTGTGAATGTTCCCTTTGAGCATTCTTTGTAGGTCAAACTTAAATTAAACAGCTTACTCATCAAAGCCTTTCTGGTGGAGTGAGGTAGGGGGTCCAGGTGGCATTTTTAAGAAGGACGATAGCGACATCTAGTGTTCATAGAGAGGTTATCAGAGAGACAACAATGAGTGATTGAGTGGCAAATGATCAGGACATTTGCCATTTTACATATTTTATTTCCCATCACACCACTACTCATACGCCTATTGAACTTCATCGTAAATGTAGGCATATGGTAGTTGTTAACAAATTATGCGTATTTTCAGGAGCAGTGTGCAGAATTTAGTGGAATCTATTAACAAAAATGGAATATAGTTTTCATAATTTTGTATTAGTTTTTTTTGTGTGTGTAAAATCACCTGTAGCTAACTGTGTATCTTTGTGCCTCAGTTAGCTTAGAATGAGCCCTTCATATCGACGGGTCCTCTTCTACGGTGTTTGCCATGATTCTACAGTAGCCAAGAACAGACAAACCATGGCTTTAGAGAGGGCAAGCTTAAATTTGGTGGCGCCATTTGGAAGACGAAGAAAAGAAAGGAAGAATCAGTGGTTGCTGGTGCTGGTTAAGAGAATTTTGAGAACACGAATGAAGGATCATACTTATTATTAAGCACAAGAAAAAGCAAAGGCGCGTGAATAATCATTGTCAAAGAAGTGAAATCGGGGCCGGCAACATCAGAAAACAAGGGTAAACGGTGTGACCTTTCATAGATGGAAATCGCTGACGAGGGGCAACTGTTTCCAGAGTGACGCTGTACATTCTCCTACATGCTGGGAAAGGAAAGTGTGAGGGAGGGGTATTTGCAATTTCCAACCTCACCACTAGATGCCACTAAATCCTACACACTGAACCTACACAAGTGAGATTAAAAGAAAACCTTTTTGTAATATTTGGTTTGATTATCCTGATAGTCCACAAGCTATGCCAAATGTGCTTTAAGTAAAATACAAGCTCTGTCGATGGGGCAAAAAAAATAACTAGTTCCAGTAATACTATTCATCCAATCCTGGCACATGGAGGTGCCTAACATGGATCTTCCAATAACCTTTCATGACTGGAAATAAGTACATGCAACTGACCAGTTGGTGGCACTAGATATCTTCAAGCAAAGACAGATTTGTTAAGTAGTATACAGTTTTTTCCTATCGTTTTGGATCATGTACCCATACCATGGCTAGTTTTCCCTATCACTTAACACAGTGGGCTTTAGAGACACACACCTCTGCATATCTGTTTAACATTTGGTGCAAAATGCACTACAACCACCACACCACAACCAATGCTGCCATAACTTTACACATTTCCTCTCAGAACACAATGACCTAAAGCACTAACATCTTGAAGCATTGCCAATTGCATGTATAAAATGTTGCTGTTTCCTCCAGTTTGGCATAGATTTCCTGTAGTGTTGCATTGAAAAAAGAGAAAAAACACAGACTAACACTTCTTTGGACTACAGTAATGAAGTTTGTAATATGACAGTAAACAAATAATTCTAAAATGCTGAAATATGTCAATCCAAGCCAACAATATGCTGACAGGGTTCATATGTCGGTTTCCCTCTCACAATATTATGTCACAATTGACAAGTGTTGTAAATGTACTTTACTGTAATTGCAAATACTGTAAATGAGTGTTTTATCAGAAACCTAAAAATACGATTTTTTTGGGGGGGAAATTACGTAATATTTGATCAAGAAACAAATCACAAACACAACAGATTTTCGTCAACATCGTAACATATGGTTTCTCTTGCCATTCATCGTGGATACAATCTTTGTGCATGCCTTATCCAAGCCTGGATGTCTTGAGGGGCTATGTCCATACACCCAGCAGCAATTGCCTCTAAAAGTGACATCTGGTCCTGTGGGCGTTGGTCATAGACCTTCCATCGCCATGCGGAGAAAAAATCTCAATGGGGTTACTGTAAGGAAAGGAGAGTACGGCAGCAGGAATAGGGACACCATCCTAGGATGCGTTGCAAACCAGCCTGTGACTTGTTGTGAAAGGCCACAATATCCCACACAATCACTAAAGTTGCTAAATTCTGCCTGTCTAGCTGTATTTCAAAAAAGAAATTCCATGCCAATTCACCAAGAACTATGGTGCACAGGAAAACAAAAATAATAATAATTAAAATAAAATAAATAAACTATCTGTTAAAATAAGAATAATTTTTCTTATTCAAACATATAACTTCATTTGTCAGTCCAAATGCAGCATCTTTCCATCTACAGTGATCTTTCGTAATAACTGATAAGTTAGGTTTTGGACTGAAAGTTAACTGTTTTGAACAGAGTATCTAAACATCTGTAAAATGTGCTGTAGTTGCACAGTGTTTTGCCGGGAGTGAACATTGACTGGGACAGGTATCCATGAATTTTGGAAGAAGGTGTCATTGCCAGCATTTGTATCTAAGCATAGGGGCAAATATTCACAGTTTGGTTCACATGGTCTACTGGTATTCTCAATGTGTTAAGTGTTTTGGGAATGTGAACATGGTTTAGGTAAATTGACTAAAACGATTGGAAAAAACTGTAATACTGGGCCCAAACCATATTTGTTATTCATGTGGGACATATGTTTGTTTAAAAAATTAGTCAAACTTCATGTGAGAGCTGAGGGGAACCTCTCTCTTTGATAAATCAAGACTGGTTGATTTACTTAATTGATTGCACAGTCGGGATATGTTAGCACAAGTGGACAGAATGTGAGTAGACCAAAACACTTAAATGCTGTGTAAACACAACAGATACGATTCAAAATATTTGCCAAATACATATCGATACACCGTTTGAAAGCCGTCAGGCCTCAGACATTTAGGTTCCACAGCTATCTGCTGCCTAAGTTGCCTGATACTTACCAGCATGTACTAAAATAGACCAGTCAGCAGGACATGTTCTTGCGTGTATTTACTGAGATGTGTCTTAATATAACATCCGACTTCCTCCTCTCACTTCCGTTCTCCTGTGATATCCAAACAATACAGCGGAGACTGGAAATAGATGTGCACTGTTATGTTATGTAAGCATAACATTCTTAAGAGAATCTGTACTATTATGAAGCTGAGGAGTGGAGTATTGTATCAGGTTGAGGAGTTGATTTTTGTCTTCTTTTTCTTCTTTCTTTTCTTCTTCCCCTCTATCTGATACCGGCATCTGTTGTTCTTTTTCCTCTTCCCATCTTCCCTGTATCCTAATTCTACGTCTTCCCCTGGCTTACCTGAAGCAGATGTCCCCTTTCGAGCCAAAATTGGCTCCAAATTACTTCTTGCTAAAATGGAGGTTTTCGCTCGAGTCTTTAACTTGGGTGTTTAAGCCTCAAGTGTCTGCAAAGCGCCTTGAAACATTGTTCATGGTTAACAGTCCAACAGACTTAAAGTGGAACAGATTTAGAGTACTGTTGGTCTCTGATCTGTCATCGTCACAGTAGTGTAATGCTGTTGTGAAGCTCCGTGGTGGATACTCTGCCCTAAGGAAGACCTATTGTTTAAAGGAAAATATTATTGGAAAGCTCAGCCAACCTCAGCACAAATTTTATGATGACACATGGACATTTGGGACTGTTCTGTAGCTGAGAGGCATCTGTGGCAGAAGTATTTACTTTTCGCACAGTTTAGCTCTCTCCATTTGTCCTACAACTGAATATTTAACTGTCAAATAATTTGAGGTGACCTTACTTAGCAATACTGAAAGGCTGAATATAACACAAGTAAAGCATTACCTCTTAATGATTAATGTTTCTAAATACCAAAGGTCATGGTTTGTTCATTAATCTTAATATGATGAACAATGATAAGGAAGATACCATTGCCAATAAACCATGAAATGTAGCATTTGGATTTACTTTTGGGTTCATGAATAGCAAAGGTCAGGGATAGTTCATGTTAGCCAAAGCATTTATGGTAACCGAGCCCTCATGTAATTATTTTTTGCAGCTGTAATATCCATTGTTCAGAAGATTGGATGCATATGTAAACACGGACAGCAGTAACTGTATGTAATATATATTTTCTTTACTTACACAGACAAAACAATTTCAAAATGTTGAAAATGCCATCACTAGGAACATTTCGTTGATCGATTGTTAATGCACAGAAGAACAGCACCGTTTGAGAATGTATGGGGGTTTAAAAAAAAAAAATCAAAACTCAAAAAGGTTGAGGCATGCTATGAAGGTTTTTACATTCACATTAAGTGCTCAACTTTGATGAGACTTCAAGTACTGCTCAGATTAACTGAGTATGGGCCACTGAGGACCCCTGGGTTGGATGCCTCCAGCTCTACTAACCACAATGTTCCAATAAAACATGTCTAAAACTGAGGAAAGGTCTGGAAAGTTTGCTAAGATTGAACTGGAATACACCCAGCTACATTTTAATTACACATTCTAAAGGAAAATGTAAGTGAAATAGCTTTGAGGAAAATGTTTCCTGTTTTGTTGGCCAGTCCAGGCTAAATTAATCCACTTCAGTACTCAATGAACGCATACGACAGCTTAAGATGACAAATAATTAAAAGAAAGAGAGTTTGAGTTTTAAGACACAGGGCTGTCTGTGTGGCAAATATACAAAAGGACTGTTTGTTTTTCTGACCATAGCTGAAATTCCCTTTCTTCCATATTTCTTTCCCCCAAACTGCGTGGTACATACACTCATGAGTAACACATAAATATTGAAAGATTTAACAAAATACACTGATAAAAAAAGACCTGCCATACTTACACAAACAACTGAGTTTTGGAAAACAATAAAATATATAAAATAATCAACCCCCCAAAGTTGTGGGCATATAAAGAGTGTGAGTTTATGAGAGAAACAGAGTCCATGTCTTTTAAGTCCATGTCTTTTTCCCCCTGACTCATCGAGGGCCAGGATTGGATGGGGACACTTTGGTTGTAGATGGAGCTTTTTTGTTGCTGTGTTGGCTCTTCAGATTCTGGTTGATCGCTTTGGGTGCTGCTTTCAGAGAGAAGTTCAACTGAAACAACAGAGAGAGAAAAATATGGGAGAGAGACAGAGGCGGGTTAGTGGATTAGCGAAGGCTGTCAGAGACACAATTACACACACACACACACACACACACACACACACACACACACACACACACAGACACACACACACACACACACACACAAACACACACAAACACACACACCCCTCATCTTTAATCAAAAGACACACAACGAAATACAAAGACACACACATATGTAGACACACAGACACGCAAATACACACACATGCATACGTACACACACACACTCACCCCCCCTACTATCCACCCTTACATACACACACATGCTAATACACACACTAGCACGCACATACACACACACACACGTACACAATGGGAGAGAGATAAAGAGAGGCGGGTGCCAAAAGGGAGACGTGTGAAGTGTGAGAAGTGTCTAATGAGCTCCCAGGCCTCCTGGTGAGACCCATCTGTGCTGGCTCACCACTATGGCCTCGGCTGGACCCACTGTCACTTGCTTGGTGGAGGCCTGGTAGCCGGGGGCGGACACCGTCAACGTGTACGTGCCCGGCAACAGCAGTCGGAAGTAGTCCCCGTCCGCACCTGACAAAGACAGAATATAAGTGGTGTAGGAGAGAGAGACAGAGAGAGAGAGAGACAGAGGGAAAGAAAGAAAGAGAGGAGGGTTGAGAAAGAAAGGAGAAGGAGGAGTGAGAGGTGAAATAAGTTTTATCCAGGAAAACAAGCAAATAAAGTGCTCAGTAGCAGACAACAGATTTGCTTGAAATACTTGATTTTATACTCTTCTATTGAGGTCTAATGCTTTCTTTTTCTCACTCATAACACATTTAGGAAACGTACCACTAGTCATGTCATGGTTTATGCCCGCCACGGCAACCTCCGCATCTCTGATGGGGTTGTTGTTCTCATCATAGACCATGCCTTTGACCCCATGATGCACCTGGAGTCCAACAAAAACAAGGAAGAAATCCTTTAAATATCAAGTCGATATACAAATAAAGCTATTCATCAGTCTCTCTCTTTTGGAGTGCCAACAATAGACCTGGCTGAGGCACTGACCGAGAGCTTGATTAAAGACATGGTAGAGTATGACTGAAACAGAAATACACAGCCACAAAATCAAGGTCTACTTGTATTTTTTTTCCTTCTCTAAGAAAACACAAGTAGGTCTGTACATAGTAGACATACAATTCCGTTCTTTTTCAAAGCATCCAGTCTGAACACAAAGGCCCTTGCATCTGGCTTCAACAAAACAAAGGAGGTATGGATCTGTTTACTTGGTGGCATGGTGTCACATGTTCACCAAAGCCTTACCGATTTCATACAGAATACTGGGCCCTTTCTTGCCTCTTGCAATAAGAACACAGGGCTCTGTTTGATGCAGGCACAGTAGTATGGGTAACACCGTTGGTCTGGTTATGTTTTAGAAGTAAAAGCAGAACAGACAAGGCTGTTTGAACATGAAGCCCACACTTGAGGATCACCTTTTAAGATGATCAAAGATTGTACTGTACCCTTTGTGTGACACTGAACGCCTCAGACACTTGATACATCACGTTTAAAAAGTCACCAACAATTCTTGGCCGCTTGCTTTATGCGGTTGGGAATAACCTCCCAGCTCTGGTGTTATTGTACATGAGGGACAGAAGGGGGAGCTGTTACCTGCTCCAGGTAGGAGATTAGAGCCTCCCTGTTGCCGATCCACTCCCTGTGCAGAGCGGACGCCGGGGGGAACTTATCACAGCTCAGCTCCAGTGTGATCTCAAAGCAGTTACTGTAGAGGTAGTTAAAGTCCTGCATTCCTGTTGAAACACGCACAGTTTGTGTCAATCATCAACATTGGGGGGGGGGGGGGGGGTCTTTTTTTCCCGGAATGACTTCACAACATAGGCAAATATTTGATCAATAGTTCACAGTTGCTGGATTACAACCATTATGAAGATACAAGATGTCCAAATGAGATATTACACCAATGAAGGCATTTGCTAATAAATGTATACTTTTCAAAAACAGTGTTAGGGTTTGATATTTAGCTACAAAAGTTTTATTTGTTTTAAATTGTTTATTACAGACTTCAATGAATGTGAGTTTATGTGACTGGGGGGATGGTGAGAGTAAATAGATGCTGTTTAATTTAACGCTTTTTGTCTCTGATTAATAACTATGTGTCCATCTATCGAGCCCTATAAGCACAGATGGGCTCTCACCTTTGGAGAGAGAGTACCAGCGTGCCCCGTTGGTAATCCCTTCATCAAAGTAGTCCCCACAGTTCCAGCCTTTGTGCATCCAGCTGTGGGCATAGGAGTAGGTTCTTGCCAGCTACACACACACACACACACACACACACATACACATTCATGTGTATGTGCACACATACACATTCATGTGTATGTGCACACACACACACGCAGACAGACAGACAAATAAATGCACATGAGATCACGTTACCCAAACATTCACAAAGCCATACGTCATTTTATTGCAGAGTTTATTTTAGTTCACACGCAGCACCTTTTTGAAGATCTTGTCGTCTGGGGTGGCGGAGTATGTGGTCTTGCCCCTGATACGGGCCTCCCGGGATTTGTCGAAGGGGTAGTTGGCCACCACAGCTCCTCCGTGGAGGTTCGCCGACAGAATGAAGTTGTAGTTCCGAATCCACTTGATCACTGACAGCGTCTCTGGCTCCACCTCAAGGGAAAACGCAAATGGAAAACTGGTGTCTATTATCAAAATTCTGCATATATGCAACAATTAGTCATTTAGGCATTCAGTTCAACAATGCATTATATGTATGCATCAAAATCCTAGGGTTAAAAGTGCATTTCAAGCCGAGCTGAACCATGGGCAGATTTTCCTGAGTAAAGTTTGGAGTGTGTTGTTGACTGCTGTGTGTGTATGTGGTCTGTAAGATGAAGTTCTCACTTTTGGGTAGTTTATGAATTCTCACATAGTTGTGAAGTTTTAGCATCGTTGTGACTTTCTATCCATAAACTTGTACCTCTCACTCTCTCTCTCTCCCTCTCCCTCTCTCTCTCTCTCTCTCTCTCTCTCTCTCTGTCTCTCTCACCCCCCCCTCTCTCTCTCTCCCTGTCTGCCTCTTCTACCCATTTCTACCCCTCCTCTGTCCTCTCCTTCTGTATCCAGCATTTTCTTCTTCAAAAGGAAAAAGGGGCTGCTCTGTATCTCTGTGTGTGTGTGTGTGTGTGTGTATATATGTGTGCATGTGTGCACGTGTGCATAAGTGTGTGTGTGTAAGTGTGTGTGTGTGTGTGTGCGTGTGTGTGTGTGTGTGTGTGTGAATCAGAGCAGTGATGTCAGACGTTTTGTCAAAAAGCTTGTGAGGGAAAAACAAACCCTTTAGCATTTTGCTTCAGGGCGCCAACACAAATCACTCGCAGTCAGCCATTTTCCATTCAGAAGCCCAGCTTAGACGACGCCACAGACAGGCGTCTGTATGTGTTCAGGAGGTGCTCTAGGTGGGGATATTTATTATGCATTGCTCTGTGTGTACGGCCAGGCTTCCTCTCTCTCATCTGGAGCATCCGGTTTCAAGCCTCACACAGATGTGCCTGCCCCCCGACCAGCCCAGCCCAGCCCAGCCCAGTCCAGCCCAGTTCAGCCCAGCCCAGCCAAGCCCAACCAAGCCCAGCCCAGTTCAGCCCAGCCCAGTTCAGCCCAGCCCAGCCCAGCCCAGCCCAACCCAGACCAGACCAGCCCAGCCTAGGCCAGCCTAACCCAGCCCAGTGAAGCCTGGATGGGCTCTGCCTCCCTCGGTCTCTTCTCTCCACGCCTCTCTTCCTGTCTCTCTCACACTGATAACAGCAGCATCACAGTGTCTGTCTGTCTGTCTGTCAGGAACTGTCTTTTTTCATTGTTCCATGCAATCAAATGCAACCCCCCCCCCTCTTTCTCTGTCTTTCCTCTGTTTTTCTGGTTCTGTCTCTTTCTCTCCCTCACAGTCACCTGCAGAAAAAGAATAAACCTCCTCCTTATCACATTTCCCCTACTCACTGTTCTGCCAATGTTTGCCTGAGGATCTCTCTCTCCCTCTCTCCCCTTGCTCTTTCTCTCTCTCTTGTCCTTTCTTTCTCTCTTTATCCCCCTCTTTCCCTTTGTCCCACTCCCCTCCACTCTCTCTCCATGCTGCTGTTAGAGAGAGAATGAAAGAGAGCGAGAGAGAGAGAGAGAGAGAGAGAGGGAGTGAATGAGTGAGTGAGCGAGTGAACACTGAGGAGTGTGTTGAAATGTGAAGCGTGAGTGTGGGTGTGTGTGTGTGAGTGTGTTGAAATGTGAAGCGTGAGTGTGTGTGGGTGTGTGTGTGAGTGTGTTGAAATGTGAAGCATGAGTGTGTGTGTGTGTGTGTGTGTGTGTGTGTGTGTGTGTGTGTGAGTGTGTTGAAATGTGAAGCGTGAGTGCTGGCCCTCAAGCTGTACTGCTTTCGCGTGGCGGCCCCGGGGGAAACTCTGATGGCAGCCGACGGCCCCCATTTTTCCCCCACAGAGGCCCTGATAAGGAGTAGGGTGAAAATACGAGCCAGACGATCACAGTGCGTCTGAAAGCAATCTGCTTAACTCAGGGCACAAGAAAGAGGGAGCTAGAGAGAGAGAGAGAGAGAGAGAGCGAGAGAGAAGGAGCAAGTCTGGAAGTGGTTGATATTTTCACAAAATGGTTTCTGGGGGGGTCAAGCTGTTGTATGCTCTGTGCATTTTTCTATTTTTGTTCATTTTCCCCCAGAAATTAGATGCCAGAGATGTCAAGCTGTTTCGTGGCATTGCTCTATAGCAACAGCAGCATAACATCTCCGTCTTCGGTGCATCATTGCGCAAGTTTCACTTTTGGCAGTCGAATGTACGCACCCCTGCCTACTAACGTTACTCCTGATGAAATAGCAAACAGACCTTGAGCTGAACTTCAAACTGTGTCCACGGCTTGTTCTATATGCTATCACACACATGCAGAACACTGCTCCTGCCAAACGATTGGCTAACACTGGACAGCGTTGGCTTGTCTAAACAAAGACTTAACTCAGGGATGGGACGGCACGAAAGTTCGCATGATTATCTCAGTCCTCAAGACAGTCCTTATAGTTAGCACAGGTTAGCACTGATAAGACTTTAGTGATATCACAGTTACTCAGTTTCAGCAGTAAAGATACACTATGGATGTACAGTACATGTGCACATTTTGAATGTACAGAACAAACATACACAGGCAACTCCCACATGTGCATGCACTTGCAGACACACACCCATACACACACCAACACACACCAACACACACACACACACACACACACACACACACACACACACACACACACACACACACACACACACACACACACACACACAAACACACACACACACACACACACACACACACACAAACACACACACACACACACACTGAGCGTCTAAGAGCTTGGGTAAATGTTCTCTTGTTATCTTAACCGTATGAACCCCGAATCTAGTTATCTCAAACTAACAACAGATCACTATCTGCCCAATGAAAACACGCTAGGCCTTGCTTCCAAAGCAGGCCGTCTGGATTTGTGGAAAACAACAAGACTAAATGAATATGCAGACAATGGCTGCACGAGCCTTTTTCCTTTGACACAAAGACAAACGTGGTTGGTGAAATGCTTTCTGTTCATTCTTCCTCTCGAGCCTATTTTTTGGACCTCTGTCTCCACTCCAGGTCTGGGCCAAAGAAAGAACTAGTTGACCATGACCATCCCAAGATCAGTATCCAAGGAACTAATGCCTCTAGGATGACACTCATGGAATGGGCGCCATTGACTTAGGATTGTATAGAGCAGTAAGAAGTTTGCTGTCAGCAGCATCTCTCCATGGGTCTCCATCTCCATTCCTATGACTGTACCCTGACTACCCTCTGTCTGGAGACAGCACAGCAGACAGATTGTGTGGATGTGTAGGTCTCTATTGCTCGTAGCTTGATTGTTCTCTTCTTTATACGTTGCTTTGGATAAAAGCGTCTGCTAAATGACTAAATGTAAAGGTTAATCTAAATGTCTGTTTGTCTCGCTTCTCACCTGTTGTTCCCAGTTGTCGGGAAGTGGCAGGTGATGGTTCCGTCCGTTGCTCTTCTCGTAGTAGTACAAAAGGGCGTTTAGATCCGGAAAGTTCCGGTTCAGGTCTACTTCTCTGGAGTTGCCTCGGCCTACCAGGTAGCCGTTAAACTCAGGACCCTGGTGATCACATTACATCACAGCCAAGTTATAAATGGAAGTTGTTGTGCAAATATTCACAAACATACTACAAAAAATACGAAATCACACTATTTGCTATGTATATATATATACAGCCGCGGAAAAAATTAAGAGACCACTTCAAAATTATCAGTTTCTCTGGTTTTACTATTTATTGGTATGTGTTAAAGTAAAATGTACATTTTTTTTTTATTCTATAACCTACTGGCAACATTCCTACCAAATTTCAAATAAAAATATTGTCATTTAGATCATTTATTTGCAGAAAAATGACAATTGGTCAAAATAGCAAAATTGATGCAGTGTCTTCAGATCTCGAATAATGCAAAGAAAACAAGCTCATATTCATTTTTAAACTACACAATACTAATGCTTACACTTAGGAAGAGTTCAGAAATCAATATTTGGTGGAATAACCTTGATTTAAAATCACAACTTTCATGTGTCTTGGCATGCTCTCCACCAGTCTTTCACATTGCCGTTGGGTGACTTTATGCTACTCCTGGCGCAAGAATTCAAGCAGCTCGGCTTCTTTTCATGGTTTGTGACCATCCATCTTCCTCTTGATCACATTTCAGAGGTTTTTTATGGGATTCAGGTCTAGAAATTGGGCTGGCCATGACAGGGTCCTGATCTGGTGGTACTCCATCCACACCTTTACTGGCCTGGCTGTGTGGCATGGAGCATTGCCCTGCTGGAAAAAACACTTCTCAGAGTTGGGGAACATTGTCAGAGCAAAAGGAAGCAAGTTTTTCTTCCGGGACAACGTTGTACTTTGCCTGGCTGAGGTTTGTAAAAGACCATAAGGATTGAAAAAGCGGACTGGAGGTTCTTCTAAGTTCGTCTTCTCTGATGAGTCCGATTTCACAGTAGGTGCAAGACTCTCTGGCTTGTAGGCCTCTCCAGGTCTCCGTCTAACCATCAGACGACCATGTGTTGGGCAAAGCTGAAAATTGGACTCATCAGAGAAGACGAACTAGAAGACCCTCCAGTCCGCTTTTTTCAATCCTTATGGTCTTTTACAAACCTCTGCCAGGCAAAGTACAACGTTGTCCCGGAAGAAAAACTTGCTTCCTTTAGCTCTGACAATGTTCCCCAACTCTGAGAAATGTTTTTTCCAGCAGGGCAATGCTCCATGCCACACAGCCAGGCCAGTAAAGGTGTGGATGGAGTACCACCAGATCAGGACCCTGTCATGGCCAGCCCAATTTCGAGACCTGAATCCCATAAAAAACCTCTGAAATGTGATCAAGAGGAAGATGGATGGTCACAAGCCATGAAAAGAAGCCGAGCTGCTTGAATTCTTGCGCCAGGAGTAGCATAAAGTCACCCAACGGCAATGTGAAAGACTGGTGGAGAGCACGCCAAGACACATGAAAGTTGTGATTTTAAATCAAGGTTTTTCCACCAAATATTGATTTCTGAACTCTTCCTAAGTGTAAGCATTAGTATTGTGTAGTTTAAAAATGAATATGAGCTTGTTTTCTTTGCATTATTCGAGATCTGAAGACGCTGCATCTTTTTTGCTATTTTGACCAATTGTCATTTTTCTGCAAATAAATGATCTAAATGACAATATTTTTATTTGAAATTTGGTAGGAATGTTGCCAGTAGGTTATAGAATAAAACAAAAATGTACATTTTACCTTAACACATACCAATAAATAGTAAAACCAGAGAAACTGATAATTTTGAAGTGGTCTCTTAATTTTTTCCGCGGCTGTATATATTTCCCCCCGCATAAATGTAATTAAGCGAGGGGACATTAGAATAAGAAGTCCAAGCAAATTCAGGAGGAGTGACCTCTAGGTGTGATCTCTCTAAAACTGTCTGTGAGGGGTAGGTTGTTTGCACCATTGGATCTGGAAGACACATGTTATATTAAAACCCATCTGCAGGAGAAGGAGCAGGAGCAGGAGGAGGAGGAGGAGCAAGAGCAGGAGGAGGAGCAGGATCAGGAGTAGGAGGAGCAAGAGCAGAGAGGAGGAGGAGCAGGAGCAGGAGCAGGAGCAGGATCAGGAGTAGGAGGAGCAAGAGCAGAGAGGAGGAGGAGCAGGAGCAGGAGCAGGAGCAGGAGCAGGAGCAGGAGGAGCAGGAGCAGGAGCAGGAGCAGGAGGAGCAGGAGGAGCAGGAGCAGGAGCAGGAGCAGGAGTAGGAGCAGGAGCAGAAGGAGCAGGAGCAAGAGCAGGAGGAGGAGGAGGTTGATTGCCAAGCTGGGATGCTGTTTGTCTGCAGAGGTCTGGATGCATACTGGAAGCCTGACCACACTCCTACCTTAGGGGCGGGCGGTGGTCATTGGAGGCGTCTGGAGGGGGGTGTACGTGAGGATGAATCAAAACCACCATGTGTTAGTGAGGACCTCAGCATGTATAATTAGTCTAGGGGAGAGAGGAGAGGAGCTTGTGGATGTGTGTGTGTGTGTGTGTGTGTGTTGAGGGGGGTGGATGTGTGTGTGTGCATATGTGTATGTGTGTTTGTGTGTGTGTGTCCATTTATGCAAGGGAAATAACTGTGTATACGATGACTTGGTGGGTGTTTACCGTAGGCCAACATCTGTAGGAAGGTAATGTACAGTGTTTTATGTGTATTTAATGTGTAGTTTTATGTGCTTCATGTGTTTTATTGCAAACATATGTGTTTGGATGTGTGAGTGTGTGTGTGCCAAGGCTTTCATGTATGTGTAAATGCTGTTCAGCTGTTTCGCCTTGGTTAGTGAAACTCATCTCTAGGGTTAGCAGGTTAGTTATTCTCGGTTGGGGTTGGGAGGGCATACACCGTCACTGAGGAGGTGGGAGTGTACACAACGTTACTGAGGAGGTGGAAGTGCACACCCCCTAACTGAGGAGGTGGGAGTTGAGGAGGTGGGAGTGAACACAACGTATCTGAGGAGGTGGGACTGCACACACTCTAACTGAGGAGGTGGGAGTGAACACAACGTAACTGAAGTGGTGAGAGTTGAGGAGGTGGGAGTAAACACACTCTAACTGAGGAGGTGAGAGTGCAAACACCCTAACTGAGGAGGTGGGATAGAAGGAGAGAAAGGAGGGAGTAGTATAACTACAGAGCGCTGACGTTCCAACATCCTCACAGAAGCAGGAACAGAGCAGGGTAAACAAGGTGAGAGGGGAAGAAGAAAGGATTAGAGCAGAGTTTTGAAACAAGGGAAGAGAAGACCTGACGGAGACGGAGTGGAAAAAATGGAGTGAAGTTAAAGCGTGGAGAGGGGAAACAATGGAGGAGGAGATGAAGGAGCAGACAGTTACAAAGTGTTGGACAGACGCCTGGGCATAATAAATAGTGATGATAGTAGACAGTGATGCTTGTGGAGGGGTAAGATAACACAGGAAGAGAGAAATAAGGTTGTGGAGGACACCATGCGACTGTCCATAAACACAACCCACAGGGGAGGGCCATGTTCAGTGTGCACAGTGAAGGGGATCAGGGAAAGATCCATATGATCATTACTGCTGTTGTTCTCAATTTTGTGGTCTTAGTTCCAATATTTAATGTTAAAGGATTTTGTCTATGAAGTTGTAATATCAGATCTCTTCATTGCTCTGTCAGTGAATACATAAATAAGAAGTGTGAGTTAGTGTGTGTGTGTGTGTGTGTGTGTGTGTGTGTGTGTGTGTGTGTGTGTGTGTGTGTGTGTGTGTGTGTGTGTGTATGTGTGTGTGTGTGTGTGTGTGTGTGTGTGTGTGTGTGTGTGTGTGTGTATGTGTGTGTGTGTGTGTGTGTGTGTGTGTGTGTGTGTGTGTGTATGTGTGTGTGTGTTTGTGTGTGTGTTTGTGTGTGTGTGTGTGTGTGTGTGTGTGTGTGTGTATGTATGTACAGTATGTGTGTGTGTGTGTGTGTGTGTGTGTGTGTGTGTGTGTGTGTGTGTGTTTGTGTGTGTAACAGTGCTGGGTGGCTGGGGGAGGGGTGGAATTGAGAATACCAGATGGGCTCTTTAAAGCCAAATTGGTTTTATTTGAAGCCAATACTGGCGTCCAGTGTGGGTTTTTAAGCATGGTTTGGCTTTGTGAGCCATTTGGCTTTGCCCCCCCTCGACACACACACACAGACACACGCACACTCACACACGTTGCTTTGAGATAAAAAAAAAAACAAAGGCAATTTTCTGGCTCTTCATGATAGCTTTGAAGGGATGAGAAGCAGGGAGTGCTTAAAGTGGGCTTACAAGGCCAGTCGCATGCTCTGTGAAGATTACATCCATTCATGACTTTAAAAGCTTTTGTAATAAGGTTTGGATTTATATAAATGCCTGCTATAATTCATCAATTTGAGCACAGAGGGGTGTTTTTTGCAACTATCGGATACCAATTTTAGTCTAAGAAATTAATTAAAAATACAATGCTAAAATTATTTTGTACAAAAATGTATAATCTATTTCATGTTTTGATTGTCAGCTGTGAAGTTGGTAAGATGATTCAAAGACAAAAAGGACCTTCTATATGCCTATATATGAGCTACTCAGAAAAGGGTTGGGTTCTGGACAATCAACATATAGGCCTGTGATATAGGCCTGTCAAGAAATGAGATGAAACTAACATTGCTTGTGATGTGTAATTGTCATTTAGATTATAGACATCTTCTCTGATTGGCCAGCGTACCTGCTGGGCGGCGACCTCGTAGCCATCGGGGTTCATGGAAGGCATGATGTGGATGCGCGTGTCGTGGATGAGGCGCGTGACTCGCTCGTTGCCGGCGCGGTACTCCTCACACAGGAACTTAGCCAGCTGGATGAGCAGCTCTCGCCCCAGAACCTCGTTTCCGTGCATGTTGCCCACGTACTTGAACTCAGGCTCCACTACAATACACAGACACACACACACACACACACACACACACACAGACACACACACACACACACACACACACACACACACAAACACAAACTATATTACATGCAATCGTGTGGTTTAGCTATAATTACACAAAGACAGTGTTAAAGAGTCTGCAGAACTGTTAAGGCATTTTTATACTTCTACGATTCTCTCCGTTTTGGTCGTAGAGGGACACTTTGGCACGCCTTGGCACGCCTTGGTAACACCTTCACCCAGGTGTTGCCGCCCATCCGACCCGTCGGAGAGCCGTCGGAGAGCTGGTCGGAGACAAACGCTTTTTTCTAACTTTTCTTAAAGAGACGGAGAGAGTCGGAGACCCACTTGGCTGTGATTGGCCAGCTTACGACATCATTTCCAAAACAACATCATTTCCGGAATCACACATGTCAGGACCTACATTTCCTGTTTTCTGTCAAAATGTTTTAGTACGACTTTGGTAAACTACAAAGCTGCACAGCATGCAGCATTAGGCTACCGTATTTTATATAAACCCTCGAAAAGTACATTTCTCCCGACCACTGTTGGTCTCTTGGCTGGTGGCTCGGTGTTGAAAGTGCCTTCTCCAACCAGCTTCAACTGACATACGTAATTTGCTACGGAGTAATGCTGGCAGCATAATTACTTTGCATCTATTAAATAGGAAATGTATTTCATGTATGTGTAGAACCTATTTAGAATGACTGACTTTACATAAAACGGCAGTGAAAGACATTTGAGTCAAACATTACTTTTGCCTCAATGAGGGTGGCGTGTGAGAGCATAATCGGCACGACAACGTTGTACTTATTAGCAGCACACTTTTGAGAGTTATTGTGAATACGCTAACGCTTGATTTAGCGGAACATCTAGTAAACGTACGTACCACCTGTCTCCTGTTCTGTTGTTGTTGTAGTTGTCGCTCAAATCGCTACAAGCACGTCCTCTGCTATAACTCAAACTAGTCCAGCAGCTCCACCATCAACCATTGTCTGTTAGTTGCCATCATTCGCTGTTGTGAGGATTCCCGGGAGGAGGCATGTATACAATAAACGACTACCACACACACAACGATTTCTCTAAGATCGTCTTCTTGAAAATTGGGCATTAAAGGTGTCCAGGCAGAGGATAATAAGTGAGTGTGCTCCTGTAGCCTATGTGTTTTTCATCATATTCATGGTTGAAAAGACAGTCTCACAACTGTATGTTGAGGTATCAGAATCAGAATAATGTTTATTGGCATGTGCATGCATTCTCTTGTTGTGTTTCTGATATAACTATAACACTGCATGTGGATTGGTATGAAGACTGCAGTGGGTTTATCTTTCTGCCCCTTACTTCATAGTTCTACGGGTATTTCTGTTCGAAGTGTGTATGCTTTGTTTTATAGTGACGTTTCACGCTAACACTTTTGACAAGGGCAACCGTTGCAGATTAAACACATCGGTTTTGTCCTGCCCACAAGCAGCACAAATGCATACTTGTCAGTCCACTCTGTCTTAAATTCGAGAGTTTTGGAATCAACTTTTCGTGTGTGAGAGCCTGGCAGATGATCATTAGTAAGTGTGCTAATGTATGTGTTTTTCAACATATTCATGGTTGAAATCGCAGTCCCACAACTGTATTGAGGTATGCATGTTCTTGCTGTGTGACTGATATAACTATAACACTGCATGATGTATGATGTATGATGAATACCGTGGGTTTATTTTTCTGGCCCTGTCCTCAGAGTTTGGGGGGTAATTTTGTTCGAAGTGTGCATGCTTTGTTTCATAGTGACACATTCACGTTACCACTTTTTGACAAGGGCAACCGTCTCGTGGCCAAGAGTGCATTGTCATAGCGTTGTAGTTATTCAAAGGTTACCCAGCGATCATTGCAGTATGAATGTGACAAATATACCAAAGAAAATAAGAACGTATTCATTTTATTGGATCGTTTTATAATAGTTTCTGTATTGTATGTACGATAAGCATATCGTTTTGTTATAAATCGCTACTATGTTTTTCACAAAAAAATGACCACCACGATGGAGATACATTTGCCTACTCAAGTGAATATATAGCATTAGACATGCTATTGTTGACTGAGCTACATGTCTCCAAGGCCTATGTGACGACACCTGCCCGTCAGGTCCTGAAGCAGCATCCGTGTCATGTCAGTGACAGCTGGGAGGAAAAACAATCAATGACTTTCAATAAAGAGGTTATGTGGTAGCTACGGGCTCGACAAACAGTCGTTACCCCACCCAGCGGACCGGCGTTGAATAGGTTGAATAGGCTTTAGGACGCATAGCCGTCGGAGTAGTATAAAAGCCCGACCAGTACGTTCAATTTTTTCTGAATCAACCGCCTGCCCCCGCCCGCCCATTTTTTTTTTCGAGGACGGAGAGGGATGCAGAAGTATAAATTAGGCTTTAGGTAAAAAAAATAAGCGTATTCTGCCAGCAGTAGGTCTAATTATAGCAGTGCTTCAGAAAGATGTTTTGATCTTCACGTATTCCTATAAGATTCCCCCCCGTACACACACACACAAACTAGGTGGGGTACAGTCAGGAAGGTCCAGGTCAAAAAGACACCGCACTGGGGTCACATCCTCTTTTAGACCAAAACGGATTACACCCCCCGCCCCCTCCGCCCCCTTTCGCCTTCCTCAGTTCTTCTGCTGACACAACCTTTTCCAGGCCCTTCTGAGAATCTCATTTTAACTTTGTTTTCTTTCTCCCCCTCTCCGATGACCCTTGCGCAAAGCCTTGACTCTCACTATCAGTGTAAGCCCCCCCAAGTGGTTGGTGTCATGTGACAGTGTGTGTAATATCACTTATGACCCATAATTCCCAGAAAAACAGTGAGTGTAAACATGCCAAATGTGAAACCGATCTACGCTTCAAAACAATCCCAAGTGCTTCCTGATGAATGCATTCCTTTCGGTAATGACTGTTTAGCACCTTGAGGTTTGTGAAAGACACAGGGCAGGCAACACATGATAGACCAGAGAGGATTAGAATACATTAAAGGCCTCGTTTAAAGGATGCTGTTTGATCCTGTGGTTGTTTGTCACAGATTGATTGAATTACACGTCGCCGCATAATGGCTGTGATTGGCTCATGGTGCACTGATGCCGCTAATGAGATAATGTAAGGCAGCTGTCATCTTATCTGCACACACCAGATACTGTATACCACAGCTGAGACCAGACTAAAGCTGCACACACACACACACACACACACACACACACACACACACACACACACACACACACACACACACACACACACACACACAAGTGTGTGTATGCAGGCACGGTAAATGGGCATACCCTGCTGTGTGTGTGTGTGTGTGTGTGTTTTTGTACATGTGACACGTGACACGTGTGCAAGTGTGTGTATACTTGTGTGTGCACATGCACTCATCCACCCACATGTTTAAATAAGCATGAACATGCACACACTGACTAACGTATGCGTGCACACAGGCGTAAACACAATGCTGTCTGGACGGAACATGAGGGTTCTAAGCTGTAACGGCACACTACCCTGCAGAGAATGTTCCTGTTTTCTCTCTCTCTCTTTCTCTTTCTCTCTCTCTCTCTTTCTCTTTCCCTCTCTCTGTCTGTCCCCGTAAACACATGAATTCAATACAGTAATCACAAGGCATCACCATCTGAGCTCAAAGAGCACACTTTTTTCATGATCACACACATTGCAGAATGAATAAATAAGGGACATTGGTGTGCCAATATGCTACGGAACAATGGATCTTACAATATAGGAACAGCAAGACCCCAGAGGGGTGGGTGAGGGGGACAAGCACCAAGAGGATGAGAATGAAGAGCAAGACCAGAAGACGAGGAAGAGGAATTGGTTCAGATGAAATTCATCATCATCGTTCATCATGTGCTCATATGACTATTGTGAAGCTGGACAATGAGTGCAGCCAAACTTTCTCAGTGCATTCCATTTTCATTGGAATTTGCATTGCTGTAGTTGCAATATGTGTGTTGTACTATTACACACCAATAACAAACCCGGGGGGGGGGGGGGGGGGGGGGGTGGTAGAGGTGTTTGTAAATAATCCCTCTAGTGTGCAAGAGACAGTCACGTAGAGTTTGCTTTTTAAATGGAGGTTGGATTGTTTGTTCAGAGGTGAGTGTAGTTTTGATGTGAATTATTTAAGCTATTCAGCAAATGTCTCAGCAATTGGGAATGCCTTTCTTATGTCCCTACAAGACTGTGTTTCCATGGGACCCACACCATCGTGTACTGCACACCAGGTATCCTTCTTCTCCTGATCAAGGGGTAAACACACCTTTTCATCTCAGCTGATGAGCTCAATTAAGTTTGCTAAAGGGAGAGAGATCTTTCCAGTGACACACACTGTTATTATATAAGAGGAACAACGGGACACCATGCTGTCAGAGGTCCGAGATTCCGGTCCCCACTTGGAACATGAAAATCAATTGTGCATTTGGTTCCGAATTGAAATACATCTGTCCTTACCCCACAATCACGCTCCATTACTTTTGTGTCTTATAGAGAAATTAACTGCTTTAGTCTACCCCTGATACTTTTTCAGCTGTGTGTTTTTGCAGTGTGTGTGTGTCTGTGGAGGCTGGGTGGGTTAGCGTGGGGAGATGGAACAGAGGTTGTCCTGCCGAAGTGTGAACTGACACGCACAGAGCGACACATAAATCAGCAGGGCTTAACCGCCCTTGGTGGAGGCTGCTTCGCTGCCTGATGCAGACATGATGCAGTTGTTTATATGGGCACACCGCGACAGAGTAGCAATCCCTCTGGTTGCTTGGCTTGGCCGCTGGCGCGCAACACCGCCGCCATGGCAGACGGCACCTCCGAGCAGCGAAGATCGGAGGCGCCGGGGCCGAGTCGGCGGAGGAGTGCGTTGGTGCAGGTCCAGCTGCGGTAATTGCCTCGCACTGATGCGCAACTGTCAGGCGGAGGTTAGGAGCTTAGGCGGACGGGTGAGAAAAATAAGCCTAGGGTAAGACGGTTATTTCTCTTTACATCACTCAGTTTTCCTCACTTTTCTCTCTGGCACTCTCTCTTGTCTCTCTCTCTCTCAGCCTGCCTTTTCTTCTCTCATTCTATCTCAGTCTCTTCTCTCTTCTCTCCCTCACTCTCTCTCCTTTTCCCATTCTTTCTCTGTCTCTTTTCCTCCCTCTCTCTCTCCCCCCCTCTTGTCCTTTCTCACTTTCTTTCTCTCTTCTCCCCTCCCTCCCCCTACCTCTCACAATGACTTTCTTCTTCCTAACAGACTTCTCATGCTCTCTCTCTTCCTTAATTTCTCCGTGCCTCTAAGTACCAGATTCTGGGGGGAGGTGTTTATACTCTGGGTCTGCGGCACTGAAAACCCTCATACCCGTTCCCCGGCATGAATCACCTTTATGTAAGCCAGCGTAGAGCCATCTCTGCCTGATAAATCACGCTGACACGCAACAGACTTGCAACCTTGCCGGGGCCCAACCAAGAGAAAACCTCACATCGCTTGCCAAACCCCTACGGTTTAACCCATCACACAGCGTAGCCAGCCAACAACTCCCAGTTCCCCGAAAAAAAAACAGACAAGCATCCTCAGAGAAATACTTTACTGCCATCCCACGCAATGTTGGGCTTGGGCAACCAGTAGTCACTCTTTCTCTATCTCTCTCTCTAACACACACACACACACACACACACACACACACATTATATGCAACTTATTGAATTGTTTGTCAGTGGGAGTAATGGTCTTCGTAGGTACACACTTACACTTACACTAGCCTACTTTTCCACCTCCACTATCAAACACCTTGTGTACTATGAAAAGGCGTGTGGAAACAGCGAGGAAATGCTTTTCTGTGCTTCATATCCTTCATTACTGGGTGTCAGAGCCTGTATGAATTCATCTGCCAGGTTAGAGTAGGGGAGAAAACCCTCTGAGAAAATGATTTCTTACAGCCATGTCACCTAGTTTACTCTGCCTAGTGTATTTTGCCTAGTATACTCTGCCTAGTGTATTTTGCCTAGTATACTCTGCC
>NC_137922.1:42382418-42497418 GCF_963457725.1 Sprattus sprattus | reverse complement strand
TACAACGCTTAGAATAACCTCTTTACATGATGAACACAACATATAGACACAAGACACAGGACCGTGTGCTTTTTCCCAAAATTGTATTCCTCAATGTACTGTAGTAAAATAAACTGAAATTCTGTGAAAAAGCGTACCAATATTAAAACGCAACTGATACATAAACAATATTGAGTACAGTAACAATGGGTCTGTGTTTTGGTAGATGATATCATGGTTTGGAATGTTTACTTAATAGGCCCAGTTGAGAGTGTCAGTGATCGAGTTAAACTGCAAAACAGAGTCACTCCTAAACAACCACACAGATGCTCCTCGCCACAAACACTCTCTGGGCCCTATCTTGCCGATCAGAAACGCAAGTAGGACGGCGCCAAGCGCAAGTAGCTGTGTGGGCGGCTCTATGGCGCAGTTGCTATTTTAACGGCGGAAAAAACATACTTGCGTCCAGCGCAAGTGTCAAAAGGGTTGGTCCAAAGGAGGTTACTCAGCCATAGGTGTGGTTTGGGCGTAATATGCAATAAACCAATCGGAGCGTCATTTCACATTTCCTTTAAGAGCGAGAAGCGCATAGTCCATAGCGGCTTGTTATTTTGATGGCGGAATTACCTGGTGGAAGACCGGAGAAGTTCACAGCCGAGGAGACCGACGTGAGATTTACACCAATTTTTTGGCAAGCCATATATAATTACAAGAAAAATAAAGTATTTACCACTTGAGGAAATCATTGTGAAATCCATATCCAAGATATTTTAAAAATAAGCATACATGTAGCCTACACATTGACCCAAATGATTCAGGTTAATTGAAGCTGCGTGACATTTGATCTATTGTATGGCTTTGTAAAAAGCCGGGAGATAGATATATATGGGGATGCGAGAAACCCTCCAAAAGTAAGCAAAGTCAAGCAAGCATGTCAAGATATTGCCGTGATTGTTTCTGCAACGGGGCACCCGAAAACGTTGCCAAAAACGCTATAATGACGTCCGGAGACGTGGGACATCCGAGCTGGAAGGTAACACACGTTCTCGTGCCTTCACGGGAGGTGGATCTGCCTCGACCCAGGATCTGACGGCAGCAGAGGACATCGCCACGTCTACCCTCACGCCTGAGAGCGTGCAGGGATTTGGGGGCATGGAAATCGGCACCCAAGCCAGTGCACCAGCTGACCAAACCCAAGGTACATAAATAAAGTCCACATACACAGAGATGAGTTTACAAGATTTATAATAATACTGGCATTAAATAAATGCAATAAAGCCATACAATAAATCAAATGTCACGCAGCTTCAATTAACCTGAATCATGTGGGTCAATTGTGTACGCTAGATGTGCCTAGTTTTTAAATGTCTTGGATACGGATATCACAATGATTTCCTCATGTGGTAAATACTTTATTTTCCTTGTAATTATATATGGCTTGCCAAACAATTGGTGTAAATCTCTCGAGAAGACGACAGAAGTAAAGTGTAGCCTACAGGTCCTATACTGTGCGGGCAAGCACATGCGCCCTTAAAATAGCGTTCTGAATATGCGTTACAGACTTTAGACATTGCGCCTCACATTAGACCAGCTTTTTTTTGGTCAATGGCGCACGGCGCACGGCGTTGTTTTGAAACTGCAAAATACCACTTGCGCCAGAGAAACGCCTTCTCTGTTCCGCCCCCGCCCATGTCGACGCAAGTTCATTTCGAAGCGCGCCTCTGGAGGGAAAATCGCGCTATGCGCCGGGTGCAAGATAGGAATGATACATGCGTCGGTGACAATGTCAATTGCGCTGGGTGCAAGATAGGGCCCTCTGACACCAACATGGAACGTACTCAGCAAACATGTCCAGCCAATTCTGCTGTTTAGATTAGTCTGCATTTTGTCCCGTTGTGGTTTAGGCATTCAGTCAGTATTTATTCTGCAGCCTGATCTGTTTTGCCGAACAAATACACATAATTAGACTAATCTACAATGCACTGACAGCTGCCACCCCATAATAACACACACTGTAGAATCCCTGTGTATTAACTGTTGAGAAGGACACCCTAGGTGGCCACTGGAGGTAAAATGTGCCTTACTACAACGAAAGTGTGATGTGATTGTATATGAGATGACTGTTTGTATGATTAAGCGTTGACTACTCCTTCCAACATGCCTGCTTGCAGGGTCCAATATCTGCACATCTCGAGGCGTGAGCACGTGCCAACAGTGCCTCGCTGTGCACCCGAGCTGTGCCTGGTGCTTCCAAGAGGTGAGCTCCCTTCATTTATTTCACTCTGTGAAATCCTCCCTTAGAGTTCACGTCAGAACAGCACTGCATAAACAGAGACAGCTTCTGGTTCTTGCTTGCCATTTTGATTTGTGAAAACTCTCAGCACCTACAAAAGTAAGAAATATCCAATGGAATTTTTAAATGTTTAAGAGAAATGTGGAAAAAACTCGGTAAGGTAGTTCTTCCTGTTAGATTTTCCATTTACCACTCACTGTTTCCAAAACATTGCTTTACCACAATCTTACAGTTTTTTTAAACTGCTTACACACAAAGGTTTTACATGTCACATCGTTTCTGAAAGCCTATCACTTAAACAGTAAAACCTGACACTAATTAATTCTATTAACTCAATTTTCAATTTTATGAAACACTTCCACCAAAATATGTTGGTTCACTCTCTAAGACACAAAAAACAGACATCAAACAGTTGTGTGCCTTTTTAAGGCACTGTCCTTCAAAATGTAAGACATGAACCAGTTCCAAAGGGGGACATTGGTTGTGATGATAATGAGTTCCTGTGACCCAATAAAACCCTGTACGAGGCCGGTGTGTGGTCACACAGTTTGTTTTTATGTATCATGTCAAAAGGGTCAATTTTCTATACTCCTTACAAAGCCCACTATAAAATGTTGGATATGATTTCCATATGAACACTTTGAAATACTATTTTGATACATAATGCACTCAACTGTAAAATTCTTTGTTAGTGACACAACACTGGGCGCCTTAAATTACCTAGCATCTTTGTGTTGATTAAATATATTTCAGTTTTTGAACATTATGAACTTTGTTTTTGCAAACTATTTTATATGGTGTACATTCTAGCACTGAAAAAAAGCAATATGTATGTATATTGTGTTTGTGCTACACTTTGGAAAACCGATAAAAATACTGAAATTGGTTAAAGTACTCTATTTGGGTTCTATACATTCTGTGCAATGTAACCAGTTGTGTCAGACAGCAAAAGGCTTCAGCCAGACAAAGACAGTAATGTTTTAGATATATCTCACTAGTGTGTACTTACTGATTGAAAACGTCAAACCGTTTAAGTAATTGTTTTTGCCATTTGACACAAAGGTGTATAGAGTTTTGAAAAAATGCGATCTAGTTTCAGAAAACTTGTGTAAGCAGTCCAAACTGTAATGTGGTTAGGTAGCTGTCATTCAGACGTGAATGCATTTCTAAATACTAAGAATACTGGTAGGTTTATCGAGAAGTTTAAAAATGTACTTGAGGGTGTTTTTCTCACTTCCTTCATACTCACACAAGCTTGCTTTCTACAGAAATGTTTTCATATGGTGTCAACTAACTACTATACTGTTACATTACGCTGGCCCTTGCATTTTCTGAAATGTTGTGTTTTGACCGCCAGGGCTGCCTTCAGTTAGTTGGATCATTTAACCTGAACCATCAATGCCTTCAGTCTCATTCAACAGAACCTTATCAAGATCATACACATGTCAATGTAAATAAGATTAAATGGTCTGAGCTTGTAAAGTCCAGTAAGGCTTGCCATCAACTAACATGGTCTTACACGGCTGTGTTTTCCTTTAGGACTTTGGGCAGGGTAAGACGGGGGTGTCTCGTTGTGACCTTAAGAAGAGCCTCAAAGCAGCAGGATGTTCAGACCGCTCACTGGAGAACCCTAAAAGTGGTATGACCATCGAGGAGGACAGGCCACTCAGCAACAAGGCTTCAGGGTCCACCATGGACGTCACACAAATTCAGCCCCAGAAACTCCACATCACTCTGAGACCAGGTCAGAAAGTCAGTGTGAAACTCTGCTAAAATTCACATGCTAGCTCTGGTCTGGTTAATATGGACCTGACATTTTATCTCTCTTAAAACCAGAACCATGTTGGAAACACATCTTTTTCCTTACAGTGGTTAATATGCTGCTCAGTTAGATTACATAAACGTCCAAAAGGATAGGTCCTCTTGTAGCTTGGTTGGGGAGCCAGTTCCTCCTAAACTTGGCACCATATTTTCCTATGAGGCCTTACGAGATTGGTTTCCTGGTGGACTCCACCTGCTGATGTGTGTAGCCATGTGTCCAATACACACAACAGCACTGTGTCACCCATGACCTCACACTGTGCTTGTTTGAAATGGTCCTTTGTACATGATCTTTCTTTAGGCGACTCCAAGCGCTTCGAGGTGAAGGTGCGACAGGTGGAGGACTACCCCGTAGATCTGTACTACCTGATGGACCTCTCCTACTCCATGAACGACGACTTGCGCAGCTTGCGGATGCTGGGCAACGACCTTGCCAAAGCCATCAACCGGACCACCAGTAACCTGCGAATGGGTTTCGGCGCTTTCGTGGACAAGCCAGTGTCGCCCTACATGTACATATCTCCGCCGGAGGCTGTGCAGAACCCCTGCTTCGGGTAAGACACCTCAGGGGTGGCTTCACAAGAGAGCCAGAAGTGACTTTTTGCTGCATGCGTAAGCATCATATAATGGCACCTTCTGCATAGCCTCCTATTAGAGTAAGAGATGCAGGAGTTTGTTTTGAAGGGGACTGTCAATTATGGTTTATGGTGGTGCCACACCCAAGTTGTGTGTTGCAAGGTAGACTCATGACATGATGTCTCCATCAGACGAAGGCATTGGAATACTATACTGATTAGTTATGTATTTCATGACCCGTGGTTATGGTTTTAGACCTGTGACAGACACAAGAGCTTACAGTGTTTTTAAGAGTGGTGTCAAAAGGATCAGTTCAAAACTGAGTCCTGGTTCCAGTCAAGGAAAAAAAAAACACAACGCTGTTATGAGTCAGTTCTAGGAGGAAGAGATTAGCGCCAGACCCTGCTAATCTGCTAAAACACCCCACCCCCACCACAGACACAACCGTACAGAAACGTGTGATGAAAACCTACGAATGATGACTACTTTACTGTGTTACTTTGGTCCATTACCTCAGCCATTACAAGTTTGACCACACTTAACCGTAAGGAACACATGCTTAAGCAATTACATTAGATCATGCATTTATGATTTTTATGTTCTAAACAAAGGAATAATTTCGGCGTCCCTGTCCTTAGTAGAAATGAGTCCGATCCCATCATACAATTACAGAATGGAATTAAACTGCTTCTAATTATATGGATCCCATCATACAATTACAGAATTAACTGTAATTCAAGTGCTTCTAATTTCATGGATCTCAGAGACGTGTCTGTTTGTCCCACAGCTTGAACCGGAACCCAAGCGTGTGTGAGCCTCAGTTTGGGTACAAGCATGTTCTGTCCCTGACAGAGAAGGTGGGTCGGTTCACAGAGGAGGTCAAGAAGCAGATTGTGTCGCGGAACAGGGATGCCCCCGAGGGTGGCTTCGACGCGATCATACAAGCGGCTGTTTGCAAGGTGGGCATTGTAAGGTTTTTCTATAATTGCGTGTTGGTTCAAGAGAGGAGTCACCGGACGAAGCTCTTTTGTAGCAAGATAAGTTTACTTGGTAAATGATGATACAATATACAACCATCAATGCAATGCAGACACGAATGAGACATGAACATCAACGGGAGAAGGCCTTCTGCCCAACACAAGAAATGTTTGAGCTTTTAACTTCTAGTTCTATGATGTCACCCGGGCCTCACAGGGCCCCCCTCCCAACATCATATGATGGAGTTTTTATATCATAGTCTGGTCCCCTCTGTACACAGTAGAACACAAGGTGTTTTGGCACTTTTCCTTATAAGTACTTCTGTCCTTAACTGCTGGTCTGCACATTGAAATGTCAAGTGTTTCTTCCCGTCTATCGATACCACCCTTTTCTCACACTGAAATGTCAAGTGTTTCTTCCTGTCTATCGATGCCACCCTTTCTTGCACTGAAATTCAGAGTTATGGCCTGCTGTACTCTCGGTCTGTACATTTTCCCATGTAAACCTTACTTGCCATTTATCTCATGCTATGTTGATACATTTCGATTTGATCTTACAGCATGAATGGGCGATACTCATTCCAAAGCCTTGAGGGCAGCAAATAAAGACATAATTATTTTATTTAGAGATGCAGAACAACACACAGAAATGGAATACTTTACATAGGTGTAATTGTCAAAGTGTCAAAGAAATTTCACTCATGCACCCTCGCTAAATAAAAAGTTCTCCTCCTGTTTCCTGTACCTTTTGCCTTAGGAGAGGATTGGCTGGAGACCCGGTGCATCTCACCTGCTGGTGTTCACCACCGATGCCAAGACTCACATCGCTCTGGATGGGCGACTGGCTGGCATTGTGCAGCCCAATGATGGGAAATGCCACATGGGTTCAGACAACATGTACTCCATGTCCACTATACTGGTACGCAGACGTTAGTCTTAATCCCTCAGTACTTTTTTCCCCTTAGAGACCATTTCATATTTTTTTTTATATCGTTTTCCTAGGCCTTTTCCAAAGTTGCTGTTACAGCTAATATTACCGTTACAGGCTTAAGTCTTACAACCCTTCCCACTATTTGAATACTTTTCTTCAGATTGCTTAAGATTGTGTCTGAACTACACAATGTGTTGATCACACCGGTCTTTTGCCCTACAGGACTACCCCTCTCTAGCTTTGATAACGGAAAAAATGTCGGAGAATAACATTAATCTAATTTTTGCGGTCACTAGCCCTGTGCAACCTCTGTATAAGGTAAGAGTCTCCTATGTTCTCTGGGATTTCAAATTGCACTGTTTTTAACTAATTTACTCTAACACTCTTTCACTTTTGAATTCAGTGTTTTTAACTCTATCCCCTCACTCTCTCTGCATCTTTCCCGTTCAGAACTACAGTGAACTCATCCCTGGAACAACAGTTGGGATCTTGTCTCATAACTCAAGCAATGTGATTCAGCTCATCCTTGCTGCTTACGCTGTGAGTGATTAAGCCTTTAAGTCTTTTCAGCTTTTTTTCTTTCACAATATGCTGAGGTTGACAGCAAAATACATGTCTGTGGTTCCTCCATTTCCCAAAGAATTCTGTTATAATGTTCCTCTGGAGGTTTTTCGAATAATTACTCTACAACCAATGTCTTCGTTGAAAAGAATTTTCCAGAGATTACCCGAGTCCCCTCTGAGGCATGGCATTGTTAATTTGTTCTTTGCTGTTGTTATTTGGGGACAGAAAATTCGTTCCAAGGTGGAGCTGGAGCTCCAGGGAATTCCAGAGGAGCTGAGTTTGTCCTTCAACGCCACCTGCCTGAATGGGGAGGTCATTCCCGGTCAAAAATCCTGCTCTGGCCTCAAGATAGGAGACACTGTAAGTAACCTCTCCCATTTTTATTTTTTTATTTTACATTCCAGTTGGTAACACTGATCTTGCCAACCTCCAAATAAGGAATGATTCAAAGAACAGGAAATGACACGCTTTTTCAGAGTCCCGTCCATCACTCAGTCCTTGTTATCAGTAGAATGGCTAACCGCAGTGTCAAGGTCCGTGTTGTATAGAGTGAAAAGAGATGCCTGGGTTTGGAAAGCACTATCTCAGATGCACATGTACAGTCCCTTGCCCTTGCTCATTCTGCCCATTTTGCCCAGCACGTCTGTCCATTTCCTGCCGGGCAGCCAGAACATCTGAGTCATTGGTGCCGCCCTGTCACATTCACATTTGGCAGAGACAGGACAGGCCAGACAGCCTGTATGAACTCTAGACTGTACAGTCATTTCCATGAGGGAGAGAGGGCACTGTGCGTGATGCTAAAATTATTGCCAGGGCTAAAAGTGCTCCAGTCATTCAGGTCCCGGCTTATAACTCAAGGCAATGCATTCTGAAAGGCGCCCAGAATTCCTATATGTCATTCTGTATTTACATACCAGTCGTGTTTCCATGACGACAGATTGCCACAGAGCTATCTTCTGTAATTCTATAAAAGCTTGACTCCAATTTGTTCTGTTAAAAGGTCAAGTTGTTGGTCAATGTCAAGGCCAATGTCAACGTGGCACTGCTGTCATACATGAGATAATAAGATGGGATAATTCGAGGAAGTGTACCTGACTTCATAATGCACTTTTTTCTCAGTTGAGCCAGTAAATGTGTTCAGGGGAGGTAGCCAACCCTATCAAAGGCTTTAAGAACAATAAGTGATGTGCTCTCCTACAGTGCACGGTCTGAACTAGTTAGTACACCTTCAAAGGACATTCCTCTTTTTTAAGCCAACTACTGCCATTAAGATTCCTCTTTGAAAATAAAGGGAACTTTCTTTGTATCACATGGAATGGAATCAATTTAGATTACAGCTACAGTAAAAAGCTCTTGGGTTTATACTGTGACCACAGTTTAGTCCTGCTATTTGTAAGGTCATAAAGTTTCTTTAAGGTTACAGTGAATTTGCTAATGAATTGCAAAACACGTATGCCTATATCAACTAAACTGCGATTCATTAGTAGGTATTATGTTTGTTTTTTCATTATCATCTAATGATCAGTGTACCATCTTTGTTCTGACCAGATAAGTTTTCTATAATTTAGTCTATGTTCTGGTTTTCAGGAGAAAATGATAAACAATAGGCAACTTTACTTTGTAATGTGTCTTTGAAGTGTGTGTGTGTGTGTGTGTGTGTGTGTGTGTGTGTGTGAGAGAGAGAAGGAACACACTCTAGGAGCACCACAGAAATACTTCACAGAGAATTATTTGTCAACAGAAAAAAAAATCCCTTTAGGCAGTAAGGATGATTGAGAATAGGAATAGTGAGTGGACCAACGTGCACCAGTCTAGTTAGGAGCTGCAGCTAAGCAATAGTAAACTAGCATTGTAGCCTGATACTCTACCTGTGTGGTTAATACCTAAGCAATAGTAAACTAGCATTGTAGCCTGATACTCTACCTGTGTGGTTGATACCTAAGCAATAGTAAACTAGCATAGTAGCCTGATACTCTACCTGTGTGGTTGATACCTAAGCAATAGTAAACTAGCATAGTAGCCTGATACTCTACCTGTGTGGTTGATACCTAAGCAATAGTAAACTAGCATAGTAGCCTGATACTCTACCTGTGTGGTTAATACCTAAGCAATAGTAAACTAGCATAGTAGCCTGATACTCTACCTGTGTGGTTAATACCTAAGCAATAGTAAACTAGCATAGTAGCCTGATCCTCTACCTGTGTGGTTGATACCTAAGCAATAGTAAACTAGCATAGTAGCCTGATACTCTACCTGTGTGGTTAATACCTAAGCAATAGTAAACTAGCATAGTAGCCTGATACTCTACCTGTGTGGTTAATACCTAAGCAATAGTAAACTAGCATAGTAGCCTGATCCTCTACCTGTGTGGTTGATACCTAAGCAATAGTAAACTAGCATTGTAGCCTGATACTCTACCTGTGTGGTTGATACACCACACAGGTAGAGCAACATCATTGAATGATGAGCCGAAGTCTATGAAAAACATCCTAACTGATGGCTTTGTTGGCACTGGGATGATGTTGGGGAATTTGTAGCATGCTATGATGGTTATCCGGCTCAGTGATGTGTTGAAGATGTTTGTGAAGATATCAGCCAGCCAGCACATTATTTGTGTTCAGTGCATCAAACAGTAGCGTCAGTTCCTCAGGTAGTGAGGCGTCCCAGTCACTGCTGTTGGTGCAGGAATGCTTTGCCACAGGCTCAGTGCATCACAGGTGTTCTGGGGGTGGCCTTGGATCCTCTGCCCATAATCCTGCTTTGCCCCCTTGATGGTGATTTGCAGTTCCCTGATTTGTTAATCCTCCCTCCCTTCCTTCCTTCCTATCTATAGTCCTAGCCCCTTTCTATGTAATAAAAACGTGAAGAAAACAAGAAAGGAATGTAGCGAGGATGGAGGAATCAAGGAGCTAATTCTTTGTGTATTACCGTCTTTGCCCACCATTGCCCACTGTGTTGTGACTGCATTAAGAATCCCTGCCCTATTGCAGTGGTTGAAAGTAACTAAGTACATGTACTCAAGTACTATACTTAAGTAAAATTGTACCTTTTAAAAAACAGCATATTTACATTGACATTTACATTTTGACGGTTTTATCCAAAGCGACTTACAAGGAAATTGCATGTAAACATACATACAAGTAGAAGAAGCTTCTATTAAGCCCATTTTAAGCTTTTGAAGCTCTGAATTGAATTAGGCCTTCTGTGGAAATTGAAGACAATATTGACCTAGAAAGAAGGCCTACCATACTGCAGCTGTTAAAATTCTCTATTTACCAGTCCTGTTAACAAGTTGTGATGATTTGCTGTACTCATCAAATAAAGACGATCTTTTAGGCAACACAATCATCAATGTTTTCTATAAAGTTGGCACATTTGATGATAATTAAAGCCATACTGATCTTTTCCTGGTTACACTAGTAAGAACTTATTTAAGTTCATAAAACGCTACATCTAATTTAAATTGTAGGTTGACAGATGTGAAGAAAGAATAGGAATTAAGGGAGGGGAATTGGGCTTTGGCCTAAACCTCAGAAATTCCTAAATCTTTGCCTATAGGCTCCAAAATATCACGTCATGCCTTGTAACCACAACCATAGGACTCCCGCATAGACTCGCTCATCGGTCATCTGTCCTCCTCACTCTTCGTTCCTCATCTCCCCTGGCAGCAATTACAGAAATGAGACATCCCTTGTGACGTCACACTTCACAGGAATTCTGTGGACAGAGGACTCATGCATATAACGATATGGGTTGCACCTCTAGAGAGAACTGGCTCCAAGTTCAGCAGCAAACACAAACAACAGTGCTTTACCTCACTCTGTTTTTTTTGGTGAAAGGTTGATGAGCAGATTTGTAATGCATTTATAGTAGCACGTGTGGTGTGGATTGTTGAGTATTTCGGGAAAACTGAAATGGCCTGAACACACAACTTTACGCGTGCCTCAGCACATCAGTGAGTGGGATGTGGAACAGTGCATGCCATGGAAGTCATTGGTTCTTATTTGAGATGAATGCACTTTTTAAGGCCAGTAGCCTGCATTTAAAGGAACAGTATCAGTGCTGTATGCCCAACAAACCAGATGAAATTTTCTCAAAAAGTCACGCCAATGTAATTGTGGTGGTACTGTCTCAGAAAAGTGCCTACAAAAAGAAGATTTGCAATATGAGTATAAGTACCTCATAAATAAGAAGCCAGTTTTTTTTAAAGACTTTATTAACTTTAAAAAGCCATCGACTGAGGTGACCAATGCTTTGGTGTTTTTTCACACGTCTGTCTCTGTCTTCATCTGACTGTTAGGTGTCCTTTAGCGTGGATGTGCGTATGCGGGGCTGCCCCAAGAAGAAGAAGAAGACCTTCACGCTGAAGCCAGTGGGCTTCAAGGACACGCTGCAGATCACCGTCACCTTCGAGTGCGAGTGCAAGTGCCAGGCTAAGGTGGAGCCTGACAGCCCTATTTGCCACGGGGGCAACGGAACATACGAGTGTGGTGTCTGCCTGTGCCACCCGGGGCGTCTGGGCCCGCGCTGCGAGTGTGCGGAGGGCGACTACAGCCCTGAGGAGCAGGACAAGTGCAGCGGAAGCCCAGACAAGGCGGTGTGCAGCGGGCGGGGCGACTGCGTGTGTGGCCAGTGTGTGTGCCATGCCAGCGACTTTGGCAAGGTGTGGGGCACGATGTGCGAGTGTGATGACTTCAACTGCCTGCGCTACAAGGGGGAGCTGTGCTCAGGTGAGATGCTTGTGGGAGATGGATCGGGGTTGGGAGGTGGGGGGCTGGAGATCACATCCGGTTAGTAGGGTTGTGAAAAAGAGGAACCTTCTATTTTCTAGACATGAACACATTTTTTAAATGGACCTGGCCCTGATGAGATGTGGATCTTCTCAAGGTCACAGTCAGATCTGTGCCGACATCAGTTACAATGTGAAGTCTAAGTTCTGCTCTAGTTGTTTAAAAGGAGCAGTTATTGGACATTATGCCCTGGGTTTCAGGTTTTAACTCAAGTTCTCAGTTGTCTTCAGTGTCATCTCTAATGAGTAATGTTGCTTGTAGACTTAGTAGAACATCTGGCGTACCTACCAACGTCTAGTTTTGTCAGCAAAGCAAACTGTACTCCTCTGTACAGTTTTTGGTGGGATCATCCGCCGTTTAATGTGGGATATTGTTGAGCTCTGTTGAGTGCTGTCATGACTCACTCTAGTAAATCTCCTTGAGTGAACCAGCTCAGCACCCTTCTTCTTTCAGTTGTTTTAATTTTCCCCAAGTTCGCTTCTTATTATTTTCCAAAGAATCATGTTGCTACAACAGCTCCCATTTTCTCTACAAAATATTCAGATCTCCCACTCTCTGCTCTCGACAACAGTGGAGCAAGTCCTGCTGTGGGTCTTAGTTCTTGTTTGTTGAATGAGTTGGTGGGATGTTCTGTCCTGTGGCTTGTGGTCATGAGTTCGCTCGCTCGATTCGGCCCTCTGACTTCTCTCCTTGTGTGCCCTCTCTACTCTCTCTGTTTTTCATCTGGCCCCGATTATATCACCACCTCCCTTCTTTTTGTTAGTTGTCTGTCTTCTTTCTTTTTCTGTAGTCGTTGCCTCCTCTCCTTTGGCGAGACAGTTAACCGTCTCCCTCTGGTAGTGGAAGTTTTCAAGTTAGTTCTCTATCTTGCTCCATTTTGTGCTATCCAAAACTGCCGTGATTGTTCATCAAAGTTGTTTTGTTTATTTGAAGAGTGCACACATCTGTCCTCCCTCAGACGTTTTCAGTATTTTTAGATGGTTCACCTCCAGCGTGACTTCATGTTGGAGGAATTGCCACTGATAACACGCTATGTTTTCTTGCTGCTCATGCATCTCGACGCTAGTGAGTCCTTGGTGTTTATGTTTAAAGTAGAAGTGCTGATGTTACCAGCCTTGGACTTTGAGGTGAGAACGGATTGGTTCATAGTTTATGTTAGGTTTGACTTCTACAATAGCTAAAGCTAAAAGCACACAAACAGATGTTTTTGGTCAATTTCCCTAATATTTATCCATATTTGACTATTTAGGATGAGGACACAAAACATTCTCTTCCTACCAACACAGCATGTATGATATTTCAAGTCTGTATGTCATTTCCCAGAATCTTGCTGTGTTTTTGCGAGAATGTGTTTGTGTGTGTGTACGTGTGTATGTGGGCGTATGTACATCCAAAACCACCAACGGCTTCTTGTGAGCTATCACACTCGCATCAATCACTCCACATTCTCAAAAATACTCAACAATTATCCAGCAGATGGCTCTCATGCAGTTTGGAAATGATGTCACAGGTCTGAAAATAGAAATCCCTAGTGGATGAAAGGGGAGGGGGGATGAGGGGACGTCTGGGCAGGAATTATTATTGTTCTTTTCTGTGGTATGAGGAGTCTTGGTACAGTTGGTTAAAGAATGATGATTACAAGTGAAGCGGTGTAGTGGTGAGACTGTGAGTAAGGGTTGTTGTTTTCCCCCTCAAAGCAGGGTTTCCTTTTTGTGTTTCATTGTTGGTGTATTTTTTATTTGTTTTGCTTTGTGGTAATTACCACAGATGGCAGAAGTTTTCTGAATTTAGCTCTCTTTCACTGGGTAAGAGAGTGATACTGGTAATGGCAGAGAGTAATATGCACACGCAATGTACGCACATTTAATGGAATCAAGGAAAGGAAGCTTATCTAGCTGTATGACAAATGTGTCTCATTGACAGGTTAAGGGTTTACTGACCTACCCCTCAGGGCTGTGGAAAAATTCTGTGTATCTTTTACCGCCAGAATCCCTTTTTTTAGAAAACTATGTGACACGGAACAGATTCATGTTTTTCTGTGACGAGGGTGAACATTTGAGGCAATGGACATTAGGCTATTAGAGCAAAAAAAAAAAGGATAAGCATACTATGGAACATGGTGCTGCTGTGAGAACAGCACATAATGTACTTATAATCTACAGAAGTGGTCATAACTCGTTCTTATAAAATCTTTAAAAACATGCCACCAAATGAAAAGTTAGCCTGATGGGAGCCAGAAAATGAAGCCAAGTGGTGAAATCCAGCTTATATCCAGTAAATGTCATCGATGGCCAGTGGGAGAGAGTTATTTAGTGGTGTGCCCTAACAAATTCTGATCCTAACCAAAATTGTAATTATAGTATGGGTTGATCATATGTCATTTAAGCAAGCAATTTAAATAATTTAGAACTCTTTTCATTAGTCTTTTAAAACTAATAACACAGAATTACAGAATATATCTCTCTCTCTCTCTCTCTCTCTCTCTCTCTCTCTCCCTTCATCTTTTTTCTCTGACCCCACACTTAGGTCATGGCAAATGCTATTGTGGGTCGTGTCAGTGCGACCCCGACTGGAAGGGGGAGAACTGTAACTGCTCCACCCGCACGGACACCTGCATGTCCAGCTTGGGTCTGCTGTGCAGCGGGCGGGGCCAGTGTGTGTGTGGCAGCTGTGAGTGCACTCAGCCCGGGGCCTACGGCACCACCTGTGAGAAGTGCCCCACCTGCCCCGACGCCTGCACCATGAAGAAGTGAGTGAGCAACCCTTTCACAAACAAGTAGCATTCTTGAAGTATACAAGTATGTTTTGTTTTGTTATGGTTTGTTTATTTATTGTTCTTCTGTATTCTGTAGCCTTAGTCAGGGCATTGCTGCAAAAGAGCCCTGTGCTCAGTCAATTCTCCCTGAATAAACAATGATAATGATGATGAATGATGATACGTAACAGTTGAGTTAATTGTCTACATGCTAATATGTGAGCATGAGGCTGCGAGAAGAAAGAAGAAGTGAAAGCACATTTGCTGTTTACATGTCACATTTTAGCGATGGTGAAAAACTGTACCGTCTTAACTGTTTAGATGGGGGTTGTATCATGTTTGCGGTTTTTAGTTGCTAAAAACTCATCACAATTGCTGAAGCCACCACATCTATGAACTAAAGTCAAACCAAAGTCATAGCAGTCTGTAATTATATGATCTTTTCACAACAAAACGTGTTTACTAAACTGGCCATGAGGTCTCCAAGAGCCTTTTCAGTAACTAAAAATACACCCTATTCTTTAGCTTGTTTGAAAACAAAAACCCAGTTTGGTAAGGGAAGAAATAGAATAGACAAACTCTTCACTTTTTCTTTGTCTTCCATTGTGGTTGCATATTAAGTACTGTTGTTACACTGCAGAGAAAAGTTCTGCTCAGGAATATAGACAATATTGGCTGGATTGCATTGCATTCCCTTATAAGGAATGTAAACGCCAAAATGAATCATCATCAGCATCCTCAAAATGGCGTATTATATTACTTCCAGATATGGAAGGAGCCCAAATGTCAAACATCGTGCTAACATTTCCTTGAATAACTCCTAAGACTTGAGAGATTTCAGAAGTGTTTCTGTCACTCATGCTAATAGTTTTCTGCTATTCCATTTCCCAGGGAGTGTGTTGAATGCAAACACTTCCAAAGAGGGAAGCTCTTTGAGGACAAAACTTGCGCTCGTATCTGCAGAGATGAGATCCGGCTAGTGGATGATATAGGTAAGACAAGCCACGCTGTCAGACATAAATCAGTCTTAACAGCCTTTTAATGGATTTGGTGGCAAACACATAGTCTATTTAAAAGAGTTGTTATTGAATCATATTGTCAGTAATGAATGACTGTTGAAAAGGCATTACCTGCAAGATGAATATCATGTTACATATAAGGTCATTATAACAGGCTCTTAGCCATCGTAGCATTTGCAGGCCTGTCGATGATGTCAGCCCACACAAGCACACATTATATGTACTGTGCTGTGTACCTCACCCATTTCGCCCAGATGGGATTTGTATGCAGACATGTGTATAAAAACTCTGTCTCCTCTCACACCTGCCCTCTATAGTCTTCCATGATAACAATGCGGTCAACTGCACCTACAAGGATGAGAACGACTGTGTGGAGCGCTTCCAGTACTACGAAGAGGCCAGTGGTCAGTCGGTCCTCTTTGTGGTGGAAGAGCCAGGTAAGGGTCTACTGCCTGTGATCTCTCACTCACACTTAAAAGGGTGCTCTCCCAACATACACACATTCCCTCACTCACGCTTAAAAGGGTGCTCATACACACATTCCCTCACTCACTCACTCAAATTCCTGTGTCATGCTATGACTTAATGCGAAATGCTGCAATCACAAGGATGAAGAATTAGTATTCAGTTGAAAATGGACTGAAATAATAATAGTGGCAGAATGGACATACTTTTTCTTTAGGAGACACAGGTTTGAGGACTGGGATGACGAAAGGAAAGCCCTGCCCCTCTTAATAAAGTGATGCGTTTGAATTTGTTCCAATACTGCATAAATACATCAGATGCAGGCCACAATAGCTATACAGTCATTCTCAAACGGCACACACTCCTGCGCCTTTGCTGCCTTTGATCCCATCCACTCCTGCTCGTTAAAGAGATGTGGAGACTGAACCAGTAGCACAGACGGTAGCGAGGGGAGACTTCAATGGTAGAGGCACGCAGTGAGGGGTCGTCCATCCCCCCCACCCTTTAATGGATCCACATGTGTAACGCAGGCTGAACCGGGCCTGGGAGCGAGGGAACAGGGAACAGGGAACAGGGAGGGAAGGAGTGAGAGGGTCCTGTCTACATAAAAAAAGCAACCCAACCTCGTAAACACACCACACCATAAATGGCATCACTGCTACCGAACATGCTGACATGGCACAATCAGTCGTTTGAAATCCAAAGTGAAAGCACGAGAGAGGAATGTTGACAGAAATAATACAAATAACTGCACTTTAATCCAGTATTTTTTACACATATATAAAGCAAAATCTGGATTATCTTGAGACATTCCTTTAAAAAGAGGTATTAATTGTTTTGTCACAGAGCCAGATATAGTCTTCTGTGGTCGGCTGGTAGTTCATTTAAATGTCATAGATGTACAGTTATTTCCACAATTACAATTAGTGCATCTTACCATATCCCTCCCTGCTAGACTGTCCTAAGGGCCCAGACATCCTGGTGGTGCTGCTGTCGGTGGCGGGGGCCATCCTCTTCCTGGGCCTGGCCACTCTGCTCATCTGGAAGCTGCTGGTCACCATCCATGACCGGCGGGAGTTTGCCAGGTTTGAGGAGGAACGGGCACGCGCTAAATGGGACACGGTGAGCTGAGCTGAGTCACATACACTGGATGGCTATGTAACACACACACACACACACACACACACACACACACACACACACACACACACACACACACACACACACACACACACACACACATTTTACATTACATTTAGTCATTTAGCAGACGCTTTTGTCCAAAGCGACGTACAAGGGAGAACAATCAAGCTAAGAGCATTAAAAAACCTGGTGTAACAATAAATATTGCTTATAAAACGACATAGAAAGAATAAAAAAAAGAAGTGCGGGCCTGTTGCTGCTTAAGTGCAGGTTGAGCCAAGGTGCCAGTTTAGGAAGAGAGGTGCTCTTTGAGAGTTGGGTCTTCAAGAGTTTCTTAAAGGTAGGGAGGGACGCTCCTGCTCTGGTAGTGCTAGGCAGGTCGTTCCACCAACGTGGAACTACAGCTGAGAATAGTCTGGATTGCCTTGCTTGCACTGGGGGCAGTGCCAGACGACGCTCACTGGATGAGCGCAGCGTCCTGGGTGTGACATTTGCCCTTACAAGAGCATTTAGGTAGGTGGGAGCAGACCCAGTAAGCACTTTGTAGGCAAGCATAAGTGACTTGAATTTGATGCGAGCAGCTACTGGCAGCCAGTGGAGCTCAGTGAGTAGCGGGGTGACATGTGCCCTCTTTGGTTGGTTGAACACCAGGCGCGCCGCTGCGTTCTGGATCATCTGTAGTGGTTTTACCACGCATGCCGGCAGGCCCGTTAGGAGGGCGTTGCAGTAGTCGAGGCGGGAACCCACCAAGGTTTGCACCAGGAGCTGGGTGGCATACTGGGTTAGGTACGGCCTGATTTTGCGGATTTTGTAAAGCGCAAAGCGGCATGACCTCGCGACAGACACACACACACACACACACACACACACACACACACACACACACACACACACACACACACACACACACACACACACAGGCCTAGACAGAGGGGTGTGTCTGTGTTATATTGAGTCCACTCCCTTAGTTCTAATGTTTACCTGTAATGTCACTGTATATAGTATCAAATTGTGTTTTAAGTTGAACAAATCTCCACATACAATGAATCACATACAGTCAAGAAAGCTGGCAGAGGGATTGTGTTTCTTGTTAGTTCTGTTTTGTTTACTTTTGATTTGGCGGTATGCTGTTCTTTCCCAAAGCAAACAAAAGAATGCCACCCACTCCTAGGGGCGTGTTTGTTTGAAATTAGGCAACGCTAATTAGCCTTCTCTGCCAGCCTCTCTAGTCATAGAGCAGCCATAGCTGGTCTGTCTGATCCCTCCCTGGCTTTCCATACCAACGTTAATCCCACTGAACAGGTCCTTCACTGTGAGGAACAAGACCACCTTGACTTGACTTGGATTTTAAAGTGAAGTGCAATTTGAATTAAAGTTGATTTCATCTGTAAATATTATATTTGTTTTATGAGGCACTATTGATAATTCAACAGTACAGAAAAAGGAGGCTAGTCAATAACCACTTTGGGATATTACTAGCGGAGTACAACAGCTTGTCCCCAAGAACAATGAAGCGTTCAATTAGGTGTTCTATTTGTATTTCAGGGCAGTGCTGTCGTTGTGTACACATGTGTGTGTTTGTGTGTGTGTGTGTGTGTGTGTATAAGTGCTTGCTTGTGTGACTGACATTATGTGACTTGTCTGCTTTTTGTGACTCAAGGAGTCTAGACTGTGCAGATTTAGTTTTTCCCTTTAGATGTATGGAATCATGTGATTCTGCAATGACCATCCACTACAGTGGCAAGAACAAAAACCTCACTAATCCCTTCCCTCACCCTCTGTCTCGTTTCCAGGGCCACAACCCTCTTTACAAAGGAGCCACCTCCACCTTCACGAACATCACCTACCGGGGCAATAAGGACTGACCTTACCCAGTCCCAGTCAGGAAATGATTCTGACACCAGCTGGGAGGACAGACTTTTTTAGAAAGGCTTCAACCCACAGGCAGTGTGGGGTGTCTTCCCCTTAGACCTTTACCTGTGCAGGCTCTACTGTTGTAGAATGAGGATGTAATATGATTATTATTTTGAGTGTATCTGTTCTCGCTGGAAATACAAGAGCTTGTACAGTATGTGACTGGTTTATGACTAAATCAAAACTCCTTTTCTCTTTATTTGTATGTGTCCCCTTCTCAAGCAATGCCTGCAAAAACCCTCTAACAAACATTTTTGTTAATTGAAAAAGCCAAACAATTTCATGTGGAGACATTGTCGTCCACCTAAAACCAAAGGATGGAGGGAACGTTTCAACAGGCTTCTTTTTCTTTCTTTTTTTCAGTTTTTTTTTGTTTTGTTTGAACGCCTGGGGAGATAGCTAATCACACTCGGCTGACACAGCATGAGACTTCCTCCTTCCTTCCTCCAACCGTCACCCCGTCATCTTGTTTGAGTACGAGCCTCTTAGGATAAAAGCACTTAGGATAACAGTTATAGCTGGAGCTGGAGCCCCTTTCCACAGAGCTTGTCAAGATATGATCATATCGATGGCCTCATCAGCTGTAAAGTTACACAAGTTGACTGTTTTTGCTCTCATCAAGCGTTCTTCAAGTAAAAGCAGTTAATGACCATTGATTTTAACATTAAAGATGCAGTCTGCAATTCAGTTTTGTGAAAGGTTAGAGATATTTGCGCTTGAACAGCCAATCAAATAACACTCCTCCCTTCTGAGTTCCTGATGCATGTGTGTTGATTGGCTGGGATTGTTTATGGCGCGGTCCGAGCCATAATGTTGAGACAGGACTGTGTTAAAACACACTGAAGTTTTTTGACCACAAACACTGAATGGACAGCTAGAGGACCATGAGGAGCAATTTGTTGCATTTTACAAAAAGTGTATGGGATTAGAATTGCGGACTGTACGTTTAAATTCCAATTGCAATTTGGAGTTTTATTTATGTTGTCTTTCTATAGTGAGGCTTATGTAAGTTGAAAGGTCAGCTGGTTATCTTTGACAGAACATGTTACAGAACTCCATCGACAGCTTCATCTACTGTATTTATTGTGACCCGTCGTTACTAATTTCATGTTTTGAAAATTAGACGACTGCAAACAGACTGAACCGCAACACACTGGGAATTTAATGACAGGTGTCACTGTTGAAGACACACACACACACATGCACGCACACACACACACACACACACACAAACACACACACACACACACACACACACACACAGACAGACACACACACATACACACACAGAGAAAGAGAGACACACACACAAGTGTCTAACAGTTAGAGGGCTTTATGGTGCCTGTTGCCATTATTTGTGTTTGATTCATCAGATATAAAAAAGGGAGAGTGAAAAATCAAGTGGTTGCATTTGGTGCATCCATTTTGTCTTTGCTTGTTCTTAAATGATGTTTTTGTTCTCACAGTTTTTTTAATGAAAAATAAGATCACCGTTGTCACATTTGTTCTTTGCGGTATGAAAGTTGTCACAAGAGATTGTTACAAAATAAAATATTTTGTATATACATTTTTGTTTACTATGACCTGACCATCTATGAATTTGACAATGATTATATGTTTTTATTCAGTGAAACGATCTCAGGGACTTTGAAGATGAAGGAGCCAATGAAGTTGTGAGTAGGACTGAAGGGAAGATTGAGGGATGTAGAGAAGGCAGAAGGGCAGCAGAGAATGGTGAGAGCTCTTGAAACAAGGGAAGAGTGTCACTGGACAAATGGCTGGGAGGAACGTGTCATTTTAACATTCATATGCATGTCTGGACTGAAATAGCTCTGACAAATTGTAGTGCCAGACTCAAACAATGACTGTAAAAAGCTCAGTCGTTTTACAGTCACTGGTCTCAAAGAATCCAGGACATGGAATAACTGCCCATAACACAAAGTTGCAAACATGGTCAAGAGCGCCACCTTCTGGTTAAAGAGACTAAAGTCAAATTAATACATCAATCCACAGCTGGGTGTGGGTGTTTTTTTTTGGGGGGGGGGGGGGGGGGCGGCCATTGCATTCATTTCTGAATAATAATAAGTTATAATTTGACAAGGTTTTAGAAGTGGGTTGCAGACTGGCAAATTACTCATGGTGTACTCCAAATTATTCACAGATTAAAACTGTCTTCAGTGTTTCCTCCATCTATACACATACACCAATTGACCTTTCCGCATATTCTTTGTTTGCAAGTGAAGTGTACCTGGGTTTAAGACCATACACATCATATAGGTACCTCCTATATGATGTCTATGTTTAAGACAGTGAGGCTGCGGTCAATTGTTTGCTACCATCATACTCCAGTCCACTTGGTGGCTGCACACAGTTTGAATGTAGCTGTTCACTGCTGGTAATCTTCAACGAAGAGTCATGTAAGGAACACATCAGCTACAGTGCCGATGATTTGGTGTACTTTTAGAGTGTTTGCGTAAAGGATCACCGTAGTAACAATCATGGGTCCTGCAAAATGCCACCACACCCTCAGGTTTGTTTGTTGATGTCTTACATTTCTATGAAGGTATAGTCTTTTAAATCTCATTCAGCAATCCACCGAGGAGAGCAACGAGTCTCGACACAGTCAGTTCCATTTGCCCCATATGTGTCATCCACAGATGAGGACATTGATTTTTGGAGCGTGGGTGGTGTTTTACATCTCTTTTCTGCTACTTATGCGAAGAATGTGGACAGGGAAGTACGTCCGCAGTCCTCTCGCACGAGCACTTTTAGTCAACATGGTGTCAGAGAGCGAATCGGGTTCTGAAATTCAAGAGGTAAGCTGTCTGTGTAACTAGCTGCCAGGCCAACTATTACTGTAAACGTCAGTCATATCATATATGTAAATAGTTAAAAGGCTAAGAGGGTGTGCTCCAGGAAAATTGAGCGAAAAGGAACAGGTGAGGTTCTTGGCTGAACGTATGGTGTCCATATGTATTTGACAGGTAATGGAGTCTCACCAAAACAAGTAAGCTAGCTTGCTTGCTAGTTAAGTTTGTAGAACATAAAAACAATAAGCATAACAGCACTGAATTTGGTGTGCCAAAATTGTTATTGTGCACACCAGTCGATAAAAGTTACCTTCCGAGGTAAGGAAGGTTAAGCTCGCAGATCTTTGAACGTGTCCTATTCTTCAGTGGTACCGCTGCAGTCCTGACTTATTGGGGGATGAGATGAAACCCCTCTTCGTGCAGAGCGGGATGGATGCAGACACACAGGCTTTTCTCAGGAGAAGCGAGGAGAAGTCTGGCTGGATGTTCACTCAGATGTATCACTCCTTATTTTCCACCGTCTTCAGTCCAATCATGTCGCGAACCTCCATTAACGGGTGAGAATGGAGCCGGGACAGTCACACTGTTCACGCAAAATACTTGTGTTATCGATTGGTCTTTTTTATTTTATTCTCTTTGTCTGTCTACCGTGTATATAAAAAGATGAATCCCAATTGAACATTTTTATTTGTGTTAATGATTGTATGAATGAAATAAACGGCAAATTGTAAAATATATAATGTTGCATATGTGTTATGCAAACGACCTTAAACGACCCACAGTACCCACTAATATGCCTCCTTTAAAAAAAAAAAATCAATATACAATCCAGTACAACATGGTTGTGTATATAATAATGTATTTATTTCGGTCAGAGGCATCTCTAGCTAATCCTCTGTTCATCTTTCCTCACATACAATTGGTAGGTTCCTTGGCCGAGGTTCCATGTTCGTGTTCTCGGAGGATCAGTTTCGCAGGCTCCTCGGCATTGGACCAGACTGGAAAGCAGACAGGCTGCTGGATCTGGGGGCTGGGGACGGGGGGGTCACCAATGTCATGGGCTCACATTTCAGAGAGATCTATGCCACAGAGGTGTCCAGCCCAATGAAATGGCACCTCCAGAGAAAAAACTATAAGTAAGTGTCCGTGTCAAGCTGACATCTGCTATCCTTTACTCTGTATGCTATATGCCCAGTATTACTTGATGTACTTGTGTTACAGTGGGCATAATTTAGCTGATACCTCTAGTTGAGCAGATATTCAGCTTCTCCTATTATATCTAGTGGGATGTTGGATTTGTCAACAGTCTTTTGATTTTATAAAGCAATGCACCCCAGTCCAGTAATTGGTGTCTGTCTCTTGTCAGACTGCTAGGAATAGACGAGTGGCAGAACACGGGCTTCCAATATGATGTCATCAGCTGTCTTAACCTGCTGGACCGTCTCGACCATCCTCTGGAGCTACTGAGGGACATGAGGCAGTCCCTGGTGCCAAAGACAGGCAGGATCATCCTGGCGGCTGTAGTCCCCTTCCAGCCCTATGTGGAAATAGGTGAGTGGAGTTGGACGAATGCTGAAACAAACATTAGAGTTGACCAGTGATCTTCATTTTTGTACATTTATCCTTGTTGTGCACATTTATCTGTTCTGTACATTTATTTATTTGATGTGCCTTTTTTCCGTTTTATATATGTGATCATGCCATGATAGTTTGATATTCAGATTTTACACAGGGTCAATGTAAACAATGCATGTTTACAATGCATTAGTCATTGGAATTGGCTGCATTGGAAAAAGTATTGTACAAATGCCCAAAAAAAGTTTGTTCCGACCTACACCTACCTAAGAATGTAGGTGAACAGGGGGCAGGTAGTTTTAGGATATAAGGCCATTGAAAAACATCTTTAAAAAAAAAAAGACAACAACTGCATGCTGTATTCATAGAGGATGACGAGTCCAGAATTAGCCTTAAACTATTTGCCAGGAGTTTTAGCATATTTTGTAATAAAGGTTTAGCTATTACCAGAAAGGGTTTGAGGGTGTCCGGTCAGATGCTAATGCACTGTTCATCTTTGAGCATTACTCTGAGAACATGGTAGAAGCAACCAAACATCCAGCTGTAAAAAAAAAATAAAAAAAAATAAAATAAAAATCAATCAATCTCTCACATTTGTCTCCTCAGGTGGGAGGTGGGTACGCCCCAAAACTCATTTGAAAATCAAGGGGAAGACCTGGGAGGAACAAGTGACCAACCTTTCCAGTGAAGTCTTCTCAAAGGTTGGGTTGGAAGTGGAGGCAGTGACTCGGTTGCCATATCTGTGTGAAGGAGATATGTACAAAGACTACTATCTGCTGAATGATGCAGTATTTGTACTAAAAGCTCAGGAATGAAGTCTAACTTGCCCTCACTTCAGAGGTTGGTGTCATATCTGGTGTCATGGGGTTGTGCGAGTCCAAACAAGAACGCTGGTTTCCCTTTCTGTGTGTGGGAGAAGGGTTGCTGTTGGTAACAGGATTATACTGTAAACAAATCTCTGAAGTGATTTGGTTATACGGATCTAAAGATTTTCCTATGATTTAATTAATGTGTTGATGAAGTGGTCTCTATGATATACAGAGGCTGTTTCATTGTGCCATCACCAAGTTCTGCATTTGTCTTTTAAAAAACAAACACTGTAGTATTCTTGTACTGTAAATGGATAACCTGTCCATAAAGGTAAATCTCAAGCCTTGGTTTCTGTTAAAATCACATTCTTGAAGTAGTGCCTTTTAATTAAGTTTTTCTTTTGTATAGTAAATAAAATACATTTTTACTTTAATACTGTCACTTTGTTGAAAAAAAAGATGATGTATTTGAGGTTTTTGTTGGTGAACAAAAGAAAATCAATACAAATATGCAAGGACCAATGGGAAGACTCTTCCAGTTTTGCTACATTACAAAATACCAAGTTTTTTCCTGTGCACTTATGGGCAAATTGACTCCAGCAAGCACCATCAACACATCATTCAATAAAAAAACATTTGTATTCAATAAAATGTTTGTTTTATTGTGTGTGGCAAGTATGAGAGTTGATTAGGGTTAACTGAGTTGATAGACAAGACATGGGTGTTGGTGATAAGGATTTGAGGAACAGTTTTTGGATTTGGAGTTTAGACTCGCTCTTAAGTCACTATTGATTAAAGGAGGAACACTTAAGTAGCATTCACTTAAGTCATAGTCATCTGAGCTTTAACTGAATGTAGACCTTTATGGTGGATTCACATGACAGTAATTACATTCTACAATTCGGATTGTTAGAACAATTAAGAAATTATTACCAGGTTTAAATGTACTTGTTACCAACACCTGGCATGCTGACTGACAGGTCTTGAGTAGCCTTAGCGAATTAAGGCCATGTAGTAACTTTACATAATTTAGTCTATCCCTCCTTGGTGGGAGAGAAAAACCCCTGTAGTGAAATTTCTAGAAAATCTCTGGGACTCATAAGGCCTTCGCAGGCGTGTCTGCACGACCCTCATTCTGCAAGCGCCAACCCATTCCCAGTTTGCATTGGGCGGGCGTATCGTTGGCCACGTCCCCGGGCCACGTCGCGCAGTACTCGCCATTTTTTCACCCGGGCATAGAATAGCAACGATAAAGCTGTCGGACAAGCACATCACTGACTGTCTGACTTTATCAGGAAGTCTAGTCTGACACCTGCAGTCTAAATACAGCTTGTCTCCTTTTACTGAGATAAGACCTACGAGTGTTCTGCGACAAAATGAACGTTTTCAGACTCACCGGGGATCTTTCCCATTTAGCAGCTATCATCATCCTCCTGCTTAAAATATGGAAAACCAGATCATGTGCCGGTAAGTCATGGAGCTAAATCTATAATTTTCTAAATTAAAACTATAACTTTGCACCTCTTCATACGTGCCACACAAGTGCACAGAGAGCAATCTTGGGTTACATCGCAGAAGTTGCAGAACGCTTTCATATTCGGTGACATCTTAGCTGATAGGCTAATGTAAGCTAAAGAATCCGCTGTGCCAGCGAGGCCTTGCATTGAACTCAGCTGACTGGTAGCCTGTGTTCTGCAGCTAGCTGGCTAATGCTAGCCTCTCATCGAGTTAACTTATCACAGTGAATTGTCATGAGTAAATGTACCTGGCTAGCATTATTTTTTGAGGAGCATCTGTCTTGGTGGATTCTCAGGTGGGGTCATTGACAAGCTAAAAAGATGAAATAATAGGAGAAGCCCATCATAATACACAGCCCATCAGAAGTAAACGTTACCATTGAACTTATTAATGTTAGCTATCTCGAAAGCTATCGTTAGCTGTTTTAGCATAATGGCTCTCAAGCGAACCGTGTCATAATACCTGAGCTCAAGGTATAAGGCAGAAGGCCATAGGAAAGATACAAGTGTTGTATTCGTCATTTCCATTGGCATTTCAAATAACTTTTACCAAGACTTTCCAGTGTGCACACTGAGCCCTCAAAAATGTATCCACTAACGTTAACAGGGAGCTTCCACTCACTAGCTGAAGTTAAGGTTGGGGCATTACTGTTGATTTAAACTGAGGTGTTTTGAAAGTGAACAATGCTTATCAAATACTGTTTTAGCTCGATCCGTGTGTAGTTTAGGTAAAGGGAATTAAGTAATTAGAAAGCTTTCATTTGAATTCATTCATTCGTTATCAAATTCTTCAAATGCTTTTCCAGCCTGACCTCTGACGTGGCAGCCCTATAGGAGAAGGCGGATATTATAATTCAGCAAGGAAGTAGAATAATGAAATGCATGCTCCCTTATTTCAGACTTTTGTTAAACTTTGCAACGCCGTCCGGTTATGCTTTATTTTATTTTTTAATGCTGTGTATACCGTCGATTTTCCTTTTTGAACTCCTTGTCACAGTGATGCCCTTTGAGCAACCACGTCGGTCTTTAGGATTGATAACAAACCTTCAGGACGCTCTGTTATCATTGGTGATTGCAAATGCACCCTTATGTTAATCCTGTGGAACGTACTCATGGCACAATGATCGATACGGGATTGATCTTTTATGATGTAATACATCTCAGACCAAGGTGGGTTTTTTTGGGTGGGGAATTTGAATTCCAGAGGGAGTAACATTAGTTTGACAATCACTGAGGGCATGCTTACACTTGTGTTCTTACTGACAGGCACAGCCAATGCTCCCCCCACCCCTCCAAGTAAAAATAGAACAAGCCCTGGGTGCAAAAGGTGTCCCTGGGACCTCTGAGACAGATATCAGACTCATAATGCTCGTTTCTTAGTTTAAGGCCTTATCAGGACACCAGGTGTAGGGCCTTGACCCCTAATGAGTAACAAGGCAATACAAGCATTCCTCTGCAGAGGGGCAATTCGGGTGGCTGTAGGGTAAACACATTTGTTACCGAACAAGCACAAACCCTGGCTAAGTTGTAACTAAGGTGCTCAGGATGAGGACGAATTGTGATGGCACTGTGATGATTACCCCTTTTCAATGCCTTTCTTGTTTTGGTCCTCCTACAGCTAACAACTCTGTCTTTCAGGTATCTCTGGAAAAAGCCAGATTTTGTTTGCCTTGGTATTTACCACTCGCTACCTAGACCTACTCACCTCCTTCATCTCCCTCTACAACACCTCCATGAAGGTAAGAAACGCAGAGTCAGCTCTTTAGCAAAAGTTTCGTGTGACTGGAGCTTCCCGTCACTCCCCCCCCAATAACAGGGCTGGGAAAAAATAAGTCAAGTGTTGAATCACTGGTTCCTTCCCCTTCACTGTAGTAATTATTACACCCGATCTTCTCCAGTAGCTTTCTATCCCACTGATGGAGAGGCTGATTTTTTTTCAATACTTAAACTGAATAGTTAAATCGTAGTGTGTTCCAATATGTCTCAGATACTGTTTTTTTTTGCCTGTAGTACTTGCACACAAGTTGATCCCTTCATATGTATTATCTTACATGTTTACAATATGTGTTGTCCCATAGATCATCTACATCGGCTGCGCGTATGCCACAGTGTACATGATCTACGCTAAGTTCAAAGCCACCTACGATGGCAACCATGACACCTTTAGAGTGGAATTCCTGGTGGTTCCTGTTGGTGGCCTGGCTTTCCTGGTGAACCATGACTTCTCTCCTCTGGAGGTAAAACCCTGCTCATCTGACTCTTGGACACGATGTGATTTTCTTTCTCAGCTAGCTGCAAGTGTATGTGTCGTGTAATTCCTGATCCTTAGGATGGACAAGAATGTGTATTGCAGTCAGCTTCAGATTTGCTGAAGTAAAACAATATTCTTGATCTGATCAGTTTGCACTTGATGATATGGGCCAGTGGGTTGAATGCCACTACTCTCTCTCTCTCTCTCTCTATCTATCTATCTATCTATCTATCTATCTATCTATCTATCTGTATTTTCTATGAAGTGGGCTAAATGTTCAGTTCTAAGGGAAAGCCACATGTGAGATGTTACACGCACTTATATTAAAATAGAATGTGATCAAAATATTGAAAATATACAGCTGCAAAACATGAAAATGAAAAATGATATAAAATAAATGGCCGACATTAAATAAAAAAAGGGTTAGCTATGAGAATGCTCCTTCAGTTTCCATCATCCAACACGGAAAAGAGGCAACTTCAGTTTCCAAAAATCGATTGAGTGCACAAAGTCAGCTACTTCGGTGATGATATTTAATAATTGTTGACGTTATGAGGGAGATGGCTACAGTATAGAATCTGAGCTGTGTGGTGGCAAAACATGTGTGTGTATTTATGCATGTGCGTGTGTGTAGTCTGTATAGATATAAGTCCTGAACACCATTTACAACTCTATATTTATGAAAAACATGTCGGCTGTCAGTGGCTGCTACAGTAAACGGCCATTGCTGGCCACTATGTGGTCTAGAGAGTGAAAGGAGAGATGCAGACACTTGCACAGAAGAAACTGGTTATGTAATGCAACATCAAACTATACCGATATACACGGTATTGTCTCATCCTACATCACGTTTGGAAATGTATCTAGATACCTTAAGTCTATATTCTATCAAGCCCTAAGCAGGATGAGGTGACTCAGTTCAGTGAACATTGGTATAATGGTGGTAAAACGTGCATATCAGGAATAGCACAAGGCTACACGGCACTGCATGTCTTGAGCAACTGTCAGTGGTGCCAGCCTTTGCCAGAGACCATAAGTGTTCTCACACACAAGATGTTGCAGTATTAAAAAGCCTGGCGTAGACACTCACTAGCTGCTTCTGTCACGGTGGGCTGTCTTGTCGGTCTTTGGTTCTAAATATGTGTCAGTTGGTGAAAAGATTAATCTTGTCTACTATGATATGATGATTAATTGTGGCTGTTCCTTTTGACTGTGCGTGTTTGAAGTACATGCCAATTGTACTGTCCACCGGTTTATTGCACTTGGATTTATTTATTTAATCGAACTTCCTTGTGTTAAAGTTATTCTACTGTCTTAAACATCACCATTGGAATGCAGTAGCAATTGATAGCAACTCACTTCATAACATTTATAAAAGTTCAAATGGTATTCCGACCCAGGCCGAAATTATAAACTTGAGTTCCACTACAGAAGTGTACAAATAAACACAACTGGTTGGGAAATACTCTGACAGTTTAATGTAGTTTTATGAAAATATGTCTGAATTGTTATTTTGTTCATTGCTTTGGATACTTGTTATTAACATATTCATACGAATATAACTGTGGACAAGGAGGTAGACTTAAAGAGGACCTATGATGCTTTTCAGTTTTTTTCTTTTTCTTAATTGTGTTGAATAGCTTTGTGTATGCAAAGTTACAAAGTCCAAAGTACATGTCAGAGGGAGTAACACGCCTTCCCACAGAAACCACTTTTCTCAGCTGTCCGAATTCCAGCCCTTTTCATTTGTTACAAGATGATGCAATCTTGCAACACGATCCTTACTGCCCGCCTAGCTGACCAGTCAGACCACCACCTCGAGACACAAGAGCTCTAACAGAGTTTTAGAAAGAGGTTGAATAGATGGAATGTTTCTGGAACATTGAAAATTAGCTTAAAAGGTCCTCTTTAAGAGTTGATGCCCATCTGTGTGTAAAGGAGTTTGTAGTACTTTGTTTGTAAAGCCTTCACCTGTAGCAATGTTAGTGTATATATGTGTGGTTTTCCTTGTGTTTCACCTGAGTTTAGGGGTGAATATCATACAGACATGACAGGGTACCCGCAAGGTCTTAAAAACTTGAAAAAGTCTTAAATTTAGTATTGATAATTTAAGGCCTTGAAAAGGTATTATATTTTGTCAACCGGTCTTAAATTTCGTCAACAGGTCTTAAATTTCGTTCATCAAGCCCACATTTGTTTATTTTTCGTTGTGACAACGAATCTTAGTACACCCAAACGTCGCATCCAAAATACCAGGCAACCTGTATATGACTCTGAACTGGCTGAGATGCTGACACGATATTGGATAAAACTAGCTAACGTTAACTATTCACTAGCTGCGCTAGCTAGCTAGACAGTTATCTAGGACACTGCCCTGTCAGGGACAGGGTAATGCTAGTTAATAAGCGTCTGCTATCACAGGCAACAGTGGAGCGGGGCTTTTGGGTGATTAAAGAAATTGAAACGTCTAACATTTAAGAACACACTGTTGTACAGGGATGCAACAACAGTTTCAGCGACTCCCGTTTTTTTGACGGCAGTTTGGGTGACTTGATTATAATTTCATCAACACTAATTCTGGATTGACTCCACCAAACATCAAATCAGCAGCGATTATTTCCCAAACCCTCGAAAGCTGTTGCAATTGAGATTTTAACTTACTTTCTGTTTGAAGATAAGGTAGCATAGTGTTGAAGAATGGGTTAGTTGAAATTGGACAACTTTAAATTCATATATGAGATTGAACAACATAAACCCCTATACAGATAAAATAAATTAACAAGGATAGCAAAACCGATTGAAAACGGCAGAAAGGCGTGCATGACAGGACGTCAGATCAGTGACACAGGCAGTTTTTTCCCCATTATATGTGAAGGCTGAGATATTCATAACACTTTATTCAGTCTTACTGGTGGTCCTTTTGTAATACCAACAGGTGCACTTCGTTGTTGCTAATGTACTGTTCTCACTACGTGTTTAGCATTACATCGCATAACTATGTCTTGATAACAGCTGTTGCCATTTCCACGAGAGGAACATTTGAATGATGTCAAAGTAAAAGTCCAATACTAAACGGTGTTTGTTTCCATAACAACAATACAAGTAATATACATTTAACAGCCTATTTTGCTACATTTTTGCTACATCTTTTATTTGGCATGTTGGTGAGGTTATTATTTTAGAGGACCATTTCTCAATGGTTTTGTTATTTAATGAATGTTTGTTTATTAATAACTTATTTTTAACAAATAACTCAATTATAATTACAAAGAGGGAAATTCGCAACTCTATCACAACTTCCACTTGCTTTCGCAATTTAATTGCAACAAACACCTCAAAAACACAGCAACTTTAATGGAAAAGCTCCCGCTATAATAAGTTGGCTGAACTCATCATACTGGATGAACAGATTGCTGCCAAAAGCGCAGAGCTCCAAAGGCTGTAGGATCTGTTGTATTACAACCGCACACAGGTTCACCCACAGACGTATCCAGACACGCATGCACACACACACGTACACAAACACACACTCACACGTCCACCCCTCATAGTTATTGTTTTAAATGGTTGTCTTATGATTACATTATTATTTTTTTTTTTTTCATAAAATTATGCATATCAGGAAAGGTGCGATGTTGGTCTTAAATTTCATCTAAAGTGGTCTTGAAAAGGTCTTAAAAAGTCTTAAATTTGAGATGAAAAATCCTGGGGGTACCCTGCATGAATAGACCATCTCAAGAAGCTTCTCCTTCTCCTGGACAAACACAATTGATGGATAATATCAGGCCATAATTAGAGTCTAAATTTGGCTTGCAATAAAGGGTCTCCATTCAAATTCCTTCTCGCTGAATTCATCAGATAAAACTCACTCCATTTGAGCCTAATTGTGAGATCTTATTTAAAGAATAAACAAATGGAAATAAAAAAGACCTGACTATAATGCTCAACTGATTCTAGAAGGTTGTGACCATATGCTGATGAAGTTATGCCACTCTAAATCTTCTGTTTTCTGTCTTTTCCCTTCAGATCCTGTGGACCTTCTCCATCTACCTGGAGTCCGTCGCCATCCTGCCCCAGCTCTTCATGATCAGCAAGACGGGCGAGGCTGAGACCATCACCACCCACTATCTGTTCTTCCTGGGCCTCTACCGTGCCCTCTATCTCATCAACTGGATCTGGCGTTTCTACTTCGAGGGCTTCTTTGACATGATTGCCATCGTGGCTGGCGTAGTGCAGACCATCCTTTACTGCGACTTCTTCTACTTATATGTCACGAAAGGTGAGTGAGGGTGTTATTTTCGCCACTGTTTCTAATATCGAAGTGCTGTGCTCTTTGATATTTAAAATATGTGGTTAATTTTGGTAGAATGGTATTAGTATGGATTATTGATAATGTGGTTGTAGCATGGTAAGAAATCAGTGAAAATGTCCTCCTCAACAGTAGAAATGTTTTGTTTTGTAAAGTATCTTTCATCCTATCATTTCTTTTCAGTGTTTCCCTAACTGTAGGCTTCCTACTTGCAACTTGCCCCAAAAGGTTTTGCTTTGCAGCTATAAGGGTTTAATACATGTGCCATGTCCCCTCTCGTGCTTTTTTTCAGTACTGAAAGGAAAGAAGCTGAGCCTGCCAGCATAAGTGCCAAACCCAGCACCTCAGCAGAATCGCGTGGGGGCACAGGACATCGCTGCCACCGCGCCCAGTGTAAGATGCCTGAGACGGAGTTCGAACAACAACAACAACAACACACAAAAAAGAAAAACAAGGGATCTGCCACTGCTTCTTCTGCCGTCTTCTGATCCAATTTGTCAGCAGCTCCAGAACAAAGCCGAGGCCATCCCATGGCTTCAACCAACTCCACGCCCCTCCACCCCACCCCACCCCCCCGCCCCAGTCCCTTACAAGCCTTCGGATTCCTGTTTTACGCATCTTGCCTTAACCTTTTTATTATTCTGTATAAAGGAAAAAAACCTAAAAAAAAACAAAAAACAAAAGTGTTTTTTCTACATCAAAGGTGTTCTCTCCAAAATTTGACAAACATCAATGTTTAAAACCGACAAAAAGCAAACAAAAAACTCTAAAACGCCTTGAAATTGGCATTGTGTGATACTCAAGGGGACTTGTTCTTATGGTGAACATTGACTGTTTGTAAGAGGATTTGAAATCAAAAAATAAATGTGCTTTGTTTCCTGAGATGATGGAAGTATCTGTCGGACGGTGTGCTCCCCCCTTTCCAGCCCCATGGCAGTTATTGAATGGCTGTTGTTTTTCCTATTACTCCGTTGTCAGCCCCTGTACATTCCTCCACTAAAGAATGCCAGTTATGGAAGGATGGTTCAAGCGCCATGCTCCTCTTCTTTTTTTCTTTTTCTTTTTTTTTATCAGTACAGACCATTCACTACTGTTGGCTACATTACAAAAATGAATACACCTGCCCCAAAATCCAGCAGAACGGTTTAACCTTACACCTGTTAAGAAGTTGAATTTCTGCATCTGTTCACTAAAGTTCATGTCATGTAGTGTCATGATGATGTCTTAAGAGGTATAGAAACACTGCCTTTATCGTCATCGCTGTAAATGGCTTTGTTCATGTAACTGGCAAATATACTTTTTTTTTTTTTAAATACGCAACCCATTGTTGTATCAGTAAAGTATCAACTTGACTTTTTAGATGGGTCTTTCATTTCAAAGTAGTTTTGCCAACAGGAAGCAAACTGATTAAATCCAGTAACATGGTGTGTAAGATTTTGAAGCTTATGGAAGAGAATTTTTCCTATCTTTCCTATTATTTGAATATAGATATGTTATTTTGTCTTAAATAAACAGCAATGCCCAGAGAAATATAAACACGATGTGCATATTGATGAGCTCATGAAAGTTTTGCTTTCTTGACTTTAACAAGTTTGATTTATTATGGGCATTGTTGCACATTCTCCCAACAATCCCCTCATCTTTTTATTTTCACGCCCCAACCATTCCTCTGTTCTCTATAGCTTTTCCCTTTTCTTTCCTTCTGTTTTTTTATTTTATTTTTTAAATGGAGCTTTTGCATGATGTTACCATCTTGAATAAAGATTTTATGGGAAACACTCTGATTTGTGGCATTGAATTTACTGTACAAATACTTTCACTTTTCCCCCATTTTCTCTGTATTACATTGTATTTTGGGGACTAGTATTGTTTTATTTACAAATTATTGGCAGACAGACTAGACGGAACGAATGTGCATGTCACTATGTGTGACGGAACTCTGAAGAGGTGCACAAATACAGGCAAAACAGTCGTGATATCAAACGAGCCACGTCAGGTAGATGGTTATTTAATATACTCTTCAAACTAACCGCAATTGCTCTGCTTAGAATATATATAGCTTGTAATACCTTTTGAATTCGGGATGATCGAAAGTAGACCACAGACCGATAACAATGAAATGCCTGACAGCTGACAGGCGGCCACATCGGCTCACCTAGCGGCAGGCTAACAAAACACGGCTAACTAGTTAGCGTTAGCTGGAAACATATACTGTCTTGTGATGTAGCTGTGTACCTTCGCGGAAGTATCATGTTCTATAGTTATCATATTCACTTACGCTTTTGAATTTATGTCTGTCAAGAAAGACCTACTGAAAACGAATATACCGAACTAGCTTGTTAATGTTAACGTGGTAGAATGCCAGGGCTGCTTGCGTGTTAGATAGGGATAGCTAAGTTAGCTAAACAAATTAGCAGGACATTGGCTGGTGACCATATCCACATTTGGATGGGTGGTGGCTAGATTTCGCAATTGACCTCACTGTCACTTGGAGCATTTGATAGAAAACGTTGTCAACATGCCTGGAATGGTAGCGTTTGGTCGGCGATGGGGGATCGCCAGCGATGATCTTGTTTTCCCTGGTGCTTTCGAATTGTTCATCCGAGTAATATGGTGAGTTTATCATCCACATTGTTCGTTTCTGTTTCTTATGTAAGCCTCAAACACGAAAGCTTTTAATTATCTGTTTAATATTGTTATTTATATGATCCAGAATGTGGAAGCTGCCGTGGTTAATATGTGTTGGTGGTATTGTCTTGTAACAGCGGAAGTGATCATCAACCACTGATTCTGACTCTAACCTCTGATAACTTCTCAATGATTTAATCCAATCGTTAAATTCCAACATTACGCTTTATTTCAGGTGGATTGGCTCGTTAGTTCTGTACTCCATCCACAAGGGTCATTTTGATTGTGATGGAGGCACAGTCCTTCATAGTTACCTCGTCGTTCTGCTTGTCCTGCTGGCCGTCATCATCTTTTCACTTTGCGCGATTGTTTATGTTAGCGCACAAGGTAGGTACCACTGCTCATCTAGAAGTTTAATGACATAGCCTAACGATTTTGTCTTATAAAATATAAACGGCGCTAACTCCGTTGTCTTTCCCTTTAATTCATAACCCTTCATAAGGCACCATAATGAATCCGGGTCCTCGTCGCTCCATGACCGCTTTGGTGTACTTTCGTGCTCTTCTGTACATTCCCGAGTTCATCTGGGCCTGTCTAGGAGCTATTTGGGTGAACGATGACAGTGGAGGATGTGACCCTGCCGCTGTAGGGGCCGTCATTGGTGCAGTTATCTCCAGGTACGTAGGGGGAGGGCTTGTTAGCGTTTGCTGCTGTGCCTTTTGCACATTGATGTATTCCATGAATTAAATGGTCTGGATGGGGACTGGAATCAGCTCTACATAGCTGTCAAGTAGTTCTGTGATCTCGGCTGACGTGAAGGATAACATTTTGAATATTAGGATGCTGATTATTACTGTGCATTGCGTCTCTTTGGGAACAACAGAACCAACACTCACCCCGTTCAGCTTTCTAGTCTGAGCATTTCATTATGCAAGACATGTTGCAAGTGGCACTACTTAGTAAGTCCAGTACGTTGTGGGGTAAATATTTATTGGTTAATGTAAAGACCTTGTGTTTCCCACTCTTCCCCTAAACTTTCTCTTTGCACAGCTGGATCATCATCTTCTTTACGGTGGTTGGTGTGCTGGTGGTGTTCGACCCGTTGGGCAGCCAGCGACGCACGGTACTAGCTGAGCAGCAGGGCCTGCGGGACCTGGAGAGCAGCGAGGGGACCCAGTTCTTGTCCACAGCGCGCTCGCTGGCGGTGCGTGTGTGGGAGAGCCGCTTGCGTCTGCTCTGCTGCTGCCTGCCCCAGGATGATTCGCACCGCGCTGCCTTCAACGGCATCGCCCAGCTCGTCAGTGGCTTCTTTTCGGTATGTGTTGGTGTCGTTTCCTGGTGCACAGTGGCGGATCTAGGTAGAGACGACAAGGGCAGCCGTCCGGGGCAGCTGCAGGGTGCCTGCACAAAATAAATTGTAATGGAGACATTGGTGCGATCGGTTTTCTATTGCTGATTTGCACATTAATAGAATTATAATAAAGTTAACCTTCTCCTCTAGAATTAATTTCGTACGTCTTTTTAAACTGCAAAATACTAATGATGAAACAGAGGGAAACCTCTCTGTTTGGGCTGACACCTGTGAACATGAGGGGGTCCTCATGGTTGCACACCAAGACTTTACTGACCTGTGAAGCGATTGGCAAAAGATGGTGTGACCTGTTTTCTCACTTATGTTTTCAGTTGAACACACATTTTGTTATTTAAGCAAAATAAACGGAAAGATGTTATCTTCCTGAAGAATCAGGCTGCCGATCCTGTTAGTTTGGTGAACTTGACTCCTCTTGTTTACACAAGCAGCACAAATACCTAGTGGAAAGACAAGATACGTATACTATAAAAAAAAGCATAACCTGTTGTCTGTGTAAGTACAATGAGAGCCACTTAACCCGGAGTCAAATTCCTTGTTTGTGCAAACATATTTGCCCAATAAACGTGATTCTGATTCTATGGTGTCTGTAATGTTTCTGAACGTCTCTGCAGGACACAGACCTGGTGGCCAGTGACATCGCTGCAGGACTGGCCCTGCTGCACCAGGAGCAGGATAAGATGGAGCAGTGCAGGGACCCGGATGATGTGGTGTCTCACAGCCCCTCCTCTCCAATAGTGAGTAAATTCACTTAGTATCTAAGAATATACATATTTTATATATATAAAACTGTCTATTGACTCTTTGTGCAAACCCTTATTAAGTAGCATTTATGGTTTAGTCCTTAAGTTCCTTAGAAAGAAGACTGAACTTATTATTTGGCTATGAGTATTGGTTCTGACTGTGATGCTGTGTATAATACCAGTTTTTGTGTGATATGGGTGCTGTACACACAGGGCAGCTCAGGGCAAAAAGACTGATATCATAGTGCCTGGAATGTTCCAGAAAACATTCCTTTGATTGAATTTGCTGTGATTTGTGAGATCACTGACCCAATTTAGGCAGCCATTGAGTGGGCCAATCGGCACTGCTGACCCTCCTCTGTGACGTCTGAAAACATGTTTACTTTGCCCATAAAAGTCACAAAATGTCTCTGTATTGCTCTCTGTACTCTCTCAGAGGGAAGATCTAGAGATCGAGCTGGAGAGAGCCACTCACTGCATGCAGTTTGCTGCGGCTGCATATGGGTGGCCCATGTATGTCTACTCCAACCCGCTTACTGGCCTCTGCAAACTCAGTGGAGACTGGTAAGTCAGCCACAGCACCAACTGACTAATACATGTGTTGCGTTGTGGACCACCTGTTTGAGACAATGATATAATTGCAATTATGCAGAAGTTCAACAAGGCAGCAGATGCATTCCACTCTTTACTGAAGTTGAGGGTTGTTCATTTTACTGACTGACTGACTGTGTGTGTGTGTGTGTGTGTGTGTGTGTGTGTGTGTGTGTGTGTGTGTGTGTGTGTGTGTGTGCAGTCGTATGAAAAAGTTTGGGCACCCCGTTCATTTCCTTTTTTTCATTTATAAATTGTTGGGCGTTTAGATCAGTAACTTCTTTGTCATTTATATAATACTTGATGGACAAAGTAATATTTCAGCAGTGAAATAAGGTTTGTTGGATTAACAGCAAATATGCCATGTGCATCAAAACAAAATTAGACAGGTGCATAAATGCAGAAAAATCACATCAATATTAACTAGAGCCTCCTTTTGCAAAAAGGTGAGTGTCTGGATCCTGGATGAAGGTATTTTGGACCATTCGTTCTTACAAAACATCTTCAGTTCAGTTAGGTTTGATGTCTGCCTAGCGTGGACAGCCCACTTCAATTCATCCCATAGATTTTCAATTATATTTAGGTCTGGGGACTGGGATTCCAGAACATTGTACTTGTTCCTCTGTATAAATGCCTTGGTAGATTGATCAATGTTTCGGGTCGTTGTCTTGCTGGAACACCCAATCCACCCAACCCAACAACTTCAACTTTGTGACAGACTCTTGAACATTATTTTCAAGAATTAGCTGATATTGAGTTGAATCCATGCGACCCTCAACTTTAACAAGATTCCTAGTACCTGCACTAGCCAAATAGCCCCACAGCATGATTTTGCTGCCCACCAAATTTTACTGTGGGCAGCAAGTGTTTTTCTTGGAATGCCATGCCTCTTTTGCTGCCATGCTCTTGTTGTGACCAAATAGCTCAATCTTTGTTCCAAAATGAATCTGGCTTGTTCTACTGTGCTTTTGCAATCCTCAAGCGAGCTTGTTTGTGGCGTGTGTGCAGAAAAGGCTTCTTTTGCATCGCTCTCCCATACAGCTGTTCTTTGTGCAAGGTGCGCTTAATTGTTGAGCAATGCACAGTGACACCATCTGCAGTGAGATGATCTTGCAGGACTTTGAAGGTGGTCTGAGGGTTGTCCTTGACCATTTTGACCATCCTTCGACTTTGCCTCGCTGATATTTTTCTTGGCCTGCCACTTCTGGCCTGTAGCCCTCTATTTCTTGATTACATTCCTCACAGCTGGAAAACTGACAACTGAAACCTTTAGGATAATTTTTTGTAGCCTTCCCCATTACCACAATGCTGAACAATCTTTGTTTTCAGAGCATTTGACAGTTGTTTTGAGGCCCCCCATATTGCCACTCTTCAGAGGAGAATCAAAGAGTAGCATAACTTGCAATTGGCTACCTTAAATACCTTTTCTAATGATACACCTTTCTGTTGAAGTGAAGGCTTAACGAGCTAATCAGACTAATTACAGACCTGGACAAAATTGTTGGTACCCTTCCGTTAAAGAAAGAAAAACCCACGATGGTCACTGAAATAACTTGAAACTGACAAAAGTAATAAAAAATACAAATGTACTTAAAAAAGAAAGAACTAATGAAACTCAGACATTGCTTTTGAATTGTGGTTCAATATAATAATAATAATAATAATAATAATAATAATTAAAAAAAACTAATGAAACTGGCCTACACAAAAATGATGGTACCCTTAACTTAATATTTTGTTGTACAACCTTTTGAGGCAATCATTGCAATCAAGCGATTTCTATAACTCTCAATGAGACTTCTGCACCGGTCAACAGGAATTTCGGCCAACTGCCCCAGCTGTCTCAGGTTTTAAGGGTGCCTTTTCCAGACTGAAGGTTTCAGTTCCTCCTTCCACAGATGTTCAATAGGATTTAGATCAGGGCTCATAGAAGGCCACTTCAGAATAATCCAATGTTTTGCTCTTAGCCATTCTTGGGTGTTTTTAGCTGTGTGTTTTGAGACCAAGCTTTCTGACACTGGGCAGCACATTTTGCTCCAGAATGCCTTGATGGTCTTGAGATTTCATTGTACCCTGCACAGATTTAAGACACCCTGTGCCAGATGTAGCAAATCAGTGCCAGATGTAGCAAAGCAGCCCCAGACCATAACCAAGCCTCCTCCATGTTCCAGTCTCGCTTTTTTATGATTTGCGTTCAACAGTGGTGTCTGTCTCGGTCGACTTTGGCTCAAACTGCGACGGATGGTGCGATCTGACACTGATGTACCTTGACCTTGTTCACCTCTAATCTTTTTGGAAGTTGTTCTGGGCTCTTTGGTTACCATTTGTATTATCCGTATCTTCAATTTGTTATCAATTTGACCCTTGTGGCCACTTCCAAGGAGGTTGGCTAGAGTACCCCGGACCTTAAACTTCTGAATAATATGTGCAACTGTAGTCACAGGAATATCAAGCTGCTTGGAGATCTTTTTAGGGGTACCATCATTTTTGTCCAAGCAGGTTTCATCATTCTGTTGAACCATTAAAAAGCAATGTCTGAGTTCAAATTTTGCACAGCCTATTTTTCAAATTTGATTTGAATTCAGACAACCAAATACTGCTACACTAAATATCTTTGTCTGGAAAACACTCCAGTTGTCAGTGTTAACTACAAAATAAATAATATACCACTGTGATCTTTTTTGGTGTAGCCTCAGAGGGGTGCCTAAACTTTTTCATACGACTGTATATCTATATACACATACACACACACACACCCCCCCCCACACACACACACACACACACACACTTTCCTCCGTTGTTGCCTGTGATATTCACCTTTTAGTCTCTTCGACTTGACAGATCCACTGTATTCTATAGTGAGAGTGAATTGCCATTCAATTATGTGTATGTGTATGTAAATATAATATATAGATGCGTGCTACCCTTACAAATGCTTACTGCCATGTATTGGCGAGTGTCATGATAAGAAACAGTGGCGACCAGCCAACATGCTCACACAGCATCCTATGCAGTGACACTCAGTAACAGCACAGCTTCCTGTATGGTTCTGCTGAGTGAGGATGGGCCGGTGTTGTGTTTCAGCTGTCGGAGCCGCAGCACTCAGTATGACATCGTCGGGGGCGACAACCTGGGCTGCCACTTCACCTCGATCCTCCAGTCCACGGGCCTGCAGTACAGAGACTTCATCCACGTCAGCTTCCACAACCAGGTCACTCCGATTAACCAGTCTTCTGCTTTCCTGCACAGGAAACAGCTTAATCCACACACACACATGTAGGCACACACCAGCAAACAATACAGCTGTTTTTTCAGCAGTAGCACTGAAGCACCTTGCTCTTAATGATCTTACCACAACAACATACCCGGTCTTTAAGCTCCAGAAATTGCATGTGTGTTTTGTTCAGTAACTATTGTCTGTTGTTATAAGGAGGCATTGTTTTTAAAGAGAATGTGCCGTGCTGTTTTACAGATCTATGAGATCCCTTTCTTTGTTGCTCTCGATCACAAAAAAGAATCAATTTTGGTGGCTGTGAGAGGAACCCTGTCACTAAAAGTAAGTTTCAGTTGCATTACCTTACAGTGTTGAATTATTTGTAAAATCACTTACCTCATTTATTAACTATAATAATATTAGTATTAATTTTTACTCATATTCTTGTGTGCAGGATGTGTTGACTGACCTTTCAGCGGTATGTGAGAACCTTCCTATTGAGGGTGTCTCAGGAGCCAGTTATGCACACAAGGTGGGTGTCTTTGAAACATGGTGAACACTCTGTGTTTGACCACACTACACAAAGATAATCTGAACTTGCACCCTATATTAGGAAAATCTGTTGTGAAGACACTGGTGTGAAAATGTGTAAGGTTCAAAGTCTCGTCCATCTTGTAGGGAATTTCTCAGGCATCCCACTACATCTATAAGAAGCTTGTCAACGATGGGATTCTGAGGCAGGCCTTCTCTATTGCACCAGTAAGAGCTTTGACTGTAATTTTTCACCTCAAATTGTAGTGATTACTAAATGTTCTTTGGTATGTAGTCTGTAATTGATTTACTTCACATTTGTTTGCATTGTAATAGTTGTCTATTTGCAGTGTGGTGTTTTTGGCTGAGATGTGGTTTGGTTATGGTCACTCACAGTGTGTGTGTGTGTGTGTGTGTGTGTGTGTGTGTGTGTGTGTGTGTGTGTGTGTGTGTGTGTAGGACTACAGGCTGGTCATCACAGGTCACAGTCTGGGCGCTGGCACTGCCGCCATCCTGGCCGTCCTGCTGCGCAACATGTATCCCAATCTGCAGTGCTACGCCTTCTCACCACCAGGGGGCCTCATGAGGTAACATGTCACTTTAAGTTTGTGAAGAACGCTACTAAGAGGACCTTAAGCAACTTTTATACACTTTTTGCTGAATGGGGGAACCATGCCAGGCCAATCAATATTTGTAACCCTTATTGTATACTTTATTTACAGCAGTCATAAAGCACTAAAGCACTTTCAAAGCACTAAATTATTTAAAAAAAGATGTGTAGTGTACTCCTAGTTTATGCTCAGGCTTTTTGTTGTGGTAAAATTATATATGCCAGTGTATACATGGTAAATATGTCTTACTCTTACCTATATATTTCTTCATTTTAATCAGTCATGAGAGTAAGAGATGTTCTCTCACTTTTTGCAGCAAAGCTCTGGCTGATTACTCTAAGGAGTTTGTGGTGTCGGTGGTGCTGGGGAAGGACCTGGTCCCTCGGTAAGGACTGTTACTATGGGAGGGGCAGATCAGTGGGGTGTGGCATTAGGACAGGGGGACTCCAATGGAAGAATGACCCCTAGAGGGATTTTAATCTGAAAAGGAAGCTAAATGTACTGTTCAGAAGCTGCTATTCTTAACCATGGGTGTAATGGAGGAGCTATATATAGCACTTCTCTATTATGTTGAAGTCAGTTAATGAGGGCTACCCTCTGCAGGCTTAGTCCTATTATCCACGGTGGTGGGTGGTGTTGCTGTCTGTTATGATCTGCATCCATCTGTGTCTGCTCTTGCTGTCTTGTCTCATAGGTTAAGTTTGCCCAACATGGAGGACTTGAAGAAGAGGATACTAAAAATGGTCTCTAATTGCAACAAACCCAAGGTAATTTCACAAACTTATATTTCTCCTGCCATTAGGAAAATATAAACTTCTTTACATTTATTTTTAGATTTAACCTATTTCCCCACCCCCAGGTGTTACAGCCATAACGCAGTATGCAGTATAAATCCATATATTATGAAAGACTTGTTTCCTGACATCTACTGCATTCCCTCCCACACATTCCCACCCGTCCTCCCTCTCAGTACCGCATCCTGCTCCACGGCTGCTGGTACGAGGTGTTTGGCGGCGAGCCGGACGACTTCCCCACAGAGCTGGAGAACCGCGAGGAAGAGCTGAACGCTCCACTGCTGGGCGAGGAGAGCCTCCTGGTGCGCAGCTCCGCCTCTTACCAAAGCCTGGCGTCGGACGACTCGCCAACCAACACCACGCACCTGCCCCTCTACCTGCCCGGCCGGATCCTGCACGTCATTGAGGAAGGACCCACACGCAGGTCAGCCACACTTTTACACACACACACACACACACACACACACACACACACACACACACACACACACACACACACACACACACACACACAAAGTGATCTAGACATGCACATGTAGAGCCACATGTACGTAGTATTTGAACATGCCCACACACACATGAATGTTCACGTGAGTCATACAATAGTGCACTCACAGGCACATTGATGCACTAAAAGCATATTGACTGACCCCATACTCATGAACAACATGTTCTACAAATGAAGCCATATACACCGTATGTATTGACAGATGCTCATAGTTTAAGTGAGACCAGTGCTCAGGTTTTGGACAAAGGTTTGACTGAAGTGCCTCTCTTTATGTCTCGTCTCCCCCCATGCAGATCCTGTTTCTCACAGCCGAGGTACCAGGCGGAATGGGCGTCCAGCGACGTGGCGTTCCGCAGTGTCCTGATCAGCCCACGGATGCTGGTCGATCACATGCCAGACGTGGTGCTGCGGGCGCTTCAGAGTCTGGGAAACCAGCGGGGGTTCTCATTCTGCCCCTCTTCCATGAGTAACAGCCACCTCAACGTCATATGAGACGCCTCCGCTTCCCTCTGCCAAATCACCACCTCGAACTTTGTAAGCGGATGTACATTCAGAAGGACATGTCTGGGAGCTGTGCAATGCTGGGTTTTTTGTTTCGCTGTATGTCTGTCGCGTTGTTATTTATTGATTGATTTATCCCTTGGACATTTTAGTGGAAGTGGATAGAATTGTAAATGATTTAGAGAGAATTGCAGTTTTTGCTGTAAGCGGTGTGTGTATATATATCATCAATTTTGATGTTTTGGGGAATGTTTCAACAAGAAAAAAAAAAATGGAAGAAACTTGTAAGTGAATGGAACACATCACAGCTCCTATTTGTCTGTGTTTTGATCTTTGTCTGGGACTTTTAAAGAATCAGGGTGATCAGTGCCTATGCATAAACGTCAAAAAAACAAGTCACCAGGAATCACGTTGTGATCTGAAGGAGCAATGTCACTCCATTTCAAACTTTGTTTTGCTCTACAGTGAGTGCATGATATCGACGCATTGATTTAGCATGAAAACAGTGTAGTGCTTTCCAGAGGACAGCCCATAACCATGCCATTTGTGTATTAACTCATCCGTATGCTGACATATTGTGCCCTTAATGTTGGATTTATTTTTGAACCATTAAATTCACTGTAGAAATGTATAATTGTTGTTTTTATACAACCCTATAGTGTTAGCATTTGTAAAATGACCCAGGGAATGCTTCAGGATGCACTCGACAAAACGTTCAGTAGAGGCATCAACCATCTGATCTCATCATTTGGTTTAAAAAAGTAACAAGTGGTTGTGACTTTTGGTACTGTAGCAAGGAACATTGGCCAGAAGCACCTGTTATGTACTAGTGTTGTGGTGAGGTCATATGGCGACGTGTTGTGGTATGCAGCTGTGGGATGCAGTCCATAGAAATACTGCGAGAGGAAGATGTCTTTGCATGTCAGTTTCATTTATCAGAACTTGGCTCTGGGAACAATAGGTTCTCTGGGCCACTGTAAAGAGACTGGAATCAATGAAAACACTTTAGCCCTCTTTTTTGTGTACTTCTTTAAGGAGGATCAAGTAACAGACATGTCAGCGCTTTCTCTGTCATTTGCTCCTTAATAAGTAGGTTAACTGCATGACGAGGCACGCAAGAGACTAGACTAACCGCATGAAATGGATTTTAATGTTGGCATTAGCTTCGGTCCTTTTGCAGGTGCCCAGTGACAGTTTCTACTATTGGCAGTACAAATAGGTCTTGACGTTTGGAGAATGTTGTGGCACTGATGTTTGCCAAGTAAACAAGACAGTGGCAGTTTTGATATTAACAGACTGAACTTCGTGAGGTCAGATTGACTGATTATCATGTACTTAGTTCTTATAATTATTACAGAATAGGTATTTAGAACAAAAGCTGGATTTAGCATTTATAAATCCTGCTCAGTGGAAATCATAAATTGAAATGACAAGAAACTTTTGAACATGAATATTTCAGTGAATTAACTAGATAACTTACTCAATCAAAAACTTGCATTAGAAGAGGGTATCTTCCCTTTATTGTCGAAAACTTTTTAAAATATACAATGTATTCCTAAAACAATTCCATAAAGTGAATAAAACACCACGTGATGATTTTTGATACATAATCGCGGATTACATTTTGCTCCATTCGTTCCCTCCCATCCCGCTTTTAGAGTGTGACGTCACCATGTGACGGCTCAGTCAACAACTCTTATGTTGGGACTACTTGGAACAACTGTAGTTGCATAGGAAAGGAAATACTACTCTGTGACAGGCAACGGTTCCTGCACGGCACAGACTGCGAGTTCTTAAACTTTGTGTTACTTTTTATATTCTTTATATCTAAGTTGATGTGCACACGTTTAAGCGTTTCATGTCGAAGCCGTTCGCTCAGTAATCATAAGGTGTGTAAGTTAGCGGGCGAGCTAGCTAGCTATCTTAAGTAGCTAGCGCAGCTAGCTATATTTTCATAGCTAGCTGGCAGAGTGAAGGGGAGATATGGAGTTGGAAGACGGAGCCCTTTACCAGGATGACTCTGGCTCCTCCGCTATGATGTCCGAGCGGGTCTCTGGTCTTGCCAGTTCAATCTATCGAGAATTCGAACATCTGATAGGAAAGTACGATGAGGACGTTGTGAAGGAACTGATGCCTCTCGTTGTCGCCGTCCTGGAAAACTTGGACGCGGTGTTCGCGGAGAACCAGGAGCACGAAGTCGAGCTAGAACTGCTGAAAGAAGACAACGAGCAACTTGTGACCCAGTATGAACGCGAGAAAGCTTTGAGAAAGGGCGTTGAAGAGGTGGGTTTGGCAGTTTCTAAACTTTTGAGAAGACTTCGTAAATATTGTTAGACTGACATTAAGCCATTATTAAGCGAGGCTATCGATTGCACGTTTGCAAGGTGAGCCTTAAGTCATCTTGCATTGAGGAAAGGTGTTGTGGAGTCTCAGCTCGTCACCTATAAGTAAGCTTTAGCTACATAAGACAAGTTAGAACAAGTTGAAGTAACGATGCATTGCCTAGGTGTGTTCTACTGTCTTCTCCACCCTTGGTGTTAGGTGATAGGTCTCTACTTGTGCAGTTAACCTGTTGACTGCAGCGCCCTTGCCTTACAATGCATCTTACACTTTTGGTAATACATGCGTGAATGCTGATATCTGGGCAAATTTAGAAGTAGCTACTGACGTTTTGCAAATTGGGTGGCAGACTGCCCATGCCGTCCTTCTCATTCAGTGCGCAAAATGGAACGTTACTCACTCCACAACAATTAGCTGCTATGGCGTCTCACCCACTCAGCCAAGTGTGAACTGTCAAATGTACTTAGTTTAAATTTGCCGCACATAACGTAAGCACAAAACATTTGTTTGTTTAATGTGGCCACACCGATTAGAGACGTCTGCATACAGCTGGACAATGCAGTTTGTAAAGTTGGATCAACAGGTGGGCTACCACAGTTTATGTGGTCAGAGAATTATTTCACACATTAAAGATCACTTATACTGGTTTTGAGTTCGGTTTTTATTCAAATCAACAACATAAGATCATGAATGACATTTCCAGAGTTACATTCTCACAAATGCGGTAAATGGTATGCCATTAGAATTCTGTTGTAATTTGTGGGTAATGCAGCACGCAGGCACGGGATGCTTCTCTGGTGGCTCGCGGGCTAGTCGCGCGGCTGTAAATGGTTTTATGGAACGTCAGGCTGTCAATTACTAGCCTGACGGTCCCGTCACACAACTGTTCATCTACATTCTGTTCACGCGCATTGCCAAAACTAAAAATACCATAATTCCTGTCTCCGACGCATCAGGCTTATTATTTACGTGCCGCTAGTTGATGTATTGGCCAGGTGATTCGATTTCACCGACAGTGTTCAAATATATATATATATATATATATATGTATATATATTATACGGACATCATGCTGAAGCCACATCCATTTTTTATATTGCTGACTATAGACTGCCATGTTTTGAGAAAATCTGAAAACCTGGCGCCAGAGGAGTAGCCTGGACCACTCCATGACCACTGTAAAGAGACAGGGTTTTCCCCCTGTTAATTGTAAAAGACAGTCTATGCTATGCCCTTTTACCGACTGAAAAGATAGTCTTTTTTAATTAAAAGGCTTTTGCAGACTTGGCTATACGTTTTAGATCAGATATTGGCATTATTAGCATATGTTCAAGCAAATTGTTTACTCTTTCAAACTTTGGTCGGTTCTTCCAGTGGTATCAGATTGACATACAGTATATATCTGCAAGACTGTAATCAATAGGCCATATGAAGAAATCGGCACCTCAATCTTTAACTTTCAGGTCACTGACAAACAGTGCTGATTTCAATTTTGAGATTGAGTTTTCATTGGTTAAATAAACAAGCATTAATTTGGCAGAAACAGTCTAGCACCATGGTCAGCGATAATGTGGCCGCAAATAGCCAGTAATACTAATAAGGATGAATTTTTTGTGGGTACGTGTCCAGCAAGTTTCATGCCTGACATGTTCATCTGGCATCTCTTATTGGCAAGATAATAATTTAAAATGTAGACACATTGTCCTTCATGATTTTAAAATGCTCCTGTTTTATGATGAGGAAGTGTTTTGTAGGCAAACATCTTTCAGATCAAGAGAACCGTATCATATCAAACATTTACAGACAAGCAAGAGCACCCGATCCTTTGCTTTTATTCACTTATTCCTAGTGTCAGGGGATTTACAGTACCACTCATGTCTGCAGTTATCAGAATTATTTTTAGTCAGTTTGCTTCCATCCCTGCCAGTGGAGAATATTGAGGCCAGCCAAGTGCAGCTGTGTGGCTGCAGACACCAGTTCCACACTTTTGCTCTGCACAGACTCAAGTGGATCACATTCAACCCCGGAAAATCTCCAAGCCACAAGAAGGAGGAGCAGATGACAGACTACTATTGTGGCGACTTTGACCATCTGGGATCTGAGTTGCCCGAGAGCACTGTAATTCTCATATAAAGAAAACTACACTGGCTGACAGTGAGCCAACCTTGATGAACCATAGTTTAACTTCCCCCTCATCGGGATGCTCCTTTAAAAGCCTCCAATGTTTAGACTAGACAGTGAACGGTAGCAGTGTGAAAGGGGATTCCTGTTTCCATTCTTAATGCTTTCCGAATTAAATCAAAATTGATATGCCAACACATTTTTACAAGTCAAGTTATTCTCACAGAATGTGGAATAGCTTTCCCAGGCTTCAGAGCCTCCTGCGGTATTATTCTCCATTGCCACTGCCAGATTTCCTTCACATCACTAAGCCAAAGATTATTTCAGGGTTGGCAGGCAGGGCTGCAAGAGTGGGACCAGTATTTGCTTGTTTCGCTTCCACAGACAAGGATGAAATGGCACATCCTAGGGTGTCTGTTTTCCGTAGCTCATCAGGCTGGTCTCCTCTGTATCCCAGATGGACTAACGGATTTCGTGTTGAATCTGAAAAAAAATGGACCAATCAGTTACCTCTTTCTCACTCTCTTTTCTTTCATGCTGTCTTTTTTTCTGTACTTTCTTTCGTTAACTCGTCTATTGGAGACATATGCGAAGTACTTACGTCACCAGTGCCAGCATTTTTGGATCACTTAACCTTATTTAGTTTTATAGTCCTAACCTTTGTGAGGCCTATAAAAGTTGATATAGAAGAGAGTGTGCTTAGCAGATGTTTCTTTCTTTTCTCTTTCTCTCTTGCTACCTCTCACCATTCACAACCTGATTGTACTGTGAGACATGGGAGCCACACTGACCGTTCAGTCACTTTGTTCTAATCAGTCAGATAACATTATCCACCTGAAAAGACGTTACAAGCATCCGTTCACTAACCCACAGTGTACTCTGGGAGCAACTGTGACTGAAGCAGTGAGGATAGAATCACTCACCACAGCACAGGTGGGAGGCCTTACCTTAAAAAGGCGAGTGACCGGCTGAGAGGCGTCACCTATTCAGGGCGACCGCTTGGCTTGGTTTAGTAACACAGGACAGCTGCCATAACCCACGGAGGCGCGCCTAGGAGGAGCCATTGTGTGGGACCTCAGTATGACTTGGCCTCTCTTCCCCCATTTGTTCAGTATACGTTTTGGGTCTCTGAAGCTCAATGTAAGTGCCCTAGTGAAAGTGCTGTCCTTGGCTAAGAGAGGGGCTGATCGTTGGCACGCCTCAACGCCTCCACGGTTCTTTGTCTTAGCTCTTTGTGTGGCACACCTGCTGTCACAGGTGAAGATTGATGTGGGTGTGGCTTGGCAGAATAGATTTTAACGTACGCGTTCTGCAGGTGCATTCCGTACTGGCTAATTTTTTTTTAAATGTCTGAAATGCTTAACATGTTTGAATGAAGTGGTGTGTTACATTGATTCAAGCACTTAACTCTAAAACAAGCAGAAAAGGTAGACAGCAGAGTCTCTCAACATCATTCAGTGAAATATGTAATTAAGAGAACATTTTGCAAAGGTTTGACCCAAATGTGAGATTGCCATGTGACTCTTGTTGTGGTTTAATTTGGTGCCTTGTGGTTCTCTTCAGCCTGAGATGCCTATGCCCAGGGGTTGTCATGACTGTCGGTATGCGTGGCAGTTGTTTGTGCTTTGTATGTAAGACAATGAGGCTTTCCATTGGGACACATAACCAAGGGAGTGTAGCCATGGCATATGGCTCGTAAGGAGCCCGATGACCAGATTAACCCGTCAGTATCATCTTTCCACCGTGGAGTTGGCTTTTGTTTCGTAGATTGAAATTATATTGTTTTTTTACTTGAATTTTTCACTCGCAGTCAGATTCCGCTGCAAAATTCTACAAAGAATCCATTCTTAATTCACAATGAATGCCACTAAAATAATGCAATATACTGATACGTATTCATTTGTGAAATTCATTGAACTTCCGGACTCCTCGAGGAAAAAGTCTTTGTGATGTCAGAGAAATATTTTGCTGTGTAGGCAGAATTCCCTTCACTTGCAGATGCCTGTTTGAGCTGTTTAACAAACTCCACTCAGCCTCTCCTCAAGAGTTAAAGCTTCCAGCCCCGTAAAACCAAACCCTTGTCCTGTTTCGTCTTTGTGTGGCTTTGAGTCTCCTCAAGCAGAGCTGTCGGCTTAAACTTCTGTAATTGTCGAGGACAAAGAAAGCACCCACACCGCCGTCAAGAAGACCTATTACCATTCTGACATGTCGGTGTGATTTAAGAGCTCCTCGTTCCTCACTCATGACCTCCCGCATGTGAGAGCAATCACGGCGTGTTAATGTGACAACAAGTCGGCTGCATTAGCGGGCGAGTTAGCACCGGGCTGTCAAACAGGCTCGCTGTTGTGCGGATGTAAAGAATGTCCCATGACACTCACTCGCACCTCCAGGGGAGACTCCTTGAGGGAAGTTAAACAAGCCATGGTCCTGCACGCTGCTGTGGGAGAGTATGGTGCTTCAGGCAAACCAGCAGAGGATCCGGTACAAGAGAAATACGTTTTCTAGAGATCTCGGGAGAGCAGAGTGTGAATGAGACTGAGACAGAGAAACAGACAGAGGCAGGCTGTTATTCAGACCAACATAGAGTTTGAAGAAGACTGTGTTATGTGTGTAGACAGAAAGACAGAATGGTGGAGAGAGAGAGAGAGGCGGGAGATGGTAATATGGTTTCATACAGCAAGACCAGGTCTACGCTATGATTGTTCCAGGTTAAGGGTTATAAAGTGGAGTCCCTTCCTAGACATTTAGAGGAAGGACTAGGGAAGGGCCAGGAATGTACCGGAAAGGAAAACTTCCTGAGTTCCCCTTCAAGGGTCAGACTATTTCCCGGACACCCTCTTTTCTACTCCCAGCATCCTGTGCTGCACCAGTGTTGCACCAGAGACTTGTCTGGAAGGACGGACTCCCATTCTCATTGTGAGTCTCACTGCAGAGACTCGTAGAGAAGATTTGGATCAATTAAGTCGTTCCCTACAGTTCTAGTTAGAAGTGAGACAGTAACGGTGACAATAAAGTATCAGCTCTGAGATAAGAGTTGCTGTTAATGTTTTGAGCCATGTCAGAACGTATGTTTTTCAATTCAGTCAAGACCTTACCAGGCTGTTTATACAGTGTTAGGTCTCCAAACATTGTACTTAAAGACATGTCAGAATGCTGTAAGCTTTGTGTCCTTGGTTCCCAATCCAATCTAGTTCGATCAGCTCAGCTCAATCTGCTTGATTAAAGACATAGCTTGCAGTTGTCAACCCCAGGATGTGCTGCCAGTCTCGTGATTAATGCCAAACAAAGCCCACATAAAGTGCCTGCATTCACACCCAAGTAACAGTGAGATTGTTGAGAGCATGAAGCGGGCGTGTTTATGGGACCAACAATTCACAAATCTCCTGGTCAGCGTTTGTCAAACACAGTAATAAACAAAGTTCAATTATTTTTTACTGTTATTTTGGAGACTACTGAATGTTACAGAAGCTTGTTTCTGTTTGTGAGGGTTCTGGAGATGGGTGGGGGAGAATGACATAAATACCCTGAAATGTAGTCTGTCAATTCCATTAGAGGGATTTGGAGTCAGTTTTAGATTCTGGACAAAGAGAGCAACAGGGTCTGTGGTGGAATAGAAAAGATGCCACCTGTAGGATGAACACAGAGCTCTGGAGATTTCTTGAAGAAGTGAAACATGTAAACCAAAATGGTTAATGTTAATGTGTAGGCCTGTGAGAACATACGTATATTTGCCTTTTCTGCCTAAAAAGTTATTACCTGTCCTGATCTTCGGCGTGACATTTGGATTGGTGTGAAACTCACACCAGGAGTGTTGGGGAAACAATTCATTGTCATGACCACCTTTAAACACAAACGAAACCAGAACAGAGGCATGGTATCCTAAAGATGTTATGTGACAACATCACCATGTGCTTCCCAATTTAGACTTAGCTGGTTGTCCTGTTAGCTTTGTCATCCTAGAAAGCAACAGTTCTCGAGCAGATCAGCGACTGCTACCCCTCTATGTAATAGAGAACTCTCCTCTTTTAACTGGAAACATTCCAATGCAGTCATATAACCTACATTCAATATTTATGTAACCTACATCTCAAGTCAGCTGACAACATACATCCAGTACCTTTATGTTAAGCTTAGTCCCAATTAACACACTTTGCTAGCTTTATACATTCCTGAAACTGAAATGGCTCTTTGTAAGGAAACCTTTTACTTACATCTGATTGACACATGTACATTACACACTGGCACTTAAGTGAATGAATACAAAAACCAAAGAAGTATATTGGGTAGAAATATTCTTTTTTGAAATGAATAGAAATCAGTGGAGAAGAGATGAAATTGGGCCTATTGAATAGACCATGAAGAACTTGTATTAACAGGCACTGGCAGATGCAATCAGTTGTTCATGAACTTGTATCGAGGTAAAGTGCACATTCAGCCCAGTGGTTGACTAATTTTTGTGCCACCTAGAAAGCTCTCTGTGGCTTCAGACTAGGGATGCAAATGATTAATCGACTTTAGATTAATTGTCGATTAAGAGGTTGCTCGATCAAAATGTATTAATCACGATTAATCGCTAGAGGGCGCTAGCGCGAGAGACCGGTTGAAAACAAAATGAAGCGAGCGAAAAGAAGTGCGGTGTGGGACCACTTCAACATTGTTAATTCAGGCAAAGAAGTCAAATGTTCTCTGTTTAATGCGGTATTGAAATACAATAGTTCCACTAGCTCACTCAGTTATCATTTGAACACCGTGCATGCTGCTGTCCTGCATGGCACCACCAGTTCACCTGATCAACCTAAAATCACAGCTACACTGTATTATACCTTCTCTCGCTTACTGCCGCGAGGTTAGCTATTAGTTCGTTAGCGGGCTAGCTCACTGAGACTTCATAGAGTTAGCTACCTAGCTCGTTAGCGGGCTAGCTCACCTTGCTATGAATATGAATATCTCTGTCTACTCCCGTGCTAACGTGTGCCCGCGAGTTTGGCTCATGAGAGTAAGTAAGTAAGAGTTGAGTTGGCTATTTAGCTTGATAGCGGACTAGCTCACTCAGGCTTAATGATATTATATACCTAGCTCGTTAGCGGGCTAGCTTACCTTTGCCTGATGGCTTGCCATTAAGAATGTAACTACTCTATCCCTCACTACCGTGAGCGCGAGTTAAACTTCAGAGAGTTGTGTTGGCTAGTTAGCTTGTAATAGCCTAGATGCAGTTTCTTCATAATCTATAGGCTCAATAATATTCTGTTTGGCTCTCTATTTAATTTCTTCTATTCTTTTTTTTTTATGTCTGTTTCAAATGCAAGAACTGAGCCAGTCCATAATTTATTTCTTTGTTTTAAATTAAAGAATGTATTTTGTTATACCATAAAAAAAACTTTTCTGCTTTCTTTTCCTAATGCATAATTACTCGAGGAATGTATAATAGAATAGAATAGAATAGAATTATCAGAATGTAATGTAATATAATAACTCAACTATTTAGCTGATATTTGTAAAGGCCCTATTGAAACACTGAAACTCAGGTGAAAAACGCCGCTTATCAATTAATCGAAAGTCGATCGATAAGATTATCAACTAATGATTAATGAATTAATCGATAATTTGCATCCCTACTTCAGACTAAACGTACTGTTGACCTTTTAAAGGACTGACTGACTTTTGTTATAAAAAATCTTCAGTGTCACGAGACTGTAATCCTTGTTGGAGGTCGCTAAGGTCCAACCAGTCACCCATTATAAATTGTGGTATTAGTGTCATAAAATGTAACGCCTGTTGTTACACAACCCCAAATGTATGTAAGAACAAGTTACTACACAATCTACACAACCCCAGTTTCAACTGTTTTCATCGCTTGCTGCTTTAGTCTCATCTGCCTGTGCACCAGGAGAGAAGAAGGGAATATTTACCCAGTATAGACTTGATGTTAGTAGAGTTGCACAAATACAAAGATGGAAATTGCATAAGGTAGTTTGGTATGACTAGTGGTACTTTCGTAGTCATGTCCGGGCTTTGTTGACATGAGAAGGTATTTCCTGACCTCACTGTTATTATTATGCCCTGGCCTGTTGACTAATCCTTGTCTGACTATGTGCAAAGCCATCTCTGCACAGTCATCTCTGTCTCAGGAGTCCATCTACGTCCACCCTCTCCTTATGGCCAGTATCATTGGTTAGTTTCTATGTAATGTGTTGATGAAATATATTACTTTGAAGATTTTGTAATGACATGGAATGAATAGCTTTTCACGCTGAAGTGTGTTTGTTGTCCCTCAGTGCCATAAGCTGGTTGCTTTAATTAAGGTGTGGCACAGGAAGCTTTTAGAACCGACCGCCCATTGATCCTAACCCTATCTGACCTTATCAACTCCAAATGCCTCTGAAAGTCCCAAAAATAAACCCCACCGTGCCAAATGGATTTCTAATGGATGTTACATTGTGGGACAGTTGCCAGAGTGTCCTCTCCATAGAATATATCAGTGGCTGAATGTGGGTCCCAACATGAAACAGCAGTCGGCTCGTCTCCTCTGCTGGGCCAATTCTCCTACTGGACAGCAGAGAGCTAACGAAACGTTGGACAAGAAACAACGGGTCAACTGAAGACGCAGCAGTTCACTTAGAGAGGCCCGCCAATAGAGTGCCTATACAGTGTGGCTTCTGTGTGGTGGTCGGGGCACAATGGAGGCATTATGTGTGATTGGGAGAGTGGGAGCCTGGCGGCTGTGAGATGTTCCCCTCTCTCTCTATCTCGCTCTCTCTCTCTCTCGTCCTGTCATATGAGCCCAGTTGTCAGGGTCATATGATGGTGGGAACTGTAAGGGAGGATGATTGGGGAAAGAGATAGATTCATAAATATATCCACGCACAAGACTACTTGCATATCTCTAGGGCTTATGCAGGCACATCATAACACCAAAGACATCTGAGGTCTTCAATGTCTTGATCAACAGGTTAAGATACTCCTTACCCAGTCCAAACGCTTTGATTCATTGCTGTGGATATAAGGCAACAGAGCTCTTTACTCTGATCCTTGCCTGGGGTAATTTGTTTGCTGGTCTTAACCGTCTTTATTGCCACCAATTTGCCATCACCTGATGTTTGACAAGCAAAAGTGAAAGAAAACCCTGGTTTCCGTCATGAGACATCAGCCTGATTTCTTCCCAGTCCGTCCCTTTTTTTTTTTTTTCGGTCTCTCTCTCTCTTTTTCTTATCCCTCCTTACCTATTTAGGGGCTTGGAAATGACTGTAATTCTCCAGGCCCTTGGCCTCACCATGCTAATGCTCTTATTAGATTTTTGCCCCTACACCTACCTTGTACAGTAGAAAGTCTGTGCCTTCTGCAGACGTGAGCTCACTAATTGCCGATTGTCTGCCCCCCTTAATCCCGTAGTCTAGTCTTCTCCTGCTGTGAACTCACACAAACACAGGCTAATGCTTCCCCCCTTGAGTTACACGAAGGGGCTCGCGGTGGAAAGCTTTTCTACGGTGTACAAGGGAAGCACCCTGCACTGAATCTGTTTGATCGCACCACTCCTGGCTTGGACTTCAAGTGTCGACCAATGCGTTTGTTTCTCCTGACTTCCTCCAAATAAATGAGGTCACTTGAGGTGCATAATAGGATGTAGGTTAGGTCATCCTTTGGAAGCTAGATGTGGACAAAGGGGCTAATAAACACCCTTTGAGATCACAGTGCACACTGAGGGGCTAACAAGTCAACCTTGGATAACGGAGCCCACTTCAACCAGAGAGTCCTTCAGTGACGGAGATGAATGAGCCTAGAGGACCTCTGAGAATGATTGACTGTTACTCGTGAGTCGTGGGGAATCAAATCTTTTAAAGTACGCATCAGTAGTTTGTAGTGTAGTGTGTAGTGCAGGGTTTTGGTTTTGTCTGGCATTGTCCTTCAAGTTGATATGTCAGTCATTGTCAGACGGGAAACTGAGATGAGAGAGGTCTTCTCTGCAAACCAAGGCTTCAGAACAGTCATGTGAATGTCTTCCAAGGTTATAAACGTCCTGTATTTACAGCAGGAGAGTGTTATGACAGAAGAGAACTATAACCATGTCATGGCAGAGGATTAAAAACCCCAATGATGAGGCCTATTACTGTAGTGGATTCTCTCAGCCTTGTCACTGAATCTGATGTATAACCCATTGGAAATTTACATGACACTTGTGACCGCCTGCAGGAGTTATTGCTAGAGCTTTGCTGTGGCGGTATGAACAATGCGTATTGTGTTCAAAGCGCTACAATAATTCACTAAGGAGTGAAAAACAAATGCAAACAGTGCGACCTATCTGTGAGTTCTTGATGCTGTTGGGCGGTAGGGGTACGCCCGCAGTAAGAGGAGCTTGTGATCCGAGCCCAGCAAACATGATGACTTGAGTGAACCCCTGCTGGGTGCTGGAGGTCTGTGGTCATGAGGCCTTTGATGTGGATCTTTGCGTCAGAATTCTCCAAGGCACTCCTGCCTCGCAGGAGCCTCCTGTCATCAGACCATCCTCCTGAGCAGACCCACAAAGCCTGTTTTTGTTTTATCTTTATCTCTGTCGAGTTTGGGCAGACCGGTCTGTAGGTCCTGTGAAAGACCAGATGGCAACATCATGTGAGAAGACGCACGTAGATGTGAATGTGACTTCTCTCCCTCTCACACACACACACACACACACACACACAAACACACACAGAGGCTGGTGGGAATGGATTCGATATGCAAAGCCATAACGTTAAAAGTTTGTATGATGCAATATCATGATTGATGTTGAAACCGTTTTTCAGCGTATTTTTCCCGTAACGTTGGCGGAGTGCGTCAGTGTGGGTGAGGCCTGTGTTAAGTTGCACGTTAACATGGGACTTTACAATACTTAAGAAGATTTAACTCACAACTGCCTCAAGCCATTTTGAATCTGACTGCAGGTGTGAACACAGCAAACAGGTTTGCAAAGCAAACACCTGAGGAGAGCAGAGCCTTTGCACAGATTGCCAGTTACTGAGGCATGTTTGAACCCCTGGGCAGTTATTAAGTTTGATTATATTTAAAGATGAATTGGCTGGTAATGCATCGTTATCCCGCATCTGGTTGGTCCTTTGATAAATGTAGCTGTTCGCTGGGCCACTCTAATGCTCCTCCAGTGGGCCATTAATGAATGTGGGCCACAAGCTTTATGAGATGTAGCTCTTAGCGCTCCCCAGAGTGGACGTTCATTAATATTTGTAATTGACTCGCAGCAGAGGGAACACACACCCACACACACACACATAGATACACACTTGCACGCTGTGAGGGCCACATTTTGGGATGTGGGCTGACTGGAGTTGGTTGTGAAGACGGAAAAAAGGGTGCAGGAGATGATGGCCTTCTTATAAAAATATATACTTATTTGACTGGGGACTCTCTCCAGAAACGCCAAAACATTTACACAAAACAAACAAATAAAAAACAAAAACAGTACTCACAAAAACTAGGCTCACTAGGCAGAACTGAATTCACGCATCTAAACCCAGTGTTCACTTATCCTCTCAGCAGGTAAGTGCTCCTTCTCTCAAGCCATCCCTTCTCAAGGAATGAGGCACACTTTAAATAAGCCGCCACTTTGGGCCAAATCGACACTTGTTGGACCCAACCATTGTAGTGGGGGAGCTCTCCCCACATTAGACCCCTGGATAACATGGTCGTAAAACCCACATTACGAGCATACATGCATACCACACTTCACATCAACCACCCCCTCATGCCAACACTTGATTAAGAATGCTATAAGGACAGGTGGCTAGTGAAATGCCTAACTAGGTGTGTGTGTGTGTGTGTGTGTGTGTGTGTGTGTGTGTGTGTGTGTGTGTGTGTGTGTGTGTGTGTGTGTGTGTGTGTGTGTGTGTGTGTGTGTGTGTGTGTGTGTGTGTGTGTGTGTGTGTGTGTGTGTGTGTGTGTGTGTGTGTGAGTGTGTGAGTGTGTGAGAGTCCAGCGGTGAGAAGAAGGAAATTTAACACACAAGTTGCACACACAAATGGGCCTATATTCTCATTTACACATTTGGAGGTGAAAACTCACCCAGCACCCAGCCCATTGGGTGTGGTGTAAGGTCAGCTGGCCAAGCGGTGAGGTCAGCTGATGTCTTACTCAGTGGCGGTGTGTGAGGCTGTGTTGCAGGACCACAGACTAGTCTGCGGTGATGTCAGCCTCTGTCTGCAGGCTCTCCCTCTCTTTAAGGTCTCTATCCCAGAAAGCCCTTGGGTTTGACTTTGGGCGAGGTGTGAGCAGGGGCGGGGTCCACACTGGATGCTGAATCACTGAGGGCCTGAGTCACTGAGTCACTCAACACACACACACACACACACACACACACACACACACACACACACACACACACACACACACACACACACACACACGTGGCTGAACTCATGCATCTATACCGCTGTCATCCAACACCACAGACTTCTCTGGGCTTGGAAACTGTACTGGTGGATTGAAGAGACTGGGCCCATTAATCTGATGGTGTAGTTTCCCCCATATTTGATGTACTTTTTAATAATAATAATAATAATAATAATAATAATTCATTTTATTTTTAAAGCACTTTTCATTCAAAGGAATCTCAGAGTGCCTACATATTAGAAAAGAACTATAATAATACAATAAAATGAAAAACAAATTTAAATATTAACATAAGCATAACAGAAAAGATTCAACACAAGGCCAGAAATGCCTTCCTGAATAAAAAAGTCTTAAGTCCAGCTTTAAAGGAATCCAGCGTCTGCGTTGCCCTTAGTGGTCAGGGAGGCTGTTCCATAAATGTGGCGCTGCCGAGCAAAAGGCCCGGTCGCCCATGGTGCGACGCTTGGTTTTGGGGACGGGGAGGAGCAAGCTGTTTGAAGACCTGAGGGTGCAGGTGGAGGTTTGGGGAGTAATTAATTCTTGCAGGTAGGGAGGTGCATGTCCATTTATGCATGTATGGGTGATTATAAGGACTTTGTAGTCTATCCGGAAAGAGACAGGGAGCCAGTGTAGTGAGTGTAATATTGGTGTTATGTGCTCATATTTCCGGACCTTCATCAGAATCCTGGCAGCGCTGTTTTAACGCCCCTGACCCCTCAAGGGCCTAAGCACATTCATCCCTTTGTGCTTTAATTGCTTCTAGGGTGTTTGCTGGCCGAATTATTAATTCCACACCAACGCTAATCCGTCGTAATTCGCTAATCACACAGAATGAAATGCAAACAGTAAACAATAATTAGTCTTTTTGCACCGCATTTATTCCTTCTTTCCCATTTTATGCACATGTGGAAAAAAACATGCATTTGTGTTAAATAATGTATGCAATTGTCAGGTTTTTTCCAAAAATGCAATGATTTTGTATGGTATTATTAATTTCTTCTTTTCACATCATGTGAATATTTACATGTAAATGTTTGTGTTTCCTGTTGTTTTAGAGATGTATGCATTATGACCGCACAGTATAGTTGAAGTATAGGCCTAACTGCTGTATGTTGACTTATGCTTTATAAAAGAGGTGATGGTGTATTATGTATTGTCATGTGTGTCTGTTGTGTGGTGTCGTTGCAGAGGTACATTGAGTATGAGGACCTTCAGGAGCAGGAGAGGAAGGATCTGCAGAGCCGCGTGCTGCTGCTGGAGCTCCAGAACAGACAGAGCGAGAGCAAGTTCAAGAACTACGCCTACCAGAGTGAGTGCTGCTGACACCTACACTCTTTCTGTCTCGCAAAAACACTCTCTCTCTCTCTCACACACACACACACTCTGATACATACTCTCACACACACATACTCTCTGATACACACTGATACACACTCTCTCACACACATACTCTCTGATACACTCACAGACACACACTCTCTGATACACACACACACACGCTCTGATACACACTCTCACACTCTGATACACACACACACATACACACACACACTCTGATACACTCTGATACACACTCACACACACATTCACACAAACACACTCTGATACACACACACTCCCTCTTTCCCTCTGACACACACAGACAAACACAAATGTGCATACACAACAGACTCGCCACCATAGATTTTATCATTCCTGCCTGCTGGACATCCTGCCATATATTCATCGTTAGCATGTTGCTGACCTGTGTCTAATGACGGTCGAAACGAGGAGAGGAACCTGATGGCAGCTTTGAGGCGTACAGATCGTGATGAACCGCCTGAGGTTAACCACAAGCCTCCATTTCAGAACCCAAATGCAGCTTAAGCCCTTTATTCCCTGTGAAATATTCCCATAATAATGCTGCAGAGCTCAGGTCAGAAGTCAAACCAACCATTGGCACAAGTCATGATCATTAATCGGTTCGAAATGAGTCTCACTGGCAGGTTTGTGCTCTAAATTAATTAATATTAATGTGTTTTACCCACAGAAGCACAGTTTAGCAAAACTCTTTCTTTCTGGAGCTTTAACAGGATGCTTTGGAGTGTTGATATGGTTTATATAGCTTTAAGTTAATGCTGTGGTCTGTTGTTATGGTTACTTTAGCGTTACATTAATGTTTTGGGTTCTTGGCATGCTTTCGCCAGACCTCCTGGCTACAGTGAGTTGGAAAACCAGTGCCAGTCAGCTAACCGCACTCACCTTGCATGGCTCCATACAGATTGAACTCCTGTGATGACACTCTTGAGTGTTAAAGCATGAGCTCAGGTTGACCTCCTGGACCAGGAATGATAATGTAGACCATGTGGTTATGAAAAGTGCATTGCAACACTGCAGTGTTGGCCTGACTATGTGCTACAGAGCACACACACACACACACACACACACACACACACACACACACACAAAGACAAACACACAAACGCACGCAGAAAGCGTGAAACAGACCGATATCATTGAGTCGATACGCTCAGTAAATATCTGAGCACATTGAGCTTGTTCAACACAGGGGAGAGAAAAAGAAGGCATTGCCTTTGGAATTCAGTGCAGAACTGCGGAGCATAGGGACTGAGTGGGCTTCCACCTGCAGGCCTGTTGATCTCTCTCCACATGATGAGTGGATGACTGCGTTCTCTGTGCCAAGCGGACAGAGCCGTAGGTAGGGCACGTCTTACGTAAGCCCCCGCCAACCCCGACCCGAACCCCTCTCCAGCAGGCATCACGCAGCCAGTTTACATTCTCACCGTGCCCCTGGCAAGATGAGAGATTCCAGACCATACAGCTCAAATTGTATCCTGTTGTCTTGTTCTCCTCAAGGATATTTATTATCCTCTAACTTTCTAATTTGACTAATTTTGGCAGACTCTTGTGCTCTCTCTCTCTCTCTTTTGTGTTGTGTGGAGGCACGGTCTCGCACGAGAGCTTTTGCACGCTTACTTTGTATGCATGCCACCTGGTGTTTCACGCCGGCGGTCTGACTTGGCCCTTTCATGCCGGATTCCATTTTCACTGGGGCGAGCCTATTTTCACTTGCGTCTGAGGCCGAGCCTATATCTGGCTCCACACTGGCTGTTTAATATTGTTGCCACGGCGGTTCTTTTCTCTGACCGCTGCCCGCTTCTGTTCCTGCTCTGTGATCTTTCGATATATTTATACCACTTCCCCGTGCTAGTTCCCTTTCCAGTTTTTTTTGTTTGTGATGTACTGCTTAGTCATACTGTATTTTCCAGTGCCTCACTCTCTCTTACACACACACACACACACACACACACACATACATAAGCACACACACATACATACGTACACACACATACACACACGCAACGCATACGCATACGTGCACACACATACAAACAAGCACACGCATACATTCATATGCTCGCACACACACACACACACACACACACACTCTCCCGCACTGTCTGAGCACTCGGTTTTCCACCCGCATGTGTAGTTAAGCTAATAGGGCAGGCTGCTCACAACCAAGGTCACAGGTTCATATCCTACAGAGCACACATACTGCATGCATACAGTGTAGGCTGTCTACATTGTCAAATGGTCTGGGTAAAAATATCTGTAAAATGTATAGTATAAATAGGTATGAATAGCATTTGCTGGCTGCCTCACACTCTGCGCTGGAACTCCTCCTATGGTCTGTTGCACACAATCCATAACTCAATAGTTCAGAGCAATCGATAATGCAGTTCATGCTCCAGTCATGTGAGTGGGAGGCTGGAAATCCCTCAGCCTATAAATAAACCTCAGAATCACAGCACTGGTAGATTCCTAGGGATTGTGGTCAGGCCTGTGCAGCGCTCTGATAAAGTTTCACTTCTCCCTCTCTCTCTGTCTTCTGTCGGCCTCTTTCTGTTTCGGTCTCTTATCAGACATCAGCATAATCCAAAGAATGCCGTTCCTACTAACCATCTTCTCTGTAGTACTGAACACCAGGGAGCTGCAGAGTCATGTCTGTTTAAAACGGCATTTGTTTTGTTTGTTATTATGTAAGGATGTGTGCGTGTGTGCTAGTAAATATGGGTGAAATTTACATGAATTCTAGTGGCCGTGTACATGATTAGTTGATGAAAGCTGACAGCACCCTCTGAGGTCATGTTTAAGGTCATGTGTCACCCTCTGCTGCTGGCTCCAGTGGTTATCCCTGTCCCACTCATCACTCTGCCAGTGCCCTCTGTCTCCCAAGAGCTCTGTGCGAGGTACTGGGGACACCTAGTGGCCACCTTGCAGCAGTGCAACTATCAGTGCATGCATATCAAGTGTTGGCCAGATTCAAGCAGTATTCTGTGCTTCTGCTGTCAATTAAACCTCCATGGAAAGGAGTTTGAGGTGATGCAAAGCAAAGCCATTGTTGCTTAAGCAGATTAGTGTAACGTGTACTATCCCTTGTGCAAAGAACCAGGCCTTGCACTAATGGCACTGCACCAGTTCACACAGTCTGTAATCACTTGCAATACTTAACACCTATTGCTATATGTGTCTTACGCAAAACTTCTTTCTGTCTTGCAGTTGCAAGATTGGAGGAGAGAGAGGCGGAACTTAAAAAGGAATACAATGCTCTTCACCAGAGACACACAGAGGTGAGATGCACTGTGGGAAATGTGTTTGTTTGTTTGTTTTGCATATGACCTGTTTGATCAGATCATATGGTGTGTATGTGTTTACATAAAGAAATGCTCTGCCGAAAACAGACCACACAAAATGTCTTTATGAACGAACTTGTGGGTTAAAATGGTCGCTGTAGTTGGCAGTCAGTTATTAATATCTGATTTGGGATGAAGGGGTGACTTGGTTGTTGAGGATGCTGATCAGGTTGTGCTGCATGTCTCCTTCAGATGATCCATAGCTACATGGAGCATTTGGAACGTACCAAAGTTCAACAGATGGGGATGGAGCCAGCAGAATCGGGCCCTACAGGCAGAGTGCGGTAAGTAGAGACTATGATTATAGAGGCAGACGTGTGTCTTCCTCTCTGCGGGGGAACACATTGCTAAAAGAAACCTGCTTTGAGACGTCTCCATCTCTCATTGACTCTACATGGCAGATCGTGACTTTGTGTGTTTGCTACAGACTCATAGCATGTGTGATTCGTTTGTTATTTTTGCCTTTTAATTGATGTGTTCGGCTTCTGCGGTCTTCTGTCGTTCACCCAATGATGACATCAGCGCAGATGGAAATAGTAGTCTCAAATTAAAGATGGCCGTCTCCACACTTACCCCTCATTTGCCACATCCAAGTGTTGAATCACCAGCCAGCCCTGCACAGTAGCGAGGTGTGTGTCATCCTTTTCATATGTTGGTTGGCGGTCCAGTGATGGGTCTCTCAGCTGTGTGGCGCTGAAGTGGAATTGAGTTATTAAACCTCACAATGAACTCATTAAAGAGTTGTTTTTGTTTCAGCTTCTAAGTTAAGTATTTAAAGGTGTTGGTTAAAAGTTGTTGATATTTGAACTCAATGGCCAATTAAATACCCCCCTCCCTTCAGTGCTCCTGAAGCAATGCTGTTGATTGACAGTAAAAGTGTATTGCTCAGTTCAAGCCTCTATGGTTGTGTCTCAAATCCAAAGCTAGAACAAAAAGTGTATTGGAGTATAATTGAAGACTGCGCCTTTAACATTGAAATGATAACACATTGGCTGTATGCGATACTACAGATTAAGAACTGCTGCTCATTTGCATGTCATGTCCATTCATTTAATATCAGATTATAGCAATGACGATATATATATATATATATATATAAAAAAAAATAATAATAAAAGTTTCTTGACTAAAGTGACACATCCTGTCTTGTTTACACTTGCATACTGAACAAGTGCTTATTGTAAAGTGCATTCAAGCCTACTACAGTTTATGCAGCGAGATGCACCCAAAAAGTTACCTTAGCCACTGCTGGTGTTTCAGCATCTGGACTATTGCCCATCCATACCACATGGGTGTCTGTGTTTGTGTGTGTGTATTCTTGAGGGCACCTGTTTCTGTGGTTGTGTGTGTGTATGCGTGTGTGTGTGTGTGGACGCCAGTGTGTTTGTGTGTGCTTGAGGACACCTGGGTGTGTGTGTGTGTATGCATGAAGACTGTGTATATTGGTGCTCTCATTCAGATGCTTCTGTGTGCCAAAATCTTGCCTACGGCTCCGTCTCCACTGGATGCTGAGCAAAATGTAGGTCAGGGAGCATCTTCTGCTCCCCACTGCGCAGAGAAGCGGAAGATGAACCGAGCTGGAATGGAGTGAAGTAGAGAGAGAGAGACAGAGAGAGGGATGAGGGAGACAGAGGATGTGACAGAGGGTTAAAGGAGGGAGAGGGAGGGAGTGAGCCTATGTAAAAGAGAGAGAGGGATAGAAGGAGACAGAGAGAGGATGTGAGGGAGGTTTAAGGGAGGGAGAGTGAGTGAGCCTATGTCAAAGAGAGAGAGGGATAGAAGGAGACAGAGAGAGGATGTGAGGGAGGGTTAAGGGAGGGAGAGTGAGTGAGCCTATGTCAAAGAGAGAGAGGGAGACAGAGGATGTGACAGAGGGTTACGGGAGGGAGAGGGGGAGAGTGATTGGGGGTGGTCAGAGAGGATGAGAGGAGAGAGGGGGAAAAAAAGAGTCTGGCAGAGCTCAGTTTGAGAAAATCCGCTTGGCGCTGTTAATGAAGTGGAGAGTGGTAGTGAAGCAGCTTCCTGCAGGGGGGACTGGGCAGTCTGAGTGGCAGAGTGATGCCCAGACACAGTAGTGTGATGGGTGCAGGAGGAAGAGAAGGGGTGAGGAAGGTGCTAAGAACAGAACCTTGCCTCGCTGGCATCACTGGTGTGAATTACGGAGTCTGGTTGTTTTTGTCCGGGGGTGCGCTTTATGGAGTAAGGACAGTTCCATGAGAATTCCAGAGAGACAAAGTCCCTTTGCTCTACTGTTTGTGTGTCTGTCCCAAAAGTGAAGCCATTAAGGTCTTTTCCTTCCACTTTTGATGTGTCAAGGCTGCTTTAGGTTTTGTTTGTGTTCCTGATGTGTACGTGAACTGCTGTGGGGTTTATTGAAAGCGCAATGGCTGCTGCTGGCTGAAAATAGTCTGTGTGTTGGTGGAGTGGATAGAAGCTGACTGTCCATCTGCTGGATTAGGGGATTAGTGGATTACTTTTGAAATTGTGACTCACTGACTGACTGACTGACTCAAGCTAAGCTAGATAGCAGCCTGACAGTAAACCTGTGGCATAGACATAGACCGTAGATACATCTGTGTCCGCATGCAACTGAGACTGAAGCCTTCGTTAAATGGCCATTTAATGTAATGACAGCAGCCCTAAAGGCACGCCTACAGTTCACAACATGGGCCTCAATGTTATATTTGTGTGAATTTGGAAGAACCTGCACTTGCATAAACTTAAAACTTTTTGTTATTGTTATTTTATTACACTTGTAACTGAATAATTGTAGTCCTAATATCAAATAAACAACCTTGTCAGTGGTCAATGGCCTCAATTTTTTATTTTGCAATAGTGTTTTTATCCTCGATTTGAATCTCGTTTGGGCAACGGATTTAGGAATTACCTTCCTTTTTTTTTTGGACTGACTGGAGTGAGAGGAGGATAAAGGATCAATTCACTACAGTAGCCCTGTCTCCCGCTCCCACGGTGGTTTAAGAGCGTCTTCTCCAGTGAGCAGGGCGGGGGGGTTGTTTGGAATGAGCTGTTTTGGTGATGCTGCAGCCTAAGAGGCAGGGAGAGAGAGAAAGAGAAAGAGAGCGAGAGAAGGAAAACAACAGAGGAGGGCAAGGGGGGAGCCATCCGCATAGCAGTGAGGTGGCATCAGCCCTATTCATTATTCTGTCTGGCTCAAAAGAGAAAGAGCAGCTCCTCTGTGAAGAAATGAGGGAGAGAGAGAGGGAGAGGGAGGGGGGAAAGAGAGAGAGAGAGAGAAAGAGAGAGCGAAAGATAGAGAGGGATCACAAAGCAGCAGGAGACAGCTGCTGCATCGCTGGTCCCCTAGTTTTCTCATCACTCTCCCTCACTCCCCTCCCCTCTTCTCTGTGCCTGCGCTTGTGTGTCAGGGAGGGAGGCACGACGTCACCACTCTGAGCGCAACTGTAGCCACACACACACACACACTCTCTCTCGCACGCTCACCGGCACTCTTTCCCTCTCTGCCTCCCTCTCTTTCTCTCATATACATTCATCAGGACCCGCCACCCACCCACCCTCGCTCTCACACACACTTGCTCACCATCTCTCTCGCGCACACACACAAACTCGCATACAGTTAGACACTGCTCCACGCGGTGGACTCTCCTCCTCTCCTCTCCGTACCTCGACTCCCGCTGCTAGTTCTCCTGCTCCTGCTCCTGCTCCTGCTCCTGCTCCTGCTCCTGCTCCTGCTCCTGCTCCTGCTCCTGCTCCTGCTGTGGTGGTTTACACAAGGCTGATGGGATTGTGCGTGGGAGCGCGACAGCGGTGGACACTAGGCGGCCGATTCTAGCGACACACGGGTTTTGACGGCAGCGTTAGCGGCGGTGGTGGCGTCTGCTCGGGGACGACCTGCCACGGCGGTGGTGGCAGCGCTCGGCGGGCGACCATGAGCCCCGGCTGCATGCTGCTGCTGGTGTTTGGCTTCGTGGGCGGCGCGGTGGTGGTCAACTCGGCCGTGCTGGTGTCACTCTCGGTGCTGCTGCTCGTGCACTACTCTGTCTCGGGCCGTCTGCCCGCCATCACACACTCCCTGCCCGGGATCAGCAGGTACGTCAGGAGAAGGAGTGGAGGGAAGGAAGGAATGCAGGAGAGGAATGAGGTAGAGAACGAGAGGAATGTGCGGAGGGAGGGGAGGGGGTGGGATAACTGAGTGGAAGAGGGTTAGAGAAAATAGCAAGAAAGTCTTAACGAGTTGAGAGCGAGAGAAAGAGGGAGAAGTGAGTGAGTGAGTGAGAAAGGTGTGGTGGGAAAGAGGAAGAGTGTGTGAACGAGAGGGGGGACTGTGTGTTTGGAGTGACTGTGTTACTGTGTGTGTGCTTCTGTTTTGCCTCCCTCCTGTCTCAGTCTCTGTCCCACTTCTCTCTTTACCTCTGCGCCACTCCACTCTGTTCCACTGGTGATGCACCCGCCCCCCTCACTTCTGCTTCATGTTTGTTGTCTTCCCTCCACTCCCCTCTCCTATTTGTTTACCATCTTGTCATTGTGAGCATTCTCTCTCTCTCTCTCTCTCCCTCCCTCTCTCTCACGCTCTCTCTCTCTCTCTCTCTCTCTCTCTAAAAAAAACAAAAGGTAAAAACAAAAGGTTAACCGGAGAAAGTGAGGACCGACATCACTCTTCTCCCACTCACTCCGTCACAGTAGTATGGTAAACATGTCTATGTGTGTGTGTGTAAGAGCAAGATAGACGTTGAAAGTTTCGATTGCCTTTGTTGTTTGATCAGCCTTAATCAGTGTTGCAATAGCATACGCTGTGAATTTATGGGAAGATGTTTTTTGGTATAAGGCGATTTAATGAGAGCCCTCTGTACCAGTCCAGGGCCTTCTCAGGCACAGTAGGTATCGCTGCTGTTGTTCAGCTGGACAGGCACACCGGTGGGTGATGGCTGACTGTTCTGTTCCCTAGCGTCCAAGAGCTGGTCTCCATGGGGATGGGCTCCCCATTGTTGTGGGCTTATTATTATGGGCTGTCTCATGTGCGCAGCAGAATGCTGGCCTTTGCATTTGACATCCAGCGCTTCCCTTTCACCTCTGTCCTGTGAATTACTGATTCAGTGGCCAGGCAACTAGGTGGAAACTGTCCTTGTCACAAGGCTTTATTTCAGGGAAGGTTAAAAAAGATTTGAGCTGCCAGTCTTAGGATGATATTTTTCTGTGTAGTATGTGCAATGAATAACAATCAAGGTATGATTGATTTGGGCCTTCTCCCAGTCTTGGTCTGTATGTGTATTTGGGCAAAGAGTTTGGTGTCGTCTCTATAGTAATACTATTTGTCTTTCACACCCACTCAAACAGGACTTTGATTAAAGTTTGTCTGTGACCGCAAAGAGTTTAAAACAGGGAGCCACCAAGGGACTTGGCTTAAGGTTGACACATCCAGCCAAGACAATTACTCAGACACCCGAGGTGAGGACCGGAGAACCGGAGAAGATTAGTCTCCTTTAGAGAACTGCTCTCGGAGGGCTTCAGGCAGGGAACAGAATTCTCCACAGTAGCATCCAGTTGGAGCCAGTCAGTAGAAGCCTAGTTTTACCTCAGATTTTTTTGTTCTCATGCAAGAGAAAAAGTATTTCTTATCGCTCATGTGATTTTGAGACAGCTTGTCACATTCACTAGTTTTCTTCATGTCATGAATTTTCCCTTGTTAACAGTCAAAGATTAGATGCTTTTGACTTGTCAATGGAGTCGATACACTGTATCTTGAGTTCTCAAAGGGGACGGAAAACCTTTGCCTAATAGGTTGCAGTCCAACTGTGATGTGAACCCAGATGTGATTTTGAAATACATCAATAAAAACAACACAGCACAATTAGCCTACTATGTAGAGGTTATCCTGTTTCAGAGCAATCTTTCATAGGTAATGGGAAAGGTTTAATCGAAAAGTTTCTATATTAAAGTGTATGACATGTCTGCCTGTCTTTCTACCATTGCCATCTTGGACTGCCTTACTCTGGCAGGATTTTGCATATCAAACAATGTTTTCCTGTGATGTGGCAGACCTCAGGTTATAGTGCTTGCTGTGCGAGAAATGTATTTCCGTTCATTAGCTTTTGTAACACGTATGCAAGGATTGACACTTCATTTATCATTTATTACCTCCACCCGCTGAGTGGCAAGTAGAATTTGATGGCTCATCCGGATTCCTTAGTGGATAAAATGTTCTGTAGTTCACAATCTGTAGTTGCATCAATATTTGATGTCCAAAATTGTTTGCAAGGCTATGTATCTTTTGTTTTATTGGTTGTACTAAGTAGCATCACCAGTGTTGTTTTAGTAACTCTCAGCCACTGCCGTCAGGGTACTGGTGATGATGAGCTTCTGATTGATGTGTCTTTTAGAACAGGATACAGGAAATCAGTGATGTGACTGGTGTGTTGAATCTCCGTTTATGATGTTGCAGTTGCAATGTGATCATTCTGACCTAACCTCTGACTGGTATAACCCAATCCCTACTCTTTGGTGCTGGGCCATGTGATCTTACACACACACACACACACACACACACACACACACACACACACACACACACCACTGGCCTTGTAGTGACCTCGCCTCTGCCTAGCGTTCCCAACAGAATGTACAGTCAGCAAGTTCAGCTACGCAGCAGTGAATAGAGCTGAACCCTCACCACATTCACACCACCAGACATTATAAAGAAAGAGAGAGTCGAAGAGAAAGAAAGACAGAGAGCGAGAGAGAGGGAGAGAGAGACAGCGAGAGAGAAAGATGAATGTACAGTCCAGGGGGAGCGAGTGATGGAGGTGAAAGCAAATCAGCCACCTACGTTTCTCTGTCTGCCAGCTTCAGGCAACAGCGAGGGCTTTGAAGTGAGAAGGCTGCTGCCTCTCCTCAACATTAATTCAAGAGCGAGGGGGGTGGCCGGAGCTAAAAGCACATTAACTCGGGTTGTCATGGAGAAGCCCCGAGGGAGATCAAAGTAAACAGAACATCTTGACCTGAGCGGAGAATAAGTGAATTCCATATTGGTTAAAACTTGTTAACTCAAAAAATCCAGTTTGTTTTAGTTTGGGGTAGAAATCAGCGTAGAAAGTAATTGATTCATTGATCCATTATGATGTTCATTGATCCATATTGATGACCTCTTTTCGATTTTCCTAATCATTATTTGCACACAGTGTGTTGGCCTAAGGCAAACTCTCTAAAGTTAATAGCAAAGGTTTGTTGTTAGTGTTTACCTGGTATTAACAGGATGTCTATTTGCTCATGTCCTCTCCGTTGCAGAAAGGAACGACCTGTTTCCATGGGCATCTTCCCCCTGCCAGGGGGCGACAACTTGACCCCTGACCTCCGGAGGGACATTGTGGAGACTCCAGAGAGGGACACCTGGAGACACAATGACCTGAGCCACCCGCGCTCCAACACCAGCCTCCAGGTGGGTAGACCGGACTACTCTACCCATAGGTGCTACATCATCTGCTGTCTGGCTTGTTTGTTTGTTTCTCCCCTTAGTCCACTACCCTCTTAAATGTTAGATGTCCGGAAAATTATTTGATTTGATGTGTTTATTTGTTCTTTTATGCCTTGCTGATCTATTTCCAATTCTGAATAGCGTAACACCCCCCATACTGAAAGACCCATATTGAGAACAAACCTATAGCTCCGTATGAATGTGTATGTATGAAACAAGAGCTCAGCTCACCCCCTCAGTGTAGTCCCCCTGAACTATAGCAACCAGGAAGACTCCCCTAAACAGGCAAAGGACAGTCTGTATTCTGGCTCTTTCACGCTTCCAGGAAATGCACTCTGATCTCAACAAGTTCCTAATGGATTACGACATCAGTTTTTGCTCCCATTGAGTTTGTTCCCTCCTGCTCAAAGCCCCCTTCTGTGGAACATCGTATGTTTCAAAGACCCCCCCCCCCCCCAGACCAGGATGTGCCAAACCAGAGGAAGCCCTCTTTGGTGTGGGAGGCACTCTGAGATGTGTTCAGCATCCTTAAAGCGCTGTTTGAAAAGGCCACTCGGGCCCAGGGAAATGTGGTGCCAATTATGATCTCACGTGGCAACCTTCCCACCTACACTGAAGAGGCCCTCTGAGGTCACCGGCACTTTAATGCCACAAACGCTAAAGACACCATTCATACCGGGGGGAGTTTTCTTGGAATGCGTGAGATTCCTTTTGTGAGTTTTCAGATAATTACTGAAATTAGCGGACATAGATAGATAGATAGATAGATAGGACATGAGGCCCAGAGAGAGGAAAGAGTTGGGTTTCCACAGGATGAAGTGGTTGTGTAGGACTACAGAGGGATGAGGGATCGGCAAGGTCAAGTCAAGTATAGGCCAATGCGTTGCCAAGGTCAAATCAAGTATAGGCTGATGTGAGTCTTGAGCGCCCCCTTTTCCTGTAGAGACCACCTCTGTGTTGTCAGTGGAAACCACGGCGCCAAGATCCCTCATGAATATTAAGTCAGATTAAGTATTTAACATGTTGGCGTAGCAGTGGGCCAGATGGACAGACCAACTGTTCCCCTGTTCTGTGAAGTGGTTGTAAAATCACATGCTCTCATCATCGGAGCTCCATTCAGGACGTGGTTGGAAGAATGTGAGCGCTCAGCACTTCAGCAGCGGTTCATCTCCGCTTCGGTTCGTGTCAGGTTTCCGTGCACATGTGGAACATGCTGCATCATTCCTGTACGGTTAAGTAATGGCTCCCATGGACACATTTGGATACTCCGTGGAAGTTGAGTATTCAAATATTAAGCGTAGAATGACGGGGCGGCGTCTAGTCTGGCACACGCACACATTTCAAGATCTACTACCAAGCCTGTGTCTGCCACACAGTCACACAGACAGACAGCATTTCACAGCACACAGGAAGTCTTGTACATGATTAGGGATGAACTGCATGAGGAGCTGTGAAGACCAGTAGATATTTTCAGAATGGCTCTAGATCATCAAAATACTAGTCTATAGACTGTTCTTAGTATGTGGAAAAAATGTGGTGGATGTCAAAATCCCATCTATGACATTTTTTTTTTTTACTTCTTATTCAAACTATCCTTGAATATGCCATAATGGCGCTTCATTCATTTAAATGCATTAGTTCCTCCTCATCTGCTGCATTTTTCAGTCTGCCAACGTTTGACCTACTTGAGCAGTTGCTACGGCTGGAGGAAAAGCCTATTTTTGTCTCTGAAGATTACATTGCATTTTCCTGCTGACGTCCTCCTCGTTATCAGCTGGGCTGTTTCCTGCCTTATTGCAAAATAAGCGTTTTTGCAGTGATCTGTTATTTACTTCAACAAAAAGAGTTCAAGGAATTTGAAACCTTAGTCGAAATGATATTTTAAAGCCGGTATGTTTGGGGTTGGTCACATGATAACCAGCTGCATTCATGTTGGTCGGTCCGAGTCCCATACCCTCCCTCTCTGGTGGCACCACCTCAGGGGACTGGCGGCACAAAAGCCTCTTCACGGTGGACCACACACACACACACACACACACATACACACACACACAGACTCTCCTTTGTGTCTTGTTGTGACTCGACATTTTCTGAGTGAGTCCCAGCCATCGGGTTTCACATCTCTTCCTTTATAGTCCCATGCCCAAGCGACATACCGCCACAGCATGAGTGCATCAGGTGGACCAGACAAATGTCAGTGGGGGCTGACTCCTAGTTGTAAGGGCTCCCATCAGGTGAAGACCAAAATGCCAGACCTGGTTGAGCCAATGCTGCCATGGCAACAAGGAAAGTGAATGATACCAGATTGTTGAAAGTGTACACTCCCATCGGGCACGGCTTTTTAAGATTGAGAGGGAAACGAGAGTGAGTGTGTCCCAGTGTGTGTTTTTGGGTTTCTGTGTGTGTGTGTTGGGGGTGGACGCCGGTATGGACCACCATTCATTTTAAACTGTATGGATGGTATTGGTATTATACCATGGTCTTTATCATCTAAAGTTTATACACTTAATACTATATCATTCCTGGAGCAAAAGCACCAAAGTTATGCAAACAAATATTTGTTAGGACTTCTAAAGAAGAAATAAGAGTACGAATATCAGGAAAGGTATGGAAAACATTTTTCCACATAAAAAAGTGGCTTGGAGAGTGTCTCTAAATTAACAGTTAGGGGAAAACAATATCATAATGTGGCCCCTAACTACACGCACAATTTACTCAGAATGACTGTCATTACAAAAAAACAGGACACTAAAGCTACAGTCTATGTGGACACATGTGTCCAATTTCCGATTTCAGTCCGATTTAACTCCCAAAGTGCTAATAGCCAGAAACACCAGCCTGTTGAAATTTAGGCTTAAGGAATTTCCTGGTGCATGTCACGACATTTACTTCTCGAAACATCATTTACAGACAAGTTAGAGGGCCCGAATTTCATTAAATTTCATTCAACGAGCAAAGTCACCCATGAACTAAAGCGATTATGCGTGGGAGCATTGCACTGACCCAGCCATGTCTGTCTGCACTTAGGACCCTGCTCATTGTATTAAATATCGTAATTAAATTAGCTTTAGTTCATGTGTTGTGGACTTTGACGGGCAACAAGTATTGAGATTAGGGTTTAGGCTGCTGTGAAGGGGTGTGTCACCTAACACTGTTTGCTGGAAGATTTGTTTGCTTTATTTCATGCTTTTAGATAGATAGATAGATGGTTTACCTTGAGGGAAATTTAGGAAATTTTGGGAGATTTGTTTGCTTTATTTCATGCTTTTAAAAAATATCCTGGTATCGACCGTGTTGCAAAATTCATGCAGTAACACCATAGACAACTATAATACTGCTATACCTCCCACCCCTAGTGTGTGTGTGTGTGTGTGTGTGTGTGAGGTGTGTGTGTGTTTGTGAGTGACGGGAAGCTGAGCTGTATAGCCTTGGTAAGGGTTTAAAAGGTCTCAGCACTTTGTTTGAAGTTGACATTGGGAGCTCACTGTGGATTAATTGCTGGTCTCATAATTAATTGAATTGAATGTGACCCGTTTCTTTTTATAGAAGGCCGTCACCTGCAAATAACTAGATTGACAGGAAAAAAAAAAACGATCAAATTACAGTTCATGTATAACATCAATCTTCTTTATTACTAAACATTTATTTTTTTTCTTTAAATGTGTGGAGTTTATTTGTGTGTTTCTATAGCAGTGCACTATGTGAATGTACATTTTATATTTATGTGTCTATATGCATTATATTCATATCTTTTGATTTACCTAAAATGGTTAGAGTCTACAGTTATAGGCCTAAAATATATCCTTGTATATATAAATATACCCAACAACACAACATTTTTGGCAAGTGCAGTAGATGGAGATCCCTCAAGCCTTTTCCCCTGTGGAATGAGTAGTCTTTGAGGGCCAGAGCCATCTGCCCTTGTTTTCGGATGCCATGCTGTGACACTGACTGCGGACATATTCCCTCCACTCTCCAGCCGCACTCTCCCTTACCCACACGGGACAGTGCCATACAAGCACTCAGGGGGTCATGGGTAAAAACCAAGGGAGTTTTTTAATTATGTTTTAGTTATTATTATTCTCAGACAGGATTGTAGTGATCACTGACGACAGCTCACTTCACTCTAACCCCCTTCTCTCCGAGCAGCTGGAGGAGGACGAGCCTCCCAGGCCCGGAGAGGGTAAGGTACAGCTGGAGGCTTGGGAGAATACCCTGGAGGAGACGCAGGTAGCCGGTCCTTATCCCAGCGAATGCCGAATAATGAAAAAAATCACCTAGACAAACACTGATCCCCACGGCAAAGGCCCAAACAATCCTGTGGCCTGTAGTTGCCTGTTGCCCGACCTCACGACAAATCTTCATTTCATTGCATTTCTGTGTGCGTGTAGATCAGAGGCCATGAACTGTGCTGCATGCAACCACTCCAATACAGAGATGGGCGATCTTATCCGGAAAAAGCCATAATGTGCGCAGAACTGTAGGATAATTAAGTCAGACTTTATCATAACATTCTAAAGAGGTTTCCTGATAAGTTAATGTAAGCTCTCCATTGAAATGCACATCTTGCCCTTGCATGGATAAAAAAGCCCATCTCTGCAAAGTAAATGATCTGGGATGACCTCTCTTTCTAATGGGTCATGATTAACGGTGTGAGCAAATGGACAGACTTGAAGTCGTCATCGGCGTGTTGTGTGATTGCCTGCAGCTCCTGTAGTGGTGTTTTGATGCTGCATGAGATTCCTCTCACTGGGGTAGTTGGGTCTGTATTAATGATGCGCACATTCAATCTGTAGACGGCCTCTAATAGAATCTCATTTGGATTTTAATTTCACTCTAACCTGCAGTAACTAGAATCAGGTAGTTTTATGCTGGCATTAGTGATGCTTTCATTTCTTAGTGTATTAATCTTCTCTGTTCTTAAAGTATGTTTGTACTGTTTATCTGGATGTGTTTCAATGAAAACATGTTTAATTATATACAACTTGAAATGTTGTTCTATAATAAAGATGTAGATATAGAATCTATACGTTTAAAAAAATAACTGACAAGGCACTTGCCTGTCTTCAGGAAGAGCAATGGTGTGTAGGTATCCTTGGCTTTGTCAGGGCAGATCAATGTGTCCGCCTGCAGTGGCACGTTTTAAAGTGACAAGGACACAGAGAACTGATGAGATTTGACTGGCTGCACTGCACCAACAAGACAAACTGCCAGTTGAGCGTCAGAGTAGAGTGGTGACGAGGGATGTAAACAAGCAGTGTTCTTTGTAGGTCTTTGAAGAAAGACCTTAGGATTTGTATTGAAGTGAATGGGTGTGGGTGGGGGGGGGGGGGGGCGTGTGTGTTAGAGAGTGGGGGAGAGAGAGAGAGGGAGGGAGAGAGAGAGTGGGAGAGAGAGCGAGAGATTGAGAGGGAGTGTGAAGCCATTGGCCTTTGTGAAAGCCATTTCTTCGAAGGCTAACTATGGATTGCACTTCGCAGTGTTACCCTTCCAAGAAACCCAACAATGCCAACAATTAACACTTGCTGGTAAGCCAAAGGATGTGACTTATGTCTCCTGCAGCAAACCTCTCACCGCTACCTCCAGGAACAATTATTGTATTAAAACTATAGTCAATTTGGCTGGCTGGCAGCGAGTATATAGGGCATGGCAACAGAACTTTCTACCATACAGGCCTAACTAATAATACATTTCCAGTGTGGACCTCTACCTGCCTGCTGTCTTCCAACTCTATGGTGCCTCAGCAGAGTGGTGGGGTTGCCCTGTGTTTGTGTGAAGGTGTTGGGTGACGGGCGTCTTATAGTATTAACAAATTTGATCTCGGTTGCGTCCGTCAAGCCTCCTCCGTATAGCGTCCTAAACCTCCTAGCTCCTGTGTCCGAAATCTGAATTGGAGCGGGATTCTTACGTGGCATCCGCATTTGAGGTGTGGATTTCTTACACTAAATTTTTTTCATGGCTTTGCAGGATGAGCTCTCTGACGCAAGCCGGGGAGGCTCCAAGTCTGCCACGCCCATGTCCACCGCCACCTCCGACTCCACCATGGCATCGGTAGACACGCCACGGACAGAGGAGGCAAATGGCCTAAACCGAAACCTGGACAGCAGCGACAGGAAGCCGGACAACAGCAAGAACTTCACGGTGCAGGAGGGCACAGGAACAGGAACGAGCACAGGCACCGGCACAGGAACAGGGACGGGCACCGGAACAGGACCAGGAACAGGCATGGGCACAGGAACAGGCACAGGAACGGGAACGGGAACGGGCACTGGCACAGGAATGGGCACGGGAATAGGCACAGGCACTGGCATGGACACCAACACAACCTCATCAGGTAAGGGCAGATCCTTCTGTTTAGAGGTCCAAAGTAATGGTGCAGAATGTTGGACATTTCATAACATACCATGATTCAAGGTGTGTAGCAAATATGGGTCTAGTCACTTTTATTTAGGGTAAGCCTGTGCCTGTGTCAAATTCCTGAGATGTGCATTCCGTTTTTATTAAGATCATTATAATATTCATATTCATGGATATAGTTATCTGTAATCATATTTGTAACTTTTTTATTTTAATTGACGTCGATGTTGTTTTTCAGAAGAAAATGCTGAGGAGAAGTCAGAAGTGCAGGCGATAATCGAGTCCACCCCTGAGCTGGACATGGACCTGAGTGGCTGCAAAGGATCCAGGTAACACCAGCCAGGTCAAAACAAAAAACCCTGCATCTGTATGAACTCTACCGCCCAGTAACATCCATTTTAAAAGTGTGGCTCCTCTTGGAAGTCTCGATTGTATCAAAATGTTTGTTCAGCTAACGAACCAGTGTAGTGTGCGGGGATGCGGTCTTGACGATAAGAAGATGAGCACCGCTGATGTTCAGTGTTTTACTCTGCCCTGCTTCTTCTGCTTGTCTGTGTGCCCTAATCTTGGTCACCTCTGTCTCTCTTCCTCCTTCAGTACTCCAACCAAAGGGATTGAGAACTTGGCGTTTGACCGCAACACAGAATCGCTGTTCGAGGAGCTCTCCTCAGCCGGTACCGACCTCATAGGAGACGTAGACGAGGGCGCAGACCTGCTGGGTAAGAGAGCGAGAGGGGTGACGTAGTCTGTTTATACATTTCCAAAGCTCCAGAGTGACATCAAGTTGGATCTGTCCATGTCATACTAGTAGCATTCAGCTGAGTGAGGGTGCCTAGCCCAGTGTCTTTAGGTTGTCTTTAGGTTGTCTTTAGGTTTTCTTTAGGTTGTCTTTAGGTTGTCTTTAGGTTGTTTGTCTTTAGCTTTAGGTTAAAGTCATGAAGTCCTTCTTTTGTCACTGTGTGCCTTTCGTCTCCAGTCTCCCATTTCATAGACCGTCCTGATGTATGTTTGTGTAGTTTGTGTGTGTGACTATATGTGAACGCTCGTTACTATGACATGGGGATAGAGTTCAGCTTCAGGCTTTCTACTGGGGTTGCAGACTGCATCCATCTCTGGGTACCAGGGCTGAGTCAGTGGTTTTGTGTGAAATTTCATCCGTATGAAATTGACAGCCTGCAAAATGCACATTCGACTCCCTCGCTACAAATCAATTTGCATTAGCATCCACTTTCAGATAAGAACCAGAATACTGATTCAATTTGGTTCTTCACAAGAAACTAAAGTAGAGAGCCTGTAGTATTGAACATTCCCCTTCAGTAGGGCCCAATGAAATCCGTTTTATTGTTGGCCCAATTCCATTTTATTGCCTTACAAAGCCACTTTTGTTATGATCGCCTAAATGTACATTCTAAGGCTTATGGTTATTGTAAGACTATTCAGATGCTGCTGCGCTAATGACATATCTGGTCATATTTCTTGATCAGTTCACAATGACTAGGGATGTGTCAGTTCACCATCAATGTGGCAAAAATATTTGGAACCACAGAATTCTGTCCAATTCCACATTTAACTTAGTCTGGGAAGTCCCGCCCCTCTTCCTCCGGCCAATTTGATTTTGCCTCTGAAGTGGGTCTGGCAAACTTTGGATAGCCGTTCATTTCAACATTTCCAGAATCTCTGGAACCAATCACAAACTGGCTTTTGGCTCCCTGGCGCGCCATTGGCGAATTTAAAATAACCACGTCAACGTTACAAAAGCGAAAGCAAAGAGAAAGCACAGCAACACTATATACTGCTCTCGCGGCTGTCTTGGATGATTTCAAAGGCAAGTTTTCTTTGAAAATAGAACAGAAACCTGCTCTGGAACAATTCATACAGAAAAAATATGTGTTTGCTTTATTACCGATCGTTGTATCGTTGTATAGTATGGTTGGTCTGATTGGTTAAAGGCTGTCCAATTACGTGAGTGAAGTGGACCTCCATTTAGTACTTCGCCAGACTAACTGAGCAAATGAAATGCAGTGAAGGGGCGGGGAATTCCCAGACAACATTTAACTGTGATTTATCCTTTACTAACAGAATTCCACGATTCCTTCCACCTTTACTGCATCATGGATATCATAAGGCCCTACTTTAGTTATCATTTAATTATTAACCATCTCAGTGTGTAAAGGAACTCCTCCCTTATTCATTCATTCATTCATGCACTCATTCATTCATTCACCTCTCATTCTAACCCCTCTTTCTTTGCATGCCTTTCTTCCCTCCCCGCAGAGGAGTACTCTGGTGTGTATGATCCCGCTTAGCCGCTGTCTCTACACGCTCACACTGTGCAGCTCCACCTCCAGCTCTCTCATCTCCTCTACTTCTCCCGTCTTCCTCCAGTGTAGTGTGGGTTTTGTTTGGCTCCGCCGTAGTCCTCCCAGAGGCTACAAAACCAACTCAAACATACCAGATTAAAACCAGAGAAAACTACCTCTGATGCTAAGCCTAGAGTTAATGCAGGGAGTCATAGCTGAAGAGCTAAGGTGTATGAGCTGGTGTTTGGTCACTGCAGGGAGTCATAGCTGAAGAGCTAAGGTGTATGAGCTGGTGTTATAGCCGAAGAGCTAAGGTGTATGAGCTGGTGTTTGGTCACTGCAGGGAGTCATAGCTGAAGAGCTAAGGTGTATGAGCTGGTGTTTGGTCACTGCAGGGAGTCATAGCTGAAGAGCTAAGGTGTATGAGCTGGTGTTATAGCCGAAGAGCTAAGGTGTATGAGCTGGTGTTTGGTCACTGCAGGGAGTCATAGCTGAAGAGCTAAGGTGTATGAGCTGGTGTTTGGTCACTGCAGGGAGTCATAGCTGAAGAGCTTAGGTGTATGTGCTGGTTTCATAGCTGAAGAACTAAGGTGTACTAGCTGGTGTTATAGCCGAAGAGCTAAGGTGTATGAGCTGGTGTTTGCTCACTGCAGAACTGTTGGACAGGGATTTGCTTGTTGTAGGCCTGGCTAGGGTTTCTGCTGTAGTTCTGGACATTCCTCTAAGGGCCAGTATCCCACACCTACAGCATTGCTGTGCCTCTACCAGTTTGTTTACATTGTGACACGTCAGCCTAATCAAACAAGGCACACAACAGATTTAGATGCTTTTATTCACAGTAACAAAGAACACAGGATGCATTCATCTTCGTTGTTACTTTCCTTCCTGAGGATCAAAGACAGGAACTCTTTCGTTTAGTTTCTTTTATTCCTTGGTGTTCTGAGGTGTCATTTTTGTTTGTTTTACCTTGAAAGTTTATAGCAGCTCATGACTTTGATGTTCTCTTTCATTACTGCTGATCACCATCTCATGTCTCACCTTATTTGCTCATCCTTTTCTCTTCCTCCCCCTGGTTTTGCACAGCATTGTCAGACCTTAATTTCTTGGGTAAGGCAGTCTTCCTCTGCTTGTTTATTGTAAGACTCTTCTGTCCTGTCTGTCTGACCTGTGATCATCTGGAATGATCTTTCCTTTGTTGTGTCTTGCCCGAAACTCTTTTAAAAATGTGTTACTTACTCTCTCGGTTCAGGTATGGGTCGTGAAGTGGAACACCTCATCCAGGAGAATACACAGCTGCTGGAGACAAAGTAAGATATGCCACCTAACCTGCACCAACGCCATCACACTACTACTCCTTCAGAATGGTTTCAAGTGTTCAAGTCTTTGTGAACATTTACTCTCCCATAGAACCTCTTCTTGTTAACGTACTTAAGCATAAAACCACTCATGACGGGAGACCTGCTAATGAACCATGGCTCGTTTGAATGTAGCAAACTGTACTGTACTGTTCTCCATAACACGCGTGGCTCTCTGCTGCCATCTACAGCAAATTATTAGACATGCACTTGTAACAAACACACCCAGATGCCTCAGACTGACATCATGTTATTTCGGGTTTTGGGAAGTGAAGTCTGGTAGACTTTCAGCTTGTATATGATAATAATAAAAGTAACAAGAAATAAATTAAACAGTAATATAAGTTAAGGAAACCTGTGATATTTAGTGGGATTACTCCATGAATGAAGTGCATCTCTGAGTATTTCATGTTCTGCGCAGAAATGCCCTGAACGTGGTGAAGAACGACCTGATTGCTCGCGTGGACGAGCTGGCGTGTGAGAAGGATGTGCTGCAGGGGGAGCTGGAGGTGATTCGCACGGCCAAAGAGAAACTGGAGGAGAAGAACAAAGAGCTGGAGGAGGAGATGAAGAGGTCAGGTGGACCTCTGATGAAACGCGCACATACACACACATACACACACACACACACACACACACACACACACACACACACACACACACACACACATATAAATAAGACCACCAAACGTTGGGGTGGCCCATTCAAATCAATGGAACTTTTTGCAACATTCTGAGGAGCCGTATAATAAATATACATATACATACACATACTTTAATTACTTCAAATAATAATGTAGAAATGGTAACAGTCATACTGACTTGAGGATCTCTCTCGCTCTCTCTCTCTATATATATATCCAGGGTGCGTGCCGAAGTAGAAGAGGCCAAGGGGAAGACCAAAGAGGACGATGATGTAAGCCTTCTTCATTCTCCAACAGACTTGAGTGCATCAGTAGACCAGTCACAACCACTCACAGCTGGATGTGTGCAAAGAGATGCCGCATTACATCACCCTGAGCCTCAGTCTCAAGCAGACACCCTGCAACTTTTGGTCTTTACCTCAGAACTCACAATTTCCTGTCAAGACTTAAATGACAAAGTGACTTATGTCAGTAAGATCCCCATACGACATCCTTTGATGGTAAACAGAATAGGGATTTGTAGAGTGAGTTGCCCATAAAGTCCTACACGTTGTCATGGCGATAGATCCATGGTTAGCATAGCTTAATTTTGGATGTACAGCTCTTGCATGGGCTCGTCTAAGAAGTGTGTGTCTGCCCAGAGCGACGTGCCCACGGCTCAGAGGAAGCGCTTCACGCGAGTGGAGATGGCCCGCGTGCTCATGGAGAGGAACCAGTACAAGGAGAGGCTCATGGAGCTGCAGGAGGCCGTGCGGTGGACCGAGATGATCAGGTGAGGGTGTGAGGAGGAACGAGGGAGGGGGGAAGGGAGGTCAACCATCTACATGTCAGCTTTTTATCAGCTTCTGATACGTGGGATAATCACAAGCTAAGCATGTAGTACCCCAATGTACAATGTACACTGCTCTCACTTTTGCAATTCTGTTTTCTCCTCCAAAGAGCATCACGGGAGAACCCTAACATGACAGAGAAGAAGAAGTCCAGTATCTGGCAGTTGTAAGTCGCAATGGCCTTTACTCAAATCCATAGCAAAGTCTCACATTTTACAGTGATAAGATGATGCCTAGATGATGCATTTAATCAATTAATCTGTTACTTCCCCCTTTTTTGATTTCACCTTTTACTTTTTGTATCCAGGATGTAGGTAAATCTTTGATTGCCTTGTAATGCATTGATCCTTGCACTTTACATGATCCAAACAAACTGATATGAACCTTGACCTGGAAATGGATTTGCTTTGAAGAATAGCTGATTTGTTTATTTAACATTCTGTCCAGAACATTGAAGAGCCTAAAACATATAAGAGAGTGAATTTTAAAATATTGTCCCCATATCCTGGGTTTACTAGCCTGACGTTGTCATAATTCTAGTCAGAATATGAGTCTAATACTGCTCTATTAGGCTGTGATTATGGGGCATGTTTCAACCGAACCAGGAAAAAAAAGGCCTCTTCCCTCAATTGGATAGACTTACAACCAATCAGCCATTCAGCTCACCAGCGACAGCCATATTTGTTGAAAACGAATTCAACCCAAGCGCTCTTTGGTGACGTGGTTGATGACGTTACTGTTGATCATCTGTCCATCATCGTATAAAGCCCGCCCTGACAATTTGATTGGTTGGAACAGAATTTGGTTCGGGCATAGTTTCCTTCAACGGGGCAATGCCAGACCGAACTTCCCGACCTCAAATGTTGTGGGCGGGGCTTAGTTCTGTCTGCACCCAGGCTAATGGTTTACATGCAATATGTTCAAATACCTGGTAGTTTAATCCCCCAAAAAATTATTTGGAAGGCTTGACTCTTAATTTAGTTTTCCTTATATTTTGGTCACCATGGACACATGTTTAACTTGTGGTGCCATCCTCAGGTCTTGGTGTTTGTGGGTTTTTGCCGTGGGTTTGGAATGGGTTAAGGTCTGGTTTGACGTGGGTATGGAATGGATTTGACGTGGTTTGTTGGGTTGAATTGGGTTTTGCTGGCGGTTGGTTTGTTGTCGATGGAGGTCAAATGCCCTGGTTTTAAAAGCTACCTTCTCTCCTGCTCTGTATTCTCCTGTGTCCTCTCTTTCTCCTGCCTCATGTTGTCCTGTGTGTCTGCAGAAGGTGTGTGGGAGGGGGGGAGCGAGTGATAACTTGTTTTTCAGAAAGCTGAGAGAGGATGAGGGATCAGATTTGAGGGTGGTACTCAGGAAAACGTTTATTCGAAATTCTTAGTCAAGACAATCGTGGTGGCACGCCATGATTAATTCAGGCTGTAGAGATATCAGCTCAGAAGAATGGGCTTGGTTCATCTTAGGAATAGTGAGTGAAAGACACTGTAGAAGAGACAGTAAAGGCATATCAGCCAGCAGCATATTGTTGGGATGAAGATGCCGTCACAATGAAGTGAAGACGTGCCCAGTACATAATATTGCAATTACCCTGGATCCTGAGAGCATGGCTCTAGTTCTAAGGCGGCTGCTGTAGGTGTAGGTGTAGGTGTAGGTGTAGGTGTAGGTGAAGGTGTAGGTGTAGGTGTAGGTGTAGGTGTAGGTGTTGGTGAGGTGAGGTGAGGTGGGGTGGGGTGGGGTGTTGGTGCTATGCGTGTGTAGGGGGTGTGCAGTATGTGTTGGAGGGCCCTGACCCCTTGCCCAATCCCTAACATTTGACCCTTGACCTCTAACTACTACTGCTACTGCTGTGTCTTGTGTCCGCATCCCTAGCAGTCTGTCTGTATGTGTCTCTCTTTCTCTCTATCCCTCCTCTCTCTCTCCCTCTCGCCCTTTCTTCCCCTGGCTCTCTCTTCTTCTCTAGTTTTAGTCGGCTCTTCAGCTCGTCCTCGGGCGCGTCGGCCAAGAAGCCGGAGGCCCCGGTGAACTTGAAGTACAACGCTCCGACCTCGCACGTGGTGCCCACCGTGAAGAAGAGAAGCAGCACCCTGGCCCAGCTGCCCAGCGACAAGTCCAAGGCCTTCGACTTCCTCAACGAGGAGTGAGTACCACCCTCGCCTCAGAGATGGATAAAGATTAATGGGCTCTCACCATTGACTTAAAGCTGCAGAAGATGCCTTGCTTTGTGTCACTGTCACTTCAGAGATATTTTATTATCACAAGTGTCCTTGTGTGCGCCAGCATTGACCTCAACTTGGAGAATGTATAATAGAGTAATGTGAAACCTACATAGTACCACTATATTGGGCGTAATTTCAGCAGTACACAGTACCGATGTTTAATTCCTTGCACTGTTAATTGGTGATTTACCACCATGGCCAGTCCTCTGAACATCACATGCAAGAAAACATCTTCTTTGTCATCAACATCAACAATGTAGTATAATACATCAGTAAACACAGTAAGTAAACAGAACAAAGTGCTTTGGAAGACGGCTCACCTGAACTGAACTAAACTCATGTGGTCTGTGCCAGGCCGGAGCTGGGTAACCTGGCGTCACGACGTGAGCAGAAGAGGGCTCAGTACCAGCAGGTGAAAGCCCATGTGCAGAAGGAGGACGGCCGTGTGCAGGCCTACGGCTGGAGCCTCCCCCAGAAATGCAAGGTGCTCACCCTCTCGTGTCTCTGTGATGGGAAGACCCACATCCACCTTTTCACACGCGCCAGTAAAGCTGCTAGAAGTGAAAGATATTTCAAGGCTAATTTCAATGTTCTAACAACAAAAGAGATGATTAGAAATAATACAAGGATTAGGGATGTGCTGCAGGAGGGATGTGTGCTGCTCTTTATCTGAAATCAGTCTTCAGGGCTGGTTAACCACCATAGGAAAGAGTAGTTAAGGACAAACCAGCAGACCAAACATACTATGCCTACTGGGTGCAAATGTAGTAATGCAAATGCATTAATGATGAGAAGGTATTCACCTCCACAGGTCATTGGTCACATATTTATATGAGGTGAGAGGGCGGCTACAGATGTTCCTGAATACATCTTTATAAATGAAAGTGTAAATGTATTTTACTGGCGGGAATTAGTCAGAGTAGTTCTTGATGATTTTCATCAAACATGAGTTTTGAGTCAAAAAACATTGTTTTCTCTCTCGATCTCACACACACACACACACACACACACACACATACACACTCACATGCTTCTGTTCCCGGTTCCTCAGGTTAACGGTGGTGCGCAGAAGGAGGGGAAGATGAAGAACCTGCCGGTGCCCGTCTACCTGCGGCCGCTGGACGAGAGAGACGCCTCCATGAAGGTGAGCACCACTGACTGGACTCTCATTCTAAGTATGGCTCTGGATTATTAACAGGAAAGCCCATCCATCTTGGGTGTAGCACTGATTAGATTAGATCAGATTAGATTAGATTTAGATAAGTGAAAGCGCCTTTGTTTGGGTGCAGATTATGTATGACATTCAGTGAAATAATTGTGCCCAGTCTGCCCACTAAAGTGTTTTGAAATCATTTTTATTCAGATTGGGTAACGTTTCAGGGACTGGTTTCAGGTTTCATCAGATCTGAAAGTAGATGTAAAATTATACGGCCATTGTAGTCGAAATCTAGCTCTGAGGAGCAACTAAATATCACTCTGTGTGTGTGTCATTATGTATCTGTGTGCTCACGTATGTGTGTGTGTGTGTGTGTGTGTGTGTGTGTGTGTGTGTGTGTGTGTGTGTGTGTGTGTGTGTGTGTGAGTAGCTCTGGTGTGCGGCCGGAGTGAACCTGACTGCCGGGAAGACGCGAGACGGTGGCTCCATCGTGGGGGCGAGTGTGTTCTATAAGGACGTGTCAGGAGACGCCGTCTGTCTCAGCCCTCTGCAGAGGAAAGGGTCCAACAGCAGCCTGGACAGACTGGAGCAGGAAATAAAGGTTTCACACATTCATATAAATACACACATAAGCACACACTCACATAAACTCACTCTAGTCAGTTCTCTTTCTCTCTATAGATTTGCACGATGTGAAAAATGCCCGTTTCAGTTATTTCTCATATTTCTCATATGTTCAGTTTTTTACACGTGTGTGTGTTTGCGTATGTACTGTATGTGTGTGTTTGTGTGTGTTCGTACGTGCATATGTGATTGCGTGTATTTATGCATGTTATGTGTGTAATGTATGTGCCTTGTATGTGCCTTGCGTTCTCAGGAGCAGGAGAAGGAGCTGCGGCAGCAGGAAGAGCTGTCCAGCCTGGTGTGGATCTGCACCAGCGCGCAGGCCACCACCAAAGTCATCGTCATCGACGCCAACCAGCCCGGCATCATCCTGGAGAACTTCTTTGTCTGCAACTCACACGTCATCTGCATCGCAAGCGTGCCAGGTCAGGAAACTGAAGAGGATTTGTTTGTGTGTGTGTGTGTGTGTGTGTGTGGCTGTGTGTGTGTGTGTGTGTGTGTGTGTGTGTGTGTGTGTGTGTGTGTGTGTGTGTGTGTGTGTGTGTGTGTGTGTGTGTGTGTGTGTGTCTGCAGTACTTGCAGATACTTGATCCATCTTCTGGCCTGATAACCTTGGTAAGCTGTGTGCACTGCCATATGGATGTGGAATAAATTAACTGTGAGGTGTTCTACATCTAAAGAGATCCTTTTCATTTGTATTTGTATTTTATTTAATTAATTCATTTAATTTTTAAAGTTTATATTTCCCCCTTACCTTACCAGACATTACAGCCCTATAAACTCAAGCAAAGGCCCTTTACCTCTTCCTTTTCAACCACTGTGGCCAGTGATCTCTGGTTCCTAGAGTTCTTTCAGCTATCAGAGCATGCATCCATTGGTGCCAGATAAAGCCCTAATGAGTTCCCATACACAGATGACCCATTTCTTTAAAGAACATTGCTGTAGTTGCCTGTGTGCCCTCTCTCATCCCAGCATATATTTATGTGTCTGTGTTTGGCCACAGGGGCGCGAGAGACCGACTACCCTCTGGGTGAGCAGATCTCCAAGCAGGAAGGGGAGCAGGGAGACGGTGCCAGCCAGGCTGGAGCTGCCACAGCAGGCAGCGACGGCGTCTCCGCCAGGGCCTCGGAGGGCACGCTAGAGGGCACGCAGGATGGCCTGGTGGCACTGGGCGGCTCGGGGGAGGGAGCGGTGGCCATCCCCCAGACTGTGTGCACCTCTGTCCTGGACTCGGACACCGGTATGAGTTTGGGCAGGCTCCTTCTAGTTTGGTTAGAAGGAACCTGCTTGACGATGTTTTGTTAAATCAAAGACGTAGCTCAAAATGTTTCATGAAATTCAGCGTTAGGTGTTAGAAGCTCTGAGTGTGAAAGAACACTGTTTATGGTCTTTAAAAATGCCTGAATTTGAGTCTCTTCTCCTTTCACACACACACACACACACACACACACACACACACGCACGCATGCACACAAACACACACACACACACACACACACACACACACACACACACACACACACACACACACACACATACACAGAGGGAGAGAGAGCAAGAGCGAGCGAGAGAAAGAGACAGAGCGAGATGTAATCAAAGGCTTGTAAGGAGGATGGATGGGGATGTTGAGCATATAGGGATGTACAGCTTGTATTTAGAGACATGCATGTTTGTTGCCCTACATACAAAAATCAGTGTAGCTCAAGTGGCTCTAAGGGACTTTCCCCACTCATCTCTGTCTCTCCGTGCCCAAGTCCCATTTCTCTGCTCTCTAAGAAGAGGAAGAAAGTGTTTCTCATGAGAATCATACAGTGCTTAGAAGTGACATTAGAGACTTGGCAAACTGTCTTGTTACATTTTAGTTTCTTTTAGTCTTTCTTTTTTTCTTCTTCTTTTGGCAAGCCTTTCGGTTGCATAAGTGCTGGTGAAATGGCTGGATTGAGTTAATGCATAGAAGAATTAATAATAGTTTTTGAAGGAAAGTCTGAGTGCCCTCAGTGCTCTATAATTTTCTCTCTGTGTTAAAACTCAAAAAGGCTTAAGGAAAAAAATATACTAATAGACAAACACACTTTAAGCTATACGAAATACATTTAAAGCATTTGTAAGCACTTAATCATTTTACTTGTTGCTCTGTTATGCATGTGATAGTGAGAAATAATGCTTGTAAAATGTTTACCAATCCAGAGATGTAGAGATGTACAAACATAACTCCGTTCTAATTCTCTCCGTTGGTCTCCTCCAGTTATCGTGTCTCCTGAGGAAGCGACTGAGGCCACAGAGGGCGGTGTGCCGTTAGGTGGCGGCCACGTGCTGGACCTCAGCAGAGGCATCTACACGGAACACGTGTTCACCGACCCACTGGGCGTGCAGACCTCACCGGAGACGCCATCCTCCTACACTCAGAGGTGTGTGTGAAGTAGAGCACAGAAAGAGGGTGTGAAGAAATGACTCTAACAGCTCACGGTCACACTCTTAACCTGTAACAGTTAGGGTAATAATTCAAGAAGCGTGCCAAAACACGGGATGCATAGTCGTTCTGAAGAAAAGAAGAAGCTCAAAACATAGTCACAAGATCTGATCGTTGGAGTGAACTGTTAATGGTGTTTGACATCTGATCTAAGTGGTCTGCATCCTCGTTGGTCCGTCTGGGCCGTAGGGAGAATGACCTGGTGAAGGACGGGACGAGCTCGGCCCCAGATGAGAAGGACCTGATGAGGGAGGAGGCCATCAAGATGAGCAGCGTCCTGCCCACCATGTGGTTGGGGGCCCAGAACGGCTGGTGAGTGACTGGCTGTCGGTTACAGTTGATCAGTTACAGCCGATCGGTCAAAGTTGATCGGTAAAAGTCGATCGGTCACGGCGTGATGTGCCCCATAATTGCTGTGTGAACGAATTCCGACTGCGTGTGGTGGTTCTAACTGTGGTTCTGTCGGTTCTGTTCCAGTGTGTACGTCCACTCGGCAGTGGCTCAGTGGAAGAAGTGTCTCCACTCCATCAAGCTGAAAGATTCTGTCTTGGGCATCGTGTGAGTAGAGAAACATGAATCCTTCGATTTTCCCCACAGAGCTTTTATCACTCGCGTTGACTGAATAGGAAATGTATCTATCATCATGTAGATGAATTTATCTGTCAATGTTTTCTGTGAATGTCCTAAGATAATCACCCCAACATTTTTTTAACCCAATAGAAACACACACTGGTAATCTGTGTTAGGTTAATGCATTTAAAATGGTAAAAACTGATCATATCGTAAGATCTTTACTATGCTTACTCTTACTTATTTTGGGTGTGTATTGTGTGTGACCTTTCTCCTATAGTCATGTTAAAGGTCGTGTCCTGGTGGCCTTGGCCGATGGAACTCTAGCCATCTTCCACCGAGGGGAAGGTAAGTGCCTCTCCCATACAACCTTAAAGGCATGCTCTCAGCGATCATAAGTTATCCAACAGTACAATTACATCTACACTCACAACAACAACACAACCTGCACACAGCCTGACTAGTCACTACAATATGGCTGAAAAAAATCAATGTTTTAAGACCAGACACACTGTCACCAGGCCCACCTCTCAGTAGCCTTCTGCTTGTGTCTCCCTCGTCTATAGACGGGCAGTGGGACCTGACCAACTACCACCTGCTAGACCTAGGCCGGCCACACCACTCCATCCGCTGCATGACCGTGGTCCACGACAAGGTGTGGTGCGGCTACCGCAACAAGATCTATGTGGTTCAGCCCAAGGCCATGAGAATCGAGGTGAGACACATACATACACACAGGCACAGACAGACACACACACACACACTCACTCACTCACTCACTCAGGGTTAAGCAAGGGTAAGTTGCTTTACTTGACCTCTCGTGTTTGAGGTTATGAGCTATACCGGGTTGTTTGAACAGATGGTTCCTTACCTGTCCCCGTCAGCTTATGAAAAGTATCCGTAGAGATTTGCTGTGTGAAGTTAGAAAACATGTTTTTACGAGACACTGCTTCCTATTGCGTAAAAACGTCAGATAGCACACACATATCTGCGCTCACCTGTTGTTGCATAGCCTGGTTTTAGGGCTCTAGCCTGAGGTGCCTTCATCTGTTGAAAGGAGTTATGAGTTACCTCAGACCACGCAGGTCTTCCCTCTGGTTTTCCACTCTTAAGTCGGCCTGGATTTACGACTCTGGCGAACTGGATATACGCATCTGTTGCATAGCAAAGTTCCCTCTCTAGATTTCTACCTCAGACAGGACAAAGACTGACTGTGACTTCCTGCCAATCATACAGTATCATTCGCACTCTAACACCATGTCCTAACCGCATCCACCTGTCCGACTAGCTGACCGCACTGACGTCTGTTTCGTCACGTTATAACCAAAAAACTATCCATCATGAATTTGTGTGTCGAGATCCATATGCCAACACAAGCATCAACAGGACGATCAACAACTTTTGAGCTCAAACATCACGGTGCTCAAAGTTGCTTGCAGGCAGTTAGGATGTTCTAACTGAAAGCAATGGAATCGATCTGATTTAGTTGTACTGCGTTGGATGATGTTAGGACAATGTGCAAGATGACATTTCAGAATTTAGTGTCTGGCAACAAGTGATTGTTAGTATTTGGTAAATATACACACGTCAGTCGCAGCTTGACCTGACTTCACAGCATGATGTAACACAGCAGTGGTCGTTCACAGAAATCGTTCGATGCGCACCCACGGAAGGAGAGCCAGGTGCGGGAGCTGGCCTGGGAGGGTGATGGCATCTGGGTGTCCATCCGGCTGGACTCCACGCTGCGCCTCTACCACGCCCACACCTACCAGCACCTGCAGGACGTGGACATCGAGCCCTACGTCAGCAAGATGCTGGGTGAGTGAACGTGTGCATATCTGCACGGACACACACAAACACACACAAACACACACACACACACACACACACACACAAAAGACCAACCAACCGACCATTTCTCTCCCCCTTTCCCTGTCACTCACTGTCTCAAAGTCAAGGGCATGATGGGCAAGACCAGTCAACCTTTTACTCGCTCACAGCTGTAGGTCTGGCTGACAACTGTGTATCGTTTGTAACGTGTTTGTGTGTGTGTGTGTGTGTGTGTGTGTGTGTGTGTGTGTGTGTGTGTGTGTGTGTGTGTGTGTGTGTGTGTGTGTGTCCGTTTGTGTGTGTTTATACACATTGGGTTCCACAGGCACTGGGAAGCTGGGCTTCTCCTTTGTGCGGATCACGGCGCTGATGGTGTCCTGTAAACGCCTGTGGGTCGGCACGGGGAACGGAGTCATCATCTCGATCCCCCTGACAGAGAGTAAGTCTCCATCCCGTGCAGAACTGAGCTTACTGATAAAATACCATAACATTCAGAGCTTTGCTGCAGGTGCATTTGTAAAGCAGTTCAATAGTGTATAGAGTGTAACTTGTGCATTGACAAACTTTGTCATGTGAACGGTGGAGATGAATTCATTAAACTCAATTTTATATGAATTATTACAATATACATTGGTGTATTTGTATTACTCTCAAGCATTTTGGGTTTAAGGATACTGGAATGCTTGTATTTCCCATACCGAGTGCAATATAATAGAACCCTTGTGCAACATCCCCCCTCTTCCCCTAAAAACAGCCAACAAACTCTCCTCGGGAACAGGGAAGCAGCCCGGCAGCGTCATCCGTGTCTATGGCGATGAGAACAGCGACAAAGTGACGGCCGCGACCTTCGTCCCCTACTGCTCCATGGCTCATGCCCAGCTCTGTTTCCATGGCCACCGGGATGCCGTGAAGTTCTTTTGCGCCGTGCCAGGTAACCACCGAGCCCAGGCGCCACGGCACAGAGATCTCACTGTCTCAATGTGTGTGTGTGTGTGTGTGTGTGTGTCACTGTCTCAGTCGCCAAAGGGCTGAATGCCTTTGGTAACTCAGGAGGGCTGTGGGGAGAGCTGCAAAGCTATAAGATGTGGAGTGCCAGTCACTTTTTCGTGAGTGTGTGAGTGAGTGTGTGTGTGAGTGACTAAGTGACTGAGTGACTGAGTGTGTTCCCATCCTTGGTGTATATACTTACAGAACATACTAAACACTGAAGAAGACGTTGGATAGTGATGATTTTTTTAATAATCTTTATTACAAGTCCCTGAGCTGGGGTGCTGAGCCAAATACAAAGCATTTGTCCCTGTTCATATACTTTAATGCTGAGCTGTATTAGTCAAGTCCTGAGAAATGTATCTTTGATTCAAACCATAGGGTGGTAGTATTTTGTCTGACTACCATCTTTATATGCGGGGAGGAAGAGTTGCAATGAAGCACCTGGAACGCTGCTCATTTCTGACTGATGTTTCTGTGTGTCCGTCACAGGTCAGGTGATTCCCTCCGCAGCAGCATCAGGTGGGGAGGGGGGCGGGGATAAGCCCTCGTCAGAAGTGGCGAATCAGGAGCTGGGCAAGTCCGTCCTGGTCATGAGCGGAGGAGAGGGCTACATCGACTTCAGAATGGGTGAGCGGAAACACACAGACTCAGGATGCTGCCTTGTGTTTGGCTGCTGAGGGAGGACTGATTTAGCGTTTTTGTTAGCATTCGATTGCTGAGATGCTGCACCTTATTTTAAACTATATACAGCTTAACATTGTACTCTGTGTTCTATATCTATCAATTCCTCACTCTCTTCCTCTCAAACACATTGTCTATGTTTTACCTTTTTTTCATTCTTTCTTTCTTTCTCTCTCCCTCCTCCATTCTCTGTAGGTGATGAAGCCGGAGAGTCTGAGGATGTGGAGCCTGCACTAAAGCTGCAGCCCCACTTGGCCAAAGCTGAGCGCAGCCACCTCATTGTCTGGCAGGTCATGGCTGCGGATGACTAACTGACCTCCCCTCGCTTCCTGTACCTCCTCCCACACACACACATACTGTACCTGAAACTCGCACACCACAGAGAAGTGTGTGTGCATCTCGTAGCAACAGTCCACCCTTATATCAACATGCATGTTTTTTTTTTTTTTTTTTTTTTTCATTCTCTCTCATGCTCTTTTAGCCTTTCATTTTAGATAATTTCTTTTTTAATTGGTTTTAATTAATTTTTCTTTACTTTTTCTCATATTTTGAGTTCCACCGCATTTGCCGTTGCTGAAACTCACACACACTTACTGTAACAGTCCCTCTGTCATTTTTGTGCTGGGGAACTGTCTGAATGTTTGCAGATGACCATCACCCATGTGGTCACCCAACAAGACTCCCTGATCCTCTCAGGTCCCTCCCTGCATGGGTCACTGTTTTGCATCCTTGCCGAATCAGCCTGCACTTTCTCTACGGTCCTTTGGCATGATGTGAAACAGAGGAAGGGGAAAAAAAGAATCAATGTTTTAATTTAACAGACTTTTCTCCTTCAGTTTGAGTAATTTCTCAATCGGATGACTGTTAATGGTCCACACGGTTTTGCTGTCATTGTCCGGATCTTGAATCTACTGTGGATTGCTTATTCAAACTTCATATTTTATTTTATTTTTTTCTGCTTTGTTTATCCATATCTGGAGACAGTTGTTTTGTCTTAGTTCTGTTATTTGGACATCAGTGCGTGCAAGAACCTTTCTCAAGGAACACCTTACAAACAGACGTAGGTTAGGAACGAGGCGAGTAAGCTCCATGGCGGCTTTGAGCAGCTTTAGCTATGGCGCTAATCTTTCCTAGACTGGCTTTGGCGTTGACTCTAGGTCTTCCTTCTTTCCGGAGCTAGGTGTCGTCTACAGACACTTAAAAAAAGAGTAATAAGTACAGCCTTTTGTTTTTTTAGCACAGCTACTCTCTTCAGAACAGTTGAAATGGTGTGGCAGAGTATTTATATTTATACAGAAAAATGTTACCAAAGGAAAAAAAGATGTTGGAATAGAAAACAAAGCTTTGCTAGTAATCGACATGACGCTGCCTTTTTGAAGTGGTCAATATGGTCTAGAGTCGTGTTTGACTCTAGAGGGGTTATTTATGAATACTTAATATTCAGATGTTTGTGCCGTAAGTCAATCAAGAATGTCTGCTTGTCAGGCGAGTGTAGGGTGCAAGGTAGGGTTTTATGTTGTTGTTTTGTTTTGTTTTGGTCACTTAAGCAATGAAAGAAATGATAAAACTTTTATGCCTATTTTTATGACACCTTTTGTACATGTCCCGTTTCGTACTGCGTGTGTCATCGCACGCTGGAAGCGCCACGCGCAGGAGGATCATGCTATCGGTTGACTCAAGCGTTTGGGTCAGAACCGTTCAGGTTGAAGCTCTGTGTTTAGTGGGTTTGCAATTTTTTTCTTCTTCTCCAGGAGAGGGAGAGAGAACTTCATATCGAGAAAGATTTAGCCATTTCAGTATTTATTTCTATGAATGAGCCTTTGCAGTTCAGAATGTAACTTTGTACATTAAAAAAACTATTATGAGTTATGAAATTATATGATTATATAAATACTATAAATATGTATATGAAATGTAGATGGCTTGATTTGATTGTTTTTCTGTTTTGTTTGTTTTTCTGGACAATGATTGTTACAGTTCAAGTGACATTTGGATAAGAGTCCGCTCAAGCATCCCACGCTCAACAAATGTCTTTGGATGTGTATCTTCCTGAGCTATGCACTATTTTATAAAAGGAGGGGGCAATAGGTGTGTGTGTGTGTGTATGTGAGTGTGAGTGTGTGTGTGTGTGTGTGTGTGTGTGTGTGTGTGTGTCTGCGTGTGTGTGTGTGTGTGTGTGTGTGTGTGTGTGTGCGTGTGTGTGCGCGCGCACATGATAGACGAGTGTTCCCTTGCCACTATTGGAGGGTGGGTGGATTGAGGGACGGGGCTGCCGTTACATAGATCCCCCACAGGTCGTTATGCTCCTTCGGAGGTGAGAGTCTGTGCAGTGGGATGTAGGTCAATACTGTAGCGCCCCCATCCCACACTCCCACATACACACAATGGTGTTGCCATGACGACGGTTGTCCTGGATGTACCTGTTTATGTTTACCCCCCTCAGTGTCCTAGCCTTACATTTTTTAACAATCTATTAAACTCATGTTTTTGGGGAGTTGTCAGCATCCTTAATCAATTATTCGTACTTATTCCAATACCCCGATACTGATAAGTGGGATGGTATTGCTTACCCCCACCCTCTTAGTTTCAAAAGACATTCCCCCCCCCCCCCCCCATGTTTTATCACAATAAACTGACCCGTCTCAGAGGACTAAACTGAAAGATTAGTTTACAGTTATGAGAAATAGGACAGGAAGAACAAAGTGAACACTTCAGCAAGCGGCAGTGAGGGGTTCTGTGTGTCAAGGTTTTGCATCAGTCTTGCACTGGCAGTGCCATCTTATACATTTTATATTGCGGTGTAGAACTGCCCTAATTGGAATGTGTGTCTGCAAGTCTCTGTTATGGTGTTGAAAGTGACTAGCTGAAGCCCAGCTTGCAAGATAAGATTGAGATTCATCAATGGCAGGCTATGCAGATCCCCTAGAACACAAACAAAGTGATAAAATAACCATCTTTATCGCTATTCTCCTGCTGAAGAAGGCCTGTGCAACTTCATGCTTGTGTTTTCATGATACCCATTGATGCTCATAGAGTTTAAACCCGTCTCTCTCTTTCTTGAGATATGGGCACACGGGGGGGGGGTTGTGGGCAGTAGCCTATTTTGTTCAGTATGTACCAAATTTTGTTGCCATTTTAAAAGACAGCCCTCTGGGACAATCTCAAGTACTGACCTGCAAAGGAAAAGATTATTTGATAAGATAGCAGTTGTGGAGTGGTTCCTGCAAATTTAGTATGACACTCCCCTTCTTCGTTCCTTGTCTTCCTCCACATTTCAGTGTCAGCTTGTAGCCTTAGATCAGTCGACTGTACTTTATACTTGGAAGAATCTGAGCATGACAGAAATTGGAGAACCAATGTTACCTCATGGAGAGCTAGATTAAAAAGAGCCATCTATGAAAGAAATCACTTGTTTTTCTGTTACGTCAGTTAATTCCCTTTTTTTTTGACATTGTTTGCTTGTAAAATGTCTTTGTCCAGATGTCTTCTGTTGATTAACACGGTGCCTTGAATATGACCGCTAAATTCTTGAGATGGGTCACTCAATACTTTCAACTGTTTTTCATATGATGTAATACTAAAGTTGATCAGTGAGTCAGCCTGTGCTGTGTTCAGTACAGAATGTACTGTTCTTTGTAAAGGTGAATGGTTTTGCCTTGTCATCACTAGGGGGCAGCATTGTGCCACACTATACACCCTTGTCTATGTGATGACATTCATAGAAGGACACAAAGAAGTCCTCCCCCTTCTCTGATTGGGCCGTGGCTGCTCGCGGAGAGATTCTATCCCATTGTTCCAATCAGATGAAGCTTTCTTCCTCACCGTGTGAACCATGCAAACGATTAGGTCATGTTGCTGTCTGTGGGTTTATCTCACAGACTGACGAAAACCTACTGATGGACAGCATGCAGCAAACTCAGAAGCAGTTCGCAGAGGGCCGTATCTGGTCCAGAATCAGGTGCTATCTGGGTTCCCCATATATTTTTCTGTGAAGAAAAGCCATCATGGTCTTACTTAAAGGGGGAAGAATTGACTTCTGAAATGATGAGTAGAGGGTTGAAAGTCCCTTGTCTGAGTTAATGTGTCCCCTTTCATCACTTCTGTCACTTTCCGTTGGTGAATCAGGATAGTTTAAGTAAACGTTAAATGTAGGCTACCTGCGGCACTAACAACAGATTATAAATTGGCTTAACCTGCTTTGTTTATCGATTTATATGGAGAACTTAAGTGCCTTAAATAGCTTTTAACGAACAGCTGTCAGACTAATTGTGCTCTCTGAAGAATTCTTTATTCCGTTTCCAAATAGCCTACGAGTATACATTTCCAATAGCATTCTATTTTTTGAAGCACTTTTATGCCAGTCTTTTTGGAGCAGTTTCACTGGGGGTGTAAAATGAGGTATCGCACAAGAATACATCTGTTCTGCAACAGCTTGGTGAAAAGATAAGAACTTGCAAAAGGAAAGTGACAGCTGGTTGCAGGGGCTTCATAAATCAGCAAAATGGGTTCAAAGAAAGAAGAAAAAAACACAAGATAAACCATGTACCTCTCTCTCTCTCTCTCTCTCTCTCTCTCTCTCTCTCTCTCTCTCTCGCTCTCTCTCTCTCTCTCTCTCTCTCTCTCTCTCTCTCTCGCTCTCTCAGGACAATAATTAACTGTGGGAACAACCAGTCAGTTCTCCCTCTAGAGGAGACTATTTATCTTTCATCCCACTGAAGGAGTTTGTTGAGAAAAGAAAATAGTCCAGTCCTTTGAAACAGCAGACTTTAATCTCTGTCAAAGGTCAAGAAAGGAAATAGCATTTACTGTACCCATGCTTGGATTTGGACAGAGAGTTACAGCCGATAGAAATAAATAGAGCTTTGTGACCAGAGACAGTACACAGCTAGTGTGTTTTGTGTTTGAAAAAGGCAGTGTATGCAGAAATGGGCTCTCGTATCCCACCGTCAGATCACACCGAATCAAAGTCAACCGGGTGACTAAATCCTGTAGCCTGGGCGGGTTGTTCAACACGTCACGGCATCCCGAATGGGCATCCAGCCTATGTCATTCTCTCTCTCTCTCTCTCTCTCTCTCTCTCTCTCTCTCTCTCTCTCTCTCTCTCTCTCTCTCTCTCTCTCTCTCTCACATAGACATACACATCAAACAGCTCTCTAATGCCCAGCTGTTATGTAATACAGCTAGCTTAGCTCTGCAGGCGTTGAAGTGCGTGTGAGTGAGTGTGGTGGTGGTGTGGCACAGACAGAGGTGCCTGGAGCTCAGGACACTCAGGGCTGTAGGGGCCAGCAGGGCACCTCTGTCATATTGGAGCCTCTCTATTTGAGATTCCTTACTGAGATGAAGGGTTTTGTATCCTATCAAGGCCGCATTTGAAGTCTTCTTTAATGCATCTGCCACTTTTGCTTGCAGGCATTCATTCTTTAAACAATTAAATATCTCCTTGTGTATGCCATAGTGTGTATTTGACTGTCTTTGTTTATTTTTTTATACTTGACAACTAGAGCTATGCGGCTGGACTGTGTCAAGCCAGCACATGCCGTTCATATCAGAATATGTGAGCTTCGGATATGAGATGTATAAAATGTCAGATGTAAAAAATGAGCAAACTCGCACACAAAAAGGCGGCAAGTTAATAATTTCACAGCGATATAGATAAAAACCTTAAATAGCCCTAGGTCATAGCAGTACCTCACGAGGGCAACTGCTCTCTGTTTTTCATCTCTCTCGCAGAAGTCTTCATCTGTCACCTTCGTTCCTGTTCCTTTAAAAAACAAATCTGATTTCATATCTTATCAGTCTCAGAGTTCGCCTCGGGCATGCATAAAGCGAGCGTCAGGAAGACAACAGGAAGGCGAGAAATTCCTATAAATGTAAAGTCTATGATTGATGATCTGCGCTCTGTACACACATACAGAACCTAATGACCTCGCTATCTTCAAATCTTCATCTTTGACTGGAGTGTGACTGATTTTGAATCGCAACACCCCTGCTCCCCCCCCCCCCCCCCCTCCCTCCTACACACCCCTTCTCTATTTCAAAAGCAATCACAGGATATAAATATGACACGGCAACATGGCTGTGAGTGAGTCTCTCAGATGTTCAGTCCAACTGTGTTGTGCTGGAAGCAGTTGTCAGACAGCATCAAGCTCAGAGCTCATTTCTCTTTCCATCTCTTTTTTTTTTCTTCCCCCCTCTCTCTATCTCTCTTTCTCCATTTGCCCTTTTAACTGTGGCCATCAGGTCCTCAGGAGCTTTGTTTCCTTGGCACAGTCTGCTAGTTTGGGGGGGGGGGGGAGGAAGCAGCTGGAGTAGATAAATAGGACACGTTCATGGAGAGTTAGCAGGCAAGTTACTAAAAAAAAAAAACATCACCTGTCCTGTGATATGAGGCGACTGATAAGTTGGGATGTACTACAGCCGCCATTTTGGCTCTGTGCCAGTGACATCACTCCTTGCTGTTGCTGCAGGCGGATGGTTATATCTGTATCTGACGGCTGTGGCGGGGTGAGGCTCTATTCAGGTCATTCTCTGGCAGTCATTTGTCTGACCAATGGGAGAAGGCGCGGGGTGGGGGATCTCAACCTCTTCTCATTGGAAGTGATTGACGTGAAGTTGTGTGTCACATGTAGAGAGGGCGGTGGAGGGAGGGGGGTCACGATCTCTGTCGGGGTTGCTCACTTCATCGGTCAGAAATGTCCACGGGGTCAAACACCGGGGGCCTCTCCGCTGTCTCTGTCGACCTGCCCCTACAGTATGTCACGTCGCTTTTTCCATCAGCCCCTTTTAAACTCCCCTGCCACAACCCAATCCATCCCCCCATCCTTCCCTCCCTACCTCCCTACCTCCCTACCTCAGCTCACCCCTCTAGGAAGGGAACAAAATGTCCCCATGTCATGGCCTCCTCCTCTCCCCCCGTTCATAAACTAACAGCTGTGTGATGTGTGATGTCTGCTGGCGAGCTCCCGGCTCCTGATAACCTGGCTTAGCCTCGACGGCTGCCTGGTACAGTCACTCACTGATTCCCCAGACGAACGGGCTAGACTCCACGCCAAACCCGGGCCTGCAACCGTTCTACATTCAGACGCCGAACACACGTGACTCTGAACTACAGTCAGCGTGAGGGCACTTATCAATCCAGTGAGGTCTCTCTCAATCACCCTCTGTCCAGTCTATTGTTTTGATAGCGCCAGTAGTTAGGAATAACTCACAACCGAGAGTACATAGGTAATTGTTACTTTACTCAACACAGAGCAAACTGGGCGATCCACCGGAGATAAGCAGGTACAATACCGAGAGATAAAAGACACAAGGCGCATGCGCCAATACAGTTAACAATAATATGCCAGCAGACTGGCGTAGGGAGCTATGGTATGAGGTTTTCTGAGGAGAGGAGAGATTTCCTTGGGGGAGATGGAGGGGGGAAGCCCACAGGGGGGTGTATATACCCTGACATCTTCCCCCTAGAGAGGGGTCCTCACATGTCCCTGCCCCCTGCTAGTGTCCCCAGAGGGCATCACAGGCCTGAGGAAGCTTCAGGGCTGGGAGGAGGGAGAAACCTAATTTTCAGCCATTAGCAACCAATTCTGTGACCAAGGGCCAAATTAATCACGTCATCTCCGTGACCTGAATCATTAATTTCTACAGCAGCATTTCTACACTGAAGTGAATGGAGAAGGGTGGAGAGACAAACAGTACAGCAATAGCGCCTCATAGTGGAAACAGGAGGTGAAACTTACCTTCTGATTGATTGATATTGTGTTTGATTGTACATAATACATGTATTTGCTAAAACAAACATTTGTTCCTGATATGTCTATTGGCAACTATTGCTTCAGAGGACCTATATGAAAGCTGTCAGTGGAGGAAATCTGACCTTGACCGGGTGCAAGTCAGGGCAGGAGTCAGATTCCGAGTCCGACAGGAGGATCTTTTGTTTGATTTAGGTCTTTTACAGGCCTAAATCCCCTAAATCTGATTTAGTTAACCAAAGACTGAATCAGTACCTGCGCCTAGCAAGCTACGTTGAAACATCCTGTAATGTGAGTGCCCTTGACTGCAGAATCCAGAAACAGAGCTAACTGTGTGTATATAATATTCTACCACACCCATTCAATCACAGAAATCTGCTTTACTTTAGTTTAAACACAGCTGCTATGGGTAGAGTCTGTGAATGGCCAATGCCATGTGGACGCCTTGTCTCTACTGCTGTGTGGTTAATACATGCCATACATTAAGCAGGGCTCCCATCTGCTATTCTGAGTGGGCGGGCAGGCGGGCGATGGGTGGTTACATCAGAAGAGAGCCTCCTCTCAGCAGCTGTGGACTCACAAGGCTGGAGCCTCCCCGGAGTCACCTCGCTCACAGGCAGCTGCATGGCACTATGCTGGGGTTCAAAACAGGAGAAAGCTCTCTGCTCTCCACAGCATTTACAGTGTGTGTGTGTGTGTGTGTGTGCGTGAGAGAGAGAGATTATTTGAGGAGCAGTGCCCGTAGCTGTGATGGGAAAGATGCTAATGCACTGTGCATGAAACACAGACAGAAAGACCAAGTGAGGAGAAAGAGAACGAAAGCCAATGGCAATGCGTTTACTTTTAGCCATGTGAGAGTGTGATGCTCGAGAGATGCTGTGCCATTGCATTTGGCTATATGCCAGTGGGTATGGAAAGAGAGAGAAATCAAAGTCAGAGCAGGGAGAAGCAGTGCTGTACTGTTGTGTTTGTACGGGGGCGGAGGGTGAGAGATGAGGAGAGCTGGTCAGTCATGGTCATGCAGTCGGGCCAGGCGACGGCCTGCAGAGAGCACTGAGGTGATGGGAATGGAGTGAGGGTGTAAATAAGGGCCTGCCATCGCCCAGGACACCCAGAGTCAGGGCTGTGCTGCACAATTACCACCTTCCTGATGGGGTTTGTTACTCATCCTCATCTTTCTTTTTCTTTCTCTTCTTTTATCTCTCTTTCTGCCTGTGTGTCTCTCTCTCGCCCACGCTCACACAACAATCACACAACAACTGACACTCACACACACACAGACATACACAAACACACACACACACACACACACACACACACACACACACACACACAACCACGGAAGTATTTGCCCAATGTAGCCAGACGGAGGAAGGACAGCAGGTCATCAATTGCCTCGGACCGACTCTCAAAACACGTACATTCACACAAATATGGCACCAGTTTAAAACCACATGCTGTACAGAAGCCTTCACTTTTGTCTGTGAGCATTTTGACAAAAATACTGGTGAATATGATATGACCTGACCTGCAAGTGTCACTGGTATTTCAAACGAATCCCCATCATGTGTTCAGTTATCATTTGGGGCAAGATGGGTTGTGTGAGCCATTATCCTCTGCAGTAAAAACGACTAAAAGCTCAGATACTCCAAATGTGGATAATTCATCAATCCAACTTTCAGCTCATGAAAAATCCATATCCATGTAGTGCTGGAGTCGTTCCTTTTGCAGGGACTGTTTTAGCTGGAATCAGGTATTGCTCTTGATCATTTACAGGCATTGTACGCCGACTGTTAAACACCTGTATGGAAGTCATCAATCATTCTCATTACACGCTTCATTACCCCGAGTCATTTTCTTTTCTGTTTTCTTCTCTGTCCTGAAAGACACTGCTGACTAATGAGCAGGGGCCAAAATGTTGGCACTGCTGGTAGCGCAATGGATGGAAAGATAGAAATCTTCCCTGTAAGCCGCCTTTTAAGTTGCCTCAGTACATTTCGTCCACACAGAAGCCTCTCAGTTTCACGGGAAACTGTTCTCACTTGGTTTGCCAAAGCACTGTGGTTTTGCTTGGATCTTGAAATTGAATACCAAACTGACAAGTACGCATTATTGAAAATGGACTGTTTGCTCCCTGACATGAGGCAAGCTAAGGTTAGCAACATCAATTTTTCTTCAGCTTGTCTTTCTGTCCTGAGGATCTGTTAGAATGTTAGGAAATAACAAATATAATTGAATATTAGGAAATACCAAATAGAATTGAACGTTAGGAAATAACAAATAGAATTGAACGTCAGGAAATAACAAATAGAATTGAACGTTAGGAAATCTAGGAAAACTTATCAAATTGAATGTTAGAAAATAACAAATACTTTCAGCTTTAAAACTGCTGTAGTCCTCAGCACCATCTTAAATAAACTGTCAAGTGTGCACTGAGATTTGCCCAGTTGCTTTGGTCTTGCTGAGTACACATGAACATTGGGAAACACATTAACGTCACAATACTCCTCATTTCAGAAAACAGTATGTGCACTCAAACTAACTTAAAGTATGTGCTTAGAACAAACTTAAGCAGCTTAGCTCACTGCGGTTAATGTAAAATCTCCCTAGAAGGTCCAAAGATAGATTTGTCAATGAAAGAAACATGGCTGTGTAAAGGTCACATTCTTGCTTTCATTCATGGCTTGCTCTCTGTAAACTTAAAAAGATAACTTTTGAAAGGTAAAAACCTGGTGGAATTTCATATATTAAACCACATAGGATGACTAACAGTATTGCACATAATAGATTCTGAACACACTACAGTCCACTGTTGTATATCTGTCAGCAGCTGGCCCATATGTGTAGACACAGACATACAAAATAAACATTAAACATGACATACCCCACACCTCATACCAAGAAGATATTCTAAGAAATACATACATAATGAATGATACACCTATACTTTTCCAAAACCTACAGCATGTCATCATAGCTACCCCCAGGTGTTCCAGTAAAATGAAGATGTGTAGAGATAGCAGAAACGCTAATGTCACAACATTACACACATCACCATCACATGTCAGCATTCATCCAAAATGGCTCTTCGACCCTCCCCCTTCACATGCCATCATGTATCCGTCATGGAGGCAAGATGTATTGTAGGTGCTTACATCTCATCCAGGCGCTCTGACGTCCGGCCCCGGTGTGTTTGCAGGGCGCTGACCTCCATGTGTCGCTGGTGTGTGTGGTAATGCGATGTGCCCCGGCTCAGGTTTCCCCTTGGCCCAGATCTTTCAGCCTGGAGAAAAAAAAGTTTTTCCTAGTCTGCAGAAGGTCATGAGCGCCACATTCTTGGGTGGTAAAATAGCCAATGCTTACAGTGAGGAAGCACTACTGTTGCACACAGCTGCACGTATCAAAACAAACCGCTGTCGGTAAAGCGTATGACATGCATGTGAGTAACATGGACTTATATGGTAACGGATATCAGATTTTGTGCTTTAAAAAGCCTTTACATTACACCAATGGTCATGACACTCGTGCAGGTCTACATGGCCATACCACTCAATCCTCTGGGTTGATGGAGGCTTGTGGACCTTCTTTTCTTCTTTTCAGTTTTGATCACAGAGGGTTCAGATTTAAGATTAGCACCATTACACATTTTTAGTCCTGATTATCATTCACATAGATTTCATTTGTATTTGGCATCTCTGCATTGTCTGTTTGTCACACTTTATGTACGATTAACTGACAACTCTACCTCCCCCTGCGCTTCCTTGATCCACTGGCAACAAAATTGGGGTACAAATTTCTGAGCAGTTACTCTTTGCCTCTTTGTTGTTAAGAACACACTATAATTACCTTTTGAGGGGAGATGGCAGATGTTTTGTGCGTCTGTTACTGCGCCGGCTTGCTGTTTTACGACCCGTCGCCACTCTGCTAGGGCTTTAGCGTCGGCCATTGTTCTGTGCTCTGGGGCTGACCCCAGGCTGACCTCTCGTCTGTCCTCTCTGTCTTTTTGTCATTACCATGGTAATAACGAGGTTTTAGGATGAGGCAGAGATTGTCCCCCAGACCAAGTTCCTCTTTAATGGATTTGGGTAAAGCCTTGCTCTCTATCTGAGTGCATGCATCTGTCTTGTCTTTTCCTGGTATTTAACTGGATTTAGCTGATTATGTTCCAGTGCATTTGGGCCGGTCAGAGAGCACAGCTCATACTCCTGTCATCAATTGACCAGCCAGACCTTCGCAAAACAGATTGACCCCGGCGAGAATGGCACATGCTGTCCTCCAGTATCCCACTGACCTTTGCGGCTGGGTGGCAACAGCTTCTGTGCAGATCTGACACCTGCCTGACGACACGTGCCACAATAGGCAAGCCAGCACAGAGGCCTGATGCCAGCAGGCTAGTTAAACTTTTATGAAGGAGAGAGAGAGAGAAAGAGGGACATGGCAAAACTCTGCCTCAGATTAACTGCAGAGCTGTTCCAAGAGGCCTGGAATACACACAGACACTTGCTAATGAGCTTTGTCTACAACTATATGAAGAGAGAGAGAGAGAGAGAGAGAGAGAGAGAGAGAGAGAGAGAGAGAGAGAGAGAGAGCGAGAGCGAGAGAGAGAGAGAGATGCTTCCTCAACTGACCGGTGTGAACATCCTTGTGTACTACACAATACAGGATGTTCCTGCGTATTACTGTTAAAGACATCCCTTTGAAATATTGCTCTCACCAATAAGGGTGGCTGTCCGTCTCTTACCATGCTGTGGCTATAGATTTGATGAGCTGGGTTTGCTCTGAGTTGTGTAGATAGTGAATGATAGTGTGGACAGGCTACACGGAGAGCTGGAATGCTATGTCTGGATGCAGGTGAGATGGATTTGTTGTGTGCCAAAGTGTATCGCTGCGTTTACACTTTGCGTTTGCAGGCGCTAACGCTAATTATAGCTTTAGCCCTGCCGAGGGATACTGACCCAGGAGCACAGTAGAGGGGGATTGGGGTCAATTGTTCTCGCTGTCCATAGCTTGGAACATCTTACAAGGTTATGTGATTAGCAGCTGGGCTAAGACTGGCCTACATCTCTCTGGTGAATGAACAGAAGGCAGAAGGTTCCAAGAAAGGAAACCTCAAGGAGAAAGCCACAATCAGGGAATGTGCCTGGCTAAAAATAGAATATTCCTACTACTTTGAACCTTTTAATCCACTGTGTGTGTAAAGCGTACTGAACATGGCGTTGGACCAATCCGTTCACTACGTCCTTCAGATTTAGAAATGTTGTGTGACATAATGATATTATTGGATTTGCTCCTAGTTAGCACAACAGAACGCACTAAACCAGATTCAACAGCATTTTGGTTGATTAAATATAAAGTCTCTCAGCATTTTCTTCTCTAGTTATCAGTTGGAACTTAATATTTGTATGTGAAAATTGCAAAAGGGTTTCCATGGAAATGCCCTATTTTTCCCCTCATACCTCCCCCTTGTTGCCAGGTACTTATACAGCTGCTTTGCTCTTCATGGAAGTGCCTTCTTCTGTATGGGCTTATATTATTGTGGTTCGAAGGAACATACTGTAGTTCATAGTTCACCAATCATATGCAATAAGTACATGTTAATCTAATGAACAGCTGAAGTGGTAGAGTTAATTCTGTCTGAAACCTGGCTCATGTGTGAAGGCAGCTTTCGCTCAGTGGTAGGTCTGTGTATGGTAGATGTGTCAGTGTGTGTGTGTATGTACATGTGTGTAGAGAACCCCTGAAGACAACAGCTCAGCAAAGACTAAAAGCTTTGTCAAGGAGGTCCGGCTCGTGGAGATGTCGAAGTCCGTCACTCACGCTTGCCTCCGGTAACACTTCCGCGTCGGGTCGTTTCATTGATGTCCAATGCCCACCATCTGCTCTGAGGCTTCAAGACACCCCCCTTACTCTTCCCCACACCTTTCCCCAAACTCCCCTCCAGCCTCTGCCGGGGCTGTGGGACGGCACTGGACTCAGCACATGAGTGAGACATAACCATGTTTGCATTGATCTGGCGCATCGACTGGAGCCTTCCTCTGGAGGCCAGTCCAAAGACTGGTACTCGTGATACAGTGGGCCTCAGACCTCTCGCAGTGTACAGGCAATCCAGAAGTTTCTCTATACCTCTGTTGTTTGTGTAAGGTAGTGAATGTGCCACGCCTCTAGGCAGCGTGGCAGCCGTTTTTTGTAATTGTTAATTTGTTTGTGTGTTTTGTACCTCGGGGTGACCCGTACGTTTGTCTTAAGTTCTGTTGTTTGAGATGTGTTGAGTGATTCGGTGAGTGCTAGATGAAGGAGATAGCTGCTGTGTGATATACTGTAAAATAAATCTCGCCACCATTTCGAAACGTCCTCGTCTCTCGTGTCAAGTACTTTGGACGCCCAACCACCCGCTAACCAACATAGATCACCTAAAACACAACGCAGAGTCCCAGCGGGCCGTTGACTGGAGAGAGAGGGTTACATCTTTGGTGCCGTGACCCGGATGGTGGAATAACGAGACTGGTATTTCGCAGCAGGCTTGTGCATCGGATAATGAACTTGAACTTTTGAACTGGAATTGTTTTGTCTGAAGTGAGCGGACGGCTTCTTTCAAGTGAATTAGCGACGTGATATCCTTTACACTGATGATCATTTTGAATGCTATTGCCTACTGTTTGAATGGTTGATTCTTCTAAATGCGCTTAGCAACTTGTTAACGTAAAGATTTTTTTGTTTGTTTGTTTGACGTACTGAGATTTAAGTGAATTATTAAGTATTGAGTTGATATTATTGTGACTGTTTTTGATAACCAAACACTCTGTATTTGAAACTTCGAGTTAGATACAGCATTTTGGAAATGATAAGCCTTTGTTAGTTGAGTGTACTGCTATTACAGTTTATAAGCTGAATAAGCCTTAGACTAAGATTTATGTTCAGACTTTAAATTTCTACACACTACATTATTTCACTGTTAATCTGCAAAACATAGCAACATGTCACAGAACTTTCATGTCTCTCCTGCTGGCGCAGCCAGCTATCAGCCCACTCAAGTGCCTGTTCTAAATGACACCCCACCACCCTTGGAACGTCGCACCCCCCCGCCCCAAAGGCATGCACCCTACACCCAGTACACCACCCCAGCTTATTCCCCAAGGCTGCCAGGCACTGGAGCTTCAGGACAGGTACCGCCACTCCGTTTTGACTACAGCCCAGACACAAGCACCAAGACAGACAGGTCAGTGGACACCTCTGTGCCTAAACACTGTGGACATGGGACCACAACAGCTCTACCCCTGCAAAGCACCACACACCATGCCCCAAGTATGATGTCATCTGCTCAGCAGCCCACTATAACAGCCTACCCCTATCTACCCCAGCCTAATGGGCCTAGCCCCCATGTCAATCCAAGCTATCCATATCCCAGACTTATGCCTCAAATGCTCATGCCTAGATTTCAAACACCTTCAGCGGCAGACATTTCAAGCAACCCCGCCGTCGCTAGGCAAAGCCCCCATGTACATTTTTCTGAGTCTGAAACCACATATCACAGCGAAGCCACACCATTGCCCCTGTACAGCGCCAATGCGTGGACCCCCAACACAAACCATTACAGCCCCCATGAAAGGTTTAACCATACAGCCACTGACATGCACCCGGAGCCACCACATCCCCAGACGCCCGCTCCAGGCTTGTACACCAGCACCCCTGCAGGTGCCTTCCATCCAGCCACACTTTCCAGCTTGTACACCTACCCATGTGTGCCACCGTTGAAGACCCCTGTTCGAGCTATGCACAGCCAAAGCCCTCCCACAGCAGCCTATGGCGGTCTCATGCAAACTCATCAGGTGAAAAATGTTCAAGTCTTCACTGGAAACCCAGACTGCAAGATACTGGTGGAGGACTGGGTTCGCGATATGCAGTACCTCCTCGAGGCGATAGAGCTCCCCAGTCACCTTCGCTTTTCTACAGTCGTGCGCCACCTAGGTGGCGAGGCTCGCAAGCTGGTTCTTAACCTACCCCCCCAGGAACAGACCCCAGAAAAAGCGTTTCAGGAACTCAGGGCAGAATACAGTGACACCCGAGGCTCCCTAGACCCGTTAGCTGACTTTTATGAACGAAGCCAGAATTCAGGGGAGACCGCCTGCTCTTACGCCATAGCACTGGAGGCAAAATTGCGGGCTGTGGAAGATAAAGAAAGAGGGGGAAATCCATTCCCCGACCGTGATAACAAACTCAAGCGGCAGTTCATGAGGGGGCTAACCGAGGAGGAGGTGTACCTGAGAATAGCACCAATGACACCGAGACTCGTGAGCTTCCGTGAGCTTCAGGCTGAGCTCCGCCACCTAGTGAGAGAAGGTAAGAAGTTCCAGCCCCTCGACAAAGCAAAGAAAATATTCCAACAGGTCCATGTTACATCGGAGGATGGCGTGAGAAGAGAGAGAAGCAAGCCTGCATCTGAATTATCGGAGCTGACAGAGATGGTCAAGAAGCTAGCCTTTAACCAGCAGGAACAAATGGCCAAGTTGTCCACACTGGAGCTGAGAATAGCCTCTCCGCTGCTTGCTTCACCACAAACTGCCCCGTCAGCGCAGGGAAGGGTGAGCCAGAGCGCTAGCTTTACCTGTCACCGGTGTGGAAAGCTGGGACACCTAGCTCGAGTTTGCAGAGCAGTGCTTTCAGACCCCCTGCCAGTTGCAGTGCACACACCCCATCCCTCTCATCCTTTAAACTCTTAAAGCCCATGGTAGCTGGGGCAACCATGGGCGTGCAGCAAGGGCCCCACCCACCTGCTGAAAAGGTCCACACGGAAGAGGAAACACCCCTTGTGGGTCCCAGGAACGAAGGAAAGGTGAAAGTCAACGGCCTGGAGTGCAGAGCTCTCATTGACTCTGGCTCCCAGATAACCAGCATCACTTACAGCTACTGGCAGAGCCATCCAGTCTTAAAGCAGAAGAAGTTACAGTCTTCCAAAATACCCATTGAGGGAGCTGGGGGCCAAGTCGTGCCCTACCGTGGTGTATTGCTGGTCGATCTGCAAGTGCTTGGGACAGAGTATAAAGCTGTGCCTGCTTTCGTCGTTCCTGATTCCATCTACCGATCTTCAGTACCCCTCCTGGTGGGCACCAATGTCATTCGAGCCTCCCGGAGCCACCTCCAAGCAGCCTATGGCCAGCAGTTTCTGCACAGAGTCAAAGAGCAGCACCCAGAGTGGTATACAGCCCTGCTGAAGGTGGGGAGTGCCGAGCAAAGTGAAGTGCATGACATTGTAGGTCCTGCTGTGTACACTGGCCGTAAAATACGGATCCCTGGAGGGAAAGAAATGGACCTAAGATGTAGGATAAAAGCTGGTCCTCAGAAGAAGACATATACTGCCCTAATGGAATGCCAGGCCTCCTTGAAACTCCCCCAGGACCTGCTGGTCGCTAAAGTCCTCGCAGATGTGAAGGGAGGTTGTGCCCCGGTCAGAGTGATGAACCTGTCCCAGCATGATGTCACCATCCGACCACACACACATCTGGCCAATGCTGTCGTGGTGCACAATGTGTTGGAGTTTGGTGATGAGAAGAAGAGTGAAGCCGGGAACAACGAGGCATGCCTCAGCCTGGGCCAAGTTGTCGCCAGCTGTGCTGTCGACCTGAGTGAAGCAGCAGTGGAGAATGAGAATCAACGTGCTTGTCTGCAAGAGCTGCTGGACAAGAATGCAGACGTGTTCTCTCAGCATTCATTGGACTATGGGCACACAACCACTGTGCAGCATGAGATCCCGCTGGTGGACTCCAGGCCTTTCCGGCTACCATATCGAAAAATACCCTCTTCTCAGTGTCAGGATGTGAGGCAGTTGTTGACTGAGATGGCGGCCACAGGAGTCATCCGCCCCAGCAAGAGTCCTTATGCCTCCCCAGTTGTGGTAGTCACCAAGAAAGATGGGTCATTAAGACTATGTGTTGACTATAGGAAGCTGAACTCCTACAGCACCCGAGACGCGTTTCCCTTGCCAAGGATTGAGGAGGCTCTTGAGTCGTTGGGCCAAGCCAAATACTTCTCCACTCTTGACCTTACCTCTGGTTATTGGCAGGTGGAGGTAGCGGAACACGACAAGCACAAGACCGCATTCAGCACACCCATGGGGCTATTTGAAGCCAATAGGATGCCATTTGGCTTGCAAAATGCCCCCTCCACATTTCAAAGGCTCATGACCTGTTGCTTTGGAGACTTGAACTTCACCCATCTCCTTATCTACTTGGACGACATCATCATTTTTTCCACCTCTTTCAGTGAACATCTGGAAAGGCTGCAACTTGTCTTTGACAGGCTTCGGGAGCATGGATTGAAGCTTAAGCCCTCCAAGTGCCAGTTGGTGAGGCGAGAAGTAAACTACCTTGGTCACTTGGTGTCGGCTAACGGCATCAGGACCGACCCAGAGAAGATCAGCAGAGTGAAGGAGTGGCCAAAGCTCACCAACCGCAAAGAAGTGCTGCAGTTTCTAGGATTCGCGGGCTATTATAGGCGATATGTGAAGGGATACTCCAGCCTGGCTGCCCCCTTATACCGTCTCACATCTGGCGACCCCAGGAAGAAGAAGAGAGGGACCCAGAAAAATCCTGAGCTTGACCGACCCTTCACATGGACGGCTGAATGTGAGGAGGCATTTCAGTCCTTGAGAGATAAGTTGATTGATGCTCCAGTGCTAGGTTACCCAGACTACACCCTACCGTTCCTGCTGCAGACCGATGCTTCAGGGCAGGGGCTTGGCGCTGTGCTGGCGCAGGTCCAGGATGGGATGGAGAGAGTCATCGCGTATGGGAGCAGAGGCTTGAGCCCACCTGAGACGAGGTATCCAGCACACAAGCTCGAGTTCCTCGCCCTCAAGTGGGCAATCACAGACAAGTTCCACGACCATCTTTACGGACGCAAGTTCTCTGTTCTTACCGATAACAACCCCCTGAAGTATGTGATGACCTCTGCCAAACTCGACGCTACAGGCCAGCGTTGGGTGTCCCACCTGTCAATATTCGACTTTGATGTCCAGTATCGAAGGGGACGAGACAACTCCAATGCAGACGCCCTCTCACGCATGTCCAATGAGGAGGTGACGGAAGTCCTGCAGACCTGCCCCCAGCGAGTAAAGACAGATGGTCCGGGGCACAGAGAGGCTCAAGCTGCCCAGGAACAGGAGGGGGCCATGGGTGAAAGTGCTGCTGTGGAGGAGCCTGAAAGTAGTCTGCTGCTGGAGCCCAGTGAGCCGTATGGAGATGTGGGGATGGAGGCACTGCCTGCTATGACCACACAGGAGATACGGGCCGGGCAGAAGGAAGACCCCGACATAGGCCCTATCTCACACTTCAAGAGCCGGAACCAAAAACCAAGCCGCAGTGAGAGGATGGAAATGGCCGTTAGTGGACGCCTTCTCCTAAAAGAGTGGAGGAGGTTAGTGGTTAGAAGAGGCATCTTATACCGACGGGTCAGAGATTGCCATAAAGGAGTGGTGGAGCAGCTCATTCTGCCAGAGAAGCTGCGGGCAGCCGTCAAAACAGCTCTCCATGACGAAGCAGGGCATTTAGGATCTGAGAGGACGCTACAGACGATAAGAGAAAGGTTCTTTTGGCCGAGAATGTTTCAGGAGATCAAGGCCTGGTGTGAGCAGTGTGAGCGGTGCTGCCTCAGAAAGACCCCCACCACCAATGTCAGAGCTCCCCTTGTCAGTATCCATACTAGTGCCCCCATGGAGCTGGTATGCATTGACTATTTGTCACTGGAGAAGTCTAAGGGTGGCATTGAAAATGTGCTCATCGTCACAGACCACTTTTCCAGATATGCGCAGGCCTACCCCACTAAGGACCAAAAGGCAGGCACAGTGGCTCGGGTACTGTGGAGGAACTTCTTCTGCCGTTTTGGGTTCCCTGCGAAGCTGCATGCAGATCAGGGGCGCAATTTTGAAAGTGCAATTGTGAAGGAGCTGTGTAAGTGCACAGGCATTGTCAAAACCCACACCACGCCCTACCATCCTCAGGGCAACGGGACCACCGAACGGTTCAACAGGACCCTCATGAACATGCTGGGGACACTAGAGCCGCACTTGAAGTCTCGGTGGCATGAACATGTGGATGCCATGACGCACGCCTACAACTGCTCACGACACGACTCCACCGGGTACAGCCCATACTACCTGATGTTCGGCAGGCACCCAAGACTCCCAGTGGACCTGATCTTCGGCTCCCTGGCCACTAACAAGCCATGTGGCTACACAGAATACGTGCAGACCTTGCATGACTCCCTGACAGAGGCCTATGCCCTGGCCAATCAGACCTCGCACATTGCTAAAGACCAGCAGAAAAAATATTATGATAAGAAAGCAAAGAGTGAAGATTTCAGCCCAGGGGATAGAGTTTTAGTCAGAGTCTGTCATGTGGAGGGGAGGCAGAAGTTAGCGGACCGATGGGAGGCACGCCCTTATGTTGTGGTGAAGAAGCGGCCTGGTTCGCCTGTGTATGTGGTGCGCCTGGAGAATGGGGAAGCGGAAAGGGTGTTGCACCGAAACCTCCTTACCCAGTGCATGTTCCTCCCAGTTGAGCGTGGCAGCGGAGTGACCATGGAAGAGGGCCAGTCAGACAGTGAGGCATGGGAGACCAGCATAGAGCTGCACCCAGAAGGGGAACCAGAGGGTGATGGAGCAGAAAGTGGAGAGGAGGACCACACAGAGACCGAGCAAGCTGACATGGGGACCCGGGCAATGTGTGAAGGGGAAATGCATGCGACCAGTGGTTGTGCCACCCCTACACAGAGGAGAAACCCAGAGAGGAAGAGACATCCCCCAACAAAGCTCTCATTTGAGTCCCGAGTCAGGGCTAGAGAAAGCGATGAACAAAAGCTAGAAAGAGGGAGACAGTTGTGGCAAAGAGCTAAAACAAGAAGAGCGGCTGGACACAAATAGGGCCTCTCTACCTACACCTTGACAACAGACACACACACTACACACACTTCACACCACATAGCCCTTCACAACACTTTAATTTTTTTGAAATATCCCAGGTTACTGTAAAATTATTGTTATGAATAATCTCAGGTTACTGTTAGTTTTTGTTGGTTGATCTGATGGCTGGGACGCCATCACTTAAAGAAGGGGTGGATGTAAGGTAGTGAATGTGCCACGCCTCTAGGCAGCGTGGCAGCCGTTTTTTGTAATTGTTAATTTGTTTGTGTGTTTTGTACCTCGGGGTGACCCGTACGTTTGTCTTAAGTTCTGTTGTTTGAGATGTGTTGAGTGATTCGGTGAGTGCTAGATGAAGGAGATAGCTGCTGTGTGATATACTGTAAAATAAATCTCGCCACCATTTCGAAACGTCCTCGTCTCTCGTGTCAAGTACTTTGGACGCCCAACCACCCGCTAACCAACATAGATCACCTAAAACACAACGCAGAGTCCCAGCGGGCCGTTGACTGGAGAGAGAGGGTTACATTTGTTTTGTCAATGTTGTATATGGGCCATTCTACCGAATTCGTGTAATATGCAGTCCCTCAACAATAAAAACTATTTACAAAACAATTAGGTATTTAGGCATAGATATTTAATTAGAAAATGTTATGGTCTATATAAACCCAATGCATTACATGAGATAGTGATAAGCTAAATATATACAAAATCATCATTTATAGGGTACTTTCTATTGGGAAGTAGCTGTCCCCAACCCTGCCATCTAAATTTCAATGCCTTTAAATAACACTTTTCAATTTTTTTTGATTTTTTTCAATGATTTCATTTCAAAGATCTTTATGATTGGGTTGAAACAGAACTTGGAATATTTAGATTTATTGTGGGTTTAATTTTTAAATCAATTTTCTATACTCAAAAAATCATGTCCCTAGTTTTCATGTCACTACCGAAACACAAGAGTTTTAGTCCATTGGCTGAGCCTGTGTTTTAGCCACGACTCTGCATTTTTGACCATGCAGTGACACTGCATCTCTGACCCTCATGGTTGAATGGTAAGTAGCTAAATCCCATAGTTTTTGTATAAATGTGTTCCAAAGTCTGAAAATCGACGTGTAACCTTAAGAATTGTCACTACCGAAACGCATGTTTTCTTCAATTAAGTAAACCTTTTGGGGTTTCATGGAAAATCTTATGTTTGTATGTGTGTTCACCTCTTCAAAGATGTATTTGCATGCCGTGTGCTTGTTAGAATTCTTTATTTATGCTTAAAGTTAGCTAGAATTGTCACTACCGAAACAGTCACTACCGAAACATATGGTAGTGACCTGATGATTTCAGTAGTGACA